>NC_139156.1:13808902-14383541 GCF_964270905.1 Leucopleurus acutus | reverse complement strand
AAATAGATTTAGGAATAATACTTTTTATGACTGCATTCTGTGTACTGTGAAAGTTATGTACAAATCTGCTAGTACTTTACGGAGCTGATAAAGTAAAACAGTGTGGCTTCCCAGCTAACAGGGTATTTTATATCCATTTAAAATGTTTTCTCTTAAATTGAATTACTTTTTGAGTAATTATAATAAGACTAATCTGGGCTTAATGAATTCATGTACAAATACTTCAGACTGCATTATTAAAACCTCTATGATATGAAACTATATTAAGCTCAATTCCTCTAGCAACCAGTGCTTTTCTTTGAAAAGAACAGCATACATGACTTTCTCCGAATTCTTTTAAATCAGCTAACTGAGAAATCATAAGAAGCCGCATTAACAGGTCAAACTAAAGAAGAGGTTGACAAACAGTATTGTTCTAATTTCCCTGAACTTCTTTAATTGAGCATTCATTAGAAGTCATAGAAAATACTTTTATTAAGCATCCTCATATACCAAGGGCTGAAGAATTCGTTCATCTTCCAGAAGAAATCAGTTAACTATGATTAGCCATGCTATAAAACCACTATGGGTAAAAATACTAAAAGTGAGCCTGTGGGTATCAAGTCTTACGTTCTAAAAAGTCTCCAAACTCAATCATCTCAATATCTGGATTCTAGTCCACACTATAGGCAAAGCCACTCATCGCCTCTGGGATTTGGTTCCCCCATCTGCAAAGTAGTTTGCGCCAGATGATCTCCAAGGTCCGTTACAGTTCTTAAAGATGATGGTTTTAAGTTTAAATTACACACATTATATATATCAAACGGGCTTTATTGCATATAGCTTATTTGTCATCTCATCCACGTTAAATTACATTCACAGAAAAAGAATTCATTCCCTACAATTCACATACATCCACAAACATCCATAATACAGCTGGTTATTTCAAATTTATCCCAAGATATTATCTCGATGGTAAAGTATTTTTCCCATTACAGATAAATTATAAACCATCTGAAAGCTTTAAGGTTATAGTTCCTTGAATCAGTTTCTATCCAACCCCCCACTCCTGCCCAACATATACTTTCCGAAAGATGCTCTTTCGTCTCCATTTCCAAGTCAACTGATTAGTTTTATCATGTATGTATTTGTCGG
Source organism: Leucopleurus acutus (assembly GCF_964270905.1). NCBI lineage: Eukaryota > Metazoa > Chordata > Mammalia > Artiodactyla > Delphinidae > Leucopleurus > Leucopleurus acutus. The sequence goes on along the minus strand of NC_139156.1, from coordinate 14,382,407 downwards.
GCAGATCTGTGAGATCCTAGTTTTAGTTGGATTGGTTACCCAGTCTCCTAACTTCAAACTAGATATTTACAAATGTCCAGCAGAATAAATCTCTGTTTTCCAGGTGATCATTACCAGTATGGACAACTTTAAAGTAAACATAAAACAATGGCCATCATAATTATTCTGATGGTTTGGCACAAATTACCGTCAGGAAAGCTCCCAGGAGCCAGAGATAATTAAAGTCTGAGTTCGGAGAAGCTGCCCCCACATCAAGCATTGCTGATGAGAATGATGTGGGAGTAAATATGTTTCAGCAAATTGGCCCAAGTCTTCAAGGAGGAGGTTTGGCCATGTGATACTCATCAGCCTGACCTCAGTTTCAGGAGGTACAGGTTCTGTCCTGGCTCTTCTATAAATCCCCTGTATAAATGGGGACAAGTCATTGAAGTTCTCTAGGTTCCAAAGAAGGTGTGACTAGAAAACCTCTGCAGCTCTTTCCAGCTCTAAAGTTCTTTAATGAACACAACCAGGATCTTTCATTAGGAACCTCTGCTACACACCTGCACCTCACCTGTATGTCTCCTTGGTGCACGGATACACACTTGTAATTTTCTCTCTCTCTCTCCAACTAAGCTGAAAGCACTATGATTCCAGGGATATTCTGTCCATTGTAGTCCCAAAGTCCAGGGCAGAATATCAGAGCACAGCAGGCACATTTTAACATTAATGATAACTCTTACCATACATCAGGCACTATTTTAAGTGTATTACAGACACTGCCTTAATCCTCTCAATCCAAACTCTTAACCACTACACATACTGTCTTTCAATGAATGCCCAGTTGGTAGGTGTGTGGAAGGATGAATAAGCAAACATACACATTCTTTCCAAAACCCCCCAGAGAGTTAACTTGAGCCGTGCCCATAACATTTTTAATATCATAATCCCTATAAATCTAGAACTCCAACCTTCATTACCTGTGAATTTGGAGTCCAATTGCAGAAAACACCTAGATGTGCCTTTACTTTTTAAAAACCTTACAAATTCTCTTTTTTAAAAAATTGCAACTATCTCAGTAGGTTTATGGCAACCGCTAAGGTAAGGTAGAGCATGGGGAAAGGATATAGAGCTGGATAAAAAGATGAGAATTCCAAGAAGAGGGTCCGGAAAAGGAGAACAATACAAGAACACATGGCTGAGCTACAAAGATCTGTGCAGCTGCCCCTGATCCAGCTGTCATCCTACTGGAATTCATGGAAAGGAGGGTGTGAGAGGTGGTGGGAAGGAAAGAACCAGGGTGATTGGTAACTCAGTGCAGGCAATACACATGCAGGCTCTGGAGTCAGAGTGCTTGCATTTTGATCCTGGCTCTGTCACTGACAAAGTTAGATGCCCTCTCTAAGTCTCAGCATCTCCATATGAAACAGTGGGAGTGACAGAGGCTGTTGTGAGGATTAAAGGATATCAAGCGCCTAAAGACTTGACACAGTGTCTGACACATGTAAGGTACTTAACGGAAGCAGGTAATTTGGACAGAGACTTGGGAGAAATTAAGTTCCAGGATATCATTAAGATCAATGAAATTCTTTGGCACCCTGGCCACTATGCTTGTTGTGATGAATAAAATGTATTTGCATGGATTCTAAAACCAAAAACATCAGACTCCAGTAAAATATCACAAAGTCTACTCCCCATGCCCACCAGCCTCTGGCGTGGAGTAATGCAGCTGCGGGGAAGATATGAGAAAACATCTCTAGCACAGGAGCACCCATTCTCTCCTAGTCATATGTGTTCTTGGGAAGCAAGATCAATGTTTATCACGTGAACAAACATTAAACCCTAAAAGTATTACCCCACACTCTAGAACACGTAAGTGCTAGTATTTTCCAGAGGTAGCTGGGAGCAAGTAATTAAAGGGGAACTATAGATACATCATGAATTTGTCAGAGCACAAGCCTTTCTTCTGGAAGACAGTACATTTTTTAAAGTCACCCACTCACAGGCTCAGCAGCTAACACAGCTCCTCTCCTTCCATCGTTCCACATCAGTCACGGCTGTGCATGGTAGGACCTCACACGGGACTGGGCTCTGCTACAGTGAAGCCAGGCATTTCGGAGGGGCAGGGAAGGGAGAATGCTGAGGACACCTTACAAACAACCTCTGTAGTTGTAAATGTTCATTCTTGTGAAGAAGAGTCAGCAGGCAGTAAATGTGGTTACCAGAGATCATACCCCACTGAGCGCCTTTTCAAAGACAGAAGGGGAAGTTCACTTGGTGGTTTAAGATACTTTTAAACCTGTATGATATTATTCACTGGCTCAACACAGTCATGAAATGTCAATGTCATTTTCATGAAGGATTTGTGCAGCTGGCTTGCCCTGAAAAAAGGGATTCCAGCATCTCACAGAGCTTAAGAAATTTTCATATATATATAAAAAATGTATATAGTATACTGCATATACATACTATATATTACATAATATGCACATAATATATAATATGCATATGTAACATAATAAAATGTGCACATATACAATAGAATATATAATATACACATAAATATAATATAATACATAAATAATATATAATATAGTAAAACATCATAGCTATTATTCTTCAAGTCCAGAGAGCCAGGTTCTAGTTCTAGCTCTGTCCCTAACTGGTTATGGCTAGTGGCTTAGCCTCTCATGGGGAGCCTCAGTTTCCTCATCTGTAATTGAGAATAAAGCCTGCCTTAACTATTTCTTCAAGGAAAAAGTAAGACAGTGGATGGGATCACACTAAGAAAAAATAAACTTAAAATTCTTGATACTTTTTTAGTGTCCACTGGAGCTGACACACTATAATGAACAATTAATGGACCCCAAAGAAGCTAAAATCCAGACTCTACAGTCAAAGAGCTTACAGGGATAAGGAGAGTCAGACACACTCAGGGAAAAGGCACTAAATTCTACACAGGGAGGAAAACAACACACTGAGGAAAAGAGACGTGTCAGGGTTGGGACTCTGAGCAGTGTTCAAGGACCAGGTACAATCTGTGCTAGATACTGAAGGGCAGCCCTAAACAAGGCCAGTATCTACAGCACCCTCACTCCTAAAGGCTTTTCTTAAACATTTCACATCATGCTCCCCAAAACTCTATGAAGTAACTATCATTCTCATTCCCATTTTCCCAGTCAGGTTAATTTTCCAAAGATCCTACAGGCAACCTGACTGTAGGGTACTTCCTTGCCACCGCTCCCCTCAGGACTCAAAAGGTGGAAATGAGAGAAAAAGAAGCAGCAGGATAAATGAGTCAGAAAACATGCCAGTATTCACAAACTGGAAGACTCAATATTATTAAGATACTGATTCTCCCCAAATTGATCTATGGATTCAACATAATCCCAAGAGTAATTCCACCAGACTTCTTGTGGGAAATGATAAGCCAATTCTAAAATTTATAGGAAACATAAGAATCTAGAATAGCCAAAAACATCTTTAAAAAGAAGAGCAAAGTCAGAGGACTGACACCCCTTGACTTTAAAACTTATAATAAAGCTATAATAATCAAGATAGAGTGTTGCTGGCATTAGGACAGACAAGTAGATCAATGGAGCAGAGCAGAAAGTCTGGAAACAGAACTTCAGTTTTACAATCATTTGCTTTTTGACAAAGGAGTCAATGCAATCCAATGGGGAAAGGCAAGTCTCTTCAACAAATGGTACTGGAACATCCACACAGAGAAAAAAAAAATTTAGACCCCTACTTCACACCATACACAAAAAATTCATGATAGGTCATAGACCTGTAGATAAATGCTAAAACTATAACGTTTCTAGAAAAAAATAACAAAATACTCTAGTGACTTTGGAATAGGTAAATTTCTTAGACCATACACTGATAACAATAAAAGAAAAAAATAAGTTAACTTTAAAATTAAAAACTCTGCTCAATAAAGAACATCATTAGGAAAACGAATCAATAAGACATTTCGGGGAGAAAATATTCACAAAATCTACATCTAACAAAGGCCTGGTATCCAGAATATGTAAAGAACTCCTTCAACTCACTAACAGAAAGACAAACAACCCAATATTTAAACGGGGAAAATATCTGAACAGGCACTTCACAAAGGAAGATATACAAGCGACCAATAAGCACATTAAAAAAGTGTCCAACATCATTCGTCATAAAGAAAATGCAAATTAAAACCACAATAATATATCACTATACATTCAACAGGATGGCTAAACTTAAACAGACTCACAACACCAAATGTTGGTGACGATAAATAGCAGCTAAAACTCTCATTCACTGCTAGGGTTGAAGTAGAATTGCACTACTTTGGTCTAGCAATTTCTTATAAAACTAAAAATACACCTACACCATGATCCTGAAATTCTGCTCCTAAGTATTCACTCTAGAGAAATGAAAACAAATTCCTCAAAAACAACTTGTATGTAAATCTTCTTCATAACAGAAATAGCCCAGATGTCCAACAACAGAAGAATGGATAAACAACCATAAGTACAATATATTCATCAAATAGAACACTACTCAGCAATATAAAGGAACAGAAATAGTAACAATACACAACATGAATGAATGTCATTAATATTATGCTGAGTGGAAGAGGCATTACATAAAAGTACATACTGTGTGGTTTCACTCATATGAAATTCTAGAACAGGCAAATTAATCTATGGTTAAAAAAAAAAAAAAGGCAATACTCCCCAAACTGATATACAGATTCAACAAATCCTATCAAAATTCCAGATTTCTTTGCAGAAATTGGCAAGCTGATCCTAAAATTCATATGAAATCATAAGGGATCTTGAATAGCCAAAATAATCTTGAAAAAGAAGGACAAAGTTGGAAGACTCATATTTCCCAACTCAAAACTTACTACAAAGCTACAGTAAGCAAGAAACTGTGGTATGGTTATAAAGTTTAGGCACATAGATTGATGGAATAGACTTGAGAGTCCATAAAATGAACCCTTACATTTATGATCAACTGAAGTTTGACAAGACAATTCAATGGGAGGAAAATAATCTTTTCAACTAATAGTGCTGGAACAACTAGATATCTACATGCAAATAATTAAATTGGAACCTTATCTCATACCATATACAAAAGTCAACTCAAAACAGATCAAAGAGGTAAAACTATAAAACCCTTAAAAGGAAACACAGGCATAAATCTTTGTGACTTTGGATTAGGCAATAGTTTCTTAAATATGACATCAAAAGCACAAGCAACAACAAAAAACACAGATAAACAGATAATCTTCAAAATTAAAAACTTTTGTGCCGCAAAGAGCACCATCAAGAAAGTGAAAAAACCCACAGAATTAAAGAAAATAATTGCAAGTCATGTATCTGATAAGACACTTGTACCTAGACTATATAAAGAAGTATTACAACTGAAAAATAAGAAGACAACCCGATTAAAAAATGGGCAAAGAATCTGAATAGACATTTCTCCAGAGAAGATACATAAATGGCCAATAAGCATATGGAAAGATGCTCAACACCATTAGGCACCAGGGAGATGCAAAGCAAAACCACAGTGAGGTATCACTTCGCACCACTAGGATGGCTATATGCAAAAAGATAATACCTGTTGGCAAAGATCTGGGGAAACTGGAACACTGCTGGTGGGAATGTAAAATGGTGTAGCCATTTTGGAAAACAGTCTGGCAGGTCCTCAAATGGCTAAATAGAGAGTTTACCATATGATCTGGCCATCCCACTCCCAGGTATTTAACCCCCCAAAAGGAATACATACATCCACAAAATACTGGCACACGAATGTTCATAGCAGCATTAGTCATGATAGCCAAAAAAGTGGAAACAATCCAAACAGCCGTCAACTGGTAAACATTTTTTTAAAATGTGGTATATCCATATAATGGGATATTATTCAGCAACACAAAGAAATGAGGTACTAATACATGCTACAATAAGGATGAATCTTGAAAACAGTATGCTAAGTGAAATACGCCAGTCATAAGGGACCACATATTACATGGTTTCATTTATATGAAATGTCCAGGATAGGCAAATCTAGAGACAGAAAATAAATAGTTTCCTAGGGTTACAGGGAAAGAGGGGATGAGGGTAATGACAGCTAAGGGGTGCAGGGTTTTTTTCGGGATAATGAAAACATTCTAAAATTGATTGTCCGATGGATGCACAACTCTGTGAATATACTAAAAGCCACTGAACTGTACACTTTAAGTGACTGAATTGTATGGTATGTGAATTATATCTCAATAAAACTGATTTTTTGGGGGGGAAAAAAAGAGTCCTGGGTTGTTGACTACATTTCTAATGACTGGCAACGTCAACCTCCACTTCTCTGGGCCACAGTGGGGCAAGCCAATCTTGTAACTGCATCCAGCTCTTCATCCTATGACCACATCTAAAGAACCATGCTCGGGTACTGGGTACCACGCTGGGCACGGAGAAAGCTGTGCACAGATGAAAGACAGCATCCCCTCTTCTCAAGGTATCACCACCTGGTGCTTCAGCCTACACCTAGCCACGCGTGGCTACTGAGCATTTAAACGTGGTGAGTCTGAATTAAAAGTGTAAAAGGGGGGCTTTCCTGGTGGCGCAGTGGTTGGGAGTCCGCCTGCCCATGCAGGGGACGCGGGTTCGTGCCCCGGTCCGGGAAGATCCCACATGCCGCGGAGCGGCTGGGCCCGTGAGCCATGGCCACTGAGCCTGCGCGTCCGGAGCCTGTGCTCCGCAACGGGAGAGGCCACAACAGTGAGAGGCCCGCGTACCGCCCGAAAAAAAAAAAAAAAAAGTGTAAAAGGGACACTGAGTTTCAAGAACTTGGTCAGTGAAAAAAGTAAAACAGCTCAATAATTGTTTACATTGAATCACATGCTGAAATGGTATTTTGGATAAACTGGGTGAGAGTAAATGTTACAATTAATTTCACCTGTGCTTTTTGATTTTTGGAATGTGGTACTAGGAAATTTCAAGTTACTTCTGTAGCGCACATTCTATTTCTCTTGGGTAATGCCAGTTTAGGTTTTTAAATATAAATAAATCACTGAAACTTTCCCGACCCCCACTGTTTTGGAAGATTATCTTATGCAGACTTCTAAATGGTAATTAACTTTGAAGTCCACTCAGCAGTTATAAAATGCCCACTGCTCTGCAATTATGGAGTCACAAAAGGTTTCTTGTTTGCTGCCCTCTGCCAATTGGTCCCTTGATCTAGAGATGAAGATGCTCGGATTGGCCTTTTCATACTGGCGTGCCTGAGTCTTTACAAAGCACAAATGTTTCCCAAATAAGGCAGGCCCAGAAAACTTCATCTGAACTCTTTAAGACTCATGATCAAAAGAGTTGCCTTTTGAAAACGATTAAAGATCAGACTGAGATGACAGACCCCCTATTCACAGAAAGAAAACTTCTTCTGAAAGGAGTTTCATCTAAAAGGGGCTTTGCATGTCATCTGTGAGGGTTTCCCCCTTCACCCCTCACTTGTGAACCCTGAATTGTTAAGAGAGATTTCTGCTTCTCCTTCTTCGAATTCCTCTTTGATCCACATGTCCAGGGTAATAAGAACTGGGCCTGTGGGGCAGAGGCAAAAGCTCCAAACTTCTGGCTCTGCTGAAACTTTATAAGAAATCCAGAGGTATGTCTGTGCCCCGAGAGAGGACACAGAAATGGACCTCAGATGTGGGAGGCTCTGGAGATAAAAGTGTTATCACAGAGTAGCAGAGACCCTACCAATGCGTCTCGTTGCTCCTTCTTTACTCAGCCAACGCCCAAGGAACTGTGCCAACTGACCCCTTCATTTCCTGGCTCTCTAGAGTTAAAAGAGCAGGTCTGGAGGTGAAGTAAGGTGTCCAGAGTTACAGTCCTGGTAAGTGGCACAGCCATGATTCCAAGTTGGGACTGCCTAACTCCAAAGCTAATATCCTTCTAAAGCACTGAACAATACTGTCACCCTTTCACTCCACAAACACTACTCCCTGCTGCGTGCTGTGGGATTAGAAGGTTAGGGTGACTCTTTTGAAAAGATATATGCACTAGAATCCTGCCTCCTCAAGTGAGATGCTCTTAAATTCCTACACCTACTTTCGTTCCGAATCTCTAGTACACTGAAATGGAAGACAGTTTCATTGGCTTAATTGCTTCCATTCTGTGCATAATGGAAGCAGAGAAAAAATATCCCAGGGTCCTTAATCTCCTCCGGGCGTGCAGTGGGTAGAAGTGGGGGACATAGTGCTTCATTCCATGTCCTGTCACATTAGACCTGTTTCTTCCACACGCTGCCAAATGCAGAGCACACTGTACCATGCCCGTTCTAGCACCCAGGGCTGACCGTGCACCGTGTGCGGCAGTGGGCACATACGAAGATGAATACAACGCGCTCTCTGCCCTCTAGGATGTTCCTCAGTTTAAGTGCCTATCGAGTTAGTTTCAAGGGTCTGTGTTTGGGGCAAAGTGTGTCATCAAGAACAAAGCTCATTTCTGGAGCTGCTTTGTGGCTCGAGATGTCTCACATTATAGCAGTTGTTACAAAATGTACCTGACTTCGAGTTTCAAAAGAACTGGCTGTAACATGGCTATTTCTAGATGGCCTGTTTCAGGGCCTGGGTAATCAAAGCCCTCATTAACCACTCTCCTCCCACCACTCCCATTATCTCCCAGGCCTGGTAGTAAGTAAGCAATTGGCTGCCTCAGAAAACCCTGGGTGGTGTGATTTGGAAAGTTAAGTGAATTATGATGGAAATGTCACTGCAGGCCACCATAAGTCTGGAGTCCTCTATTTAAAGGTGCCTCAATCATCTCCAGCTGGTGACTCCTAGGAGGCCAGATGGCTCCAAAGGATGGCCAGGGCCAACACCCCCTTCTTTATCTCTGGGTACACTGGGCAGAATAATGCCCCTGCAAAGATGTCCATGTTCTAATCCCTGGAACCTGTGCTATCTTACCTTATATGGCAAAGGGGACTTCGCAGATGTGATGAAACTAAGGGTCTTGAGATGCGAAGATGATCTTGGATTATCTGGTGGGCCCAATATAATCACATGAATCCCTAAAAGTAGAGAGCCTTTCCCTAGAGAGATGTTCAGACAGAAAAAGGATCAGAGAGATGCTATGAGGCTGATTTTGAAGATGGAGGAAGGCAGCCACGAGCCAAGGCCTCTAGAAGTTGGAAGAGGCGAGGGAAGGTATTCTCCCTTAGCGACTCCAGAAGGAACACAGCCCTGTTAACACCTTGACTTCATTCCAGTAAGACCCATACTAGACTTCTGATCTACAGAGCTATAAGATGACAACTTTCGGGCTTCCCTGGTGGCGCAGTGGTTGAGAGTCCGCCTGCCGATGCAGGGGACGCAGGTTCGTGCCCCGGTCCGGGAAGATCCCACGTGCCGCGGAGCGGCTGGGCCCGTGAGCCGTGGCCGCTGAGCCTGCGCGTCCGGAGCCTGTGCTCCGCAACGGGAGAGGACACAGCAGTGAGAGGCCCGCGTACCGCAAAAAAAAAAAAAAAAAGATGAAACAGAAAGTACAAATTGAATCAGAGCACTGGACCACAGAGAAGGAGCCAGCACCTTGGGTTGATTCTGTATGCTCCTGTCGGTCCCAAAGAACCCTCAATCCTTATTCATCTGGAACCTGCTCACACCAACAACAGCATCACACAGACCTCTTCTCATGCGCAAGGAGATTAGGGAAAACAAGGGTAGTATTCTCAGAGTCTTGTTCCTAAGACTTTGACCCTCCCCGACCCTCCTTAAGTACTGCATGATGTGTTCAATGCAGGATAGATAGCTGGAGTGACTAATGAAGAGGAGGAAGTTGCTCCTCTCCTGGCCTAAACCATAGACCCATGAGGCTTCTATACAGACAATCAGCTGTAGGATTGCCTTTCCCCCCAGTACATACATGTTTCAAGGAAATATGTTAGTTCCTGGACACTGTTGGGGCTTAGTTCATGATGGAGGGCTATGAGGTCAGAGGGACTGGTGGGTACCCTTCTCCCTCTTCCTTTTTTCCTTAAGGAGGAGATGATAGTTTATCTTAAGCAGTTCTCACTGATAGAAATATCTGTGTTGGAGCTTCTTTGAGCCATTTTGTCCTTTACCAAATCATCCATCCAAGGAAGCAGTCATCACCTATTTGACAACATTCTAGAGGTCTCAGTGTTTAATCTCATCAAACCAAAGAGCATCACTGAATAGCAAATAGGGTAACTGAGAACATACAGACTTGTCTAAAGTATGGTTCCTAACCAAAGGGGTCCCTGATGCATCGTGATGATTCTTACCACCATTTCCTGAGTGCCTACTCTATTCCAAGCACTAAATATGTATTTTCTGATTTAATCCCAATAGCATCCCTGAAAGATGAGTTTATTATCCCATTTTAGAGATGAGGAAACTGAGACTGATAACGTGTTCAAGGTCACACTGATATTAAATGAAGGAGCTGAATTCAAAATGAGTTTCTCTCATGCCAACATCCAAGTTCTTCCCACTATGTTGTGCAGCCTTCCAAGATGGAAACTATTTGTTCTCCAGAAATTTCTTTAAAAGTGCTACAATAAATATACACATAGAAAGGCCGATTCTCAGTTGAAATCTAGCTTCTCTAGCTAGTTCAGGGAAGGGTTCTTGGTGATATAAACAAGACTGGTTTCAACCCTAGAGATATTTATTGAGCAACTACTAGACAGAGGCCATGCATATAAACAGGCCAGAGCCCCTACCCTCTACTAAAGAAATCAGGCCTGCACACACATGTGCACACATACACACAATTATAAGACAGAAAACAAGAACTTTATCAAAGCTGTCAGCTAGAAAGGTGTTAGAGAAATACATGGCAGCCACAGAAATTAATTCAGTAAGCATCAAAGAGAAGGTACACTCCAAGCAGAAGCAGAAGGAAAACAAGGGGATGCGGAAATACAGAGCATCTCTGGATGAATGCAGCATCTTAGTGTTCTTAGGGGAGAAGAGAACGGAGAGGAAGCTGGAAAGGTAGGACAAGGCTAGATTCCAGCTTGGGAAAGAAAGACTTTGAATATGGTGTTAAGGAAAATTTGGATTTTATTTTCTATCATTAAGATATTGTTTTATATATATATATTTTTTAATTCATTTCATGGGGAGCCATGAAGACTTCTGAGCAAGGAAATGATCTGTTTACAGCTGTGCTTTCAGGGAATTCCTGAAAGAAGTATAGGGATTAGCAATGGCAGATGGGTCCCTGTACAGTCTTCAGGACTCCTCCAAGAGTCTGTGAGGTCTGAGAGCATAGATTTCCAGTCCCAGCTTGTTCACTAGCTGACTCTGCGACATGAGTCAAGTTATCAAAACTTCCTGAGACTCAGTCCTCTCATACCTAAAATGATGAGGTTGAGCTATGTAACTGCTAAAACTACATCTACCTCTAAAATGTTATGATTCAAAGTTATAAATTTGTACACACCACAGCAAATGTGCCTTTGCATCATAAAAAGCATGGAGATAACTAGTCCTAAGATCACTTGGATCTCATTGTGGCGTAAAAAGACATAATTTATATAAAGTATTTTTTTCAGTGTATATATGGTAAGTAAAATCCAGGTGAAACCTTCTTATTCTGAATGCTACCTTGCTTAAATAATGTTTTCCTTTCCCAGACTTAAAAAGTAGTGTTACCCTTTTCCCTTTTCAAACCTAGACCTTTGTCTTAACTAAAAAGAGCTGCTAACTTTTTCTCAACTCATCTGCTTAGTGAAGAAAAATAATCTGTTGGAATATACCCATAAATTTAAATTCTAACTCCAATATAAAAGCTAATGCTCTGTGGCAGGCATTACTGCACATTTCCCCAACACCCTAAATCAAGACCTGGGCACACAAGCTTATTTAAAACGAATTCAACCTAGTTATGAATCAACTGCACTTCCTTCTGCAAAAAAAGAACATTTCAGAGGGATTTTCTTAAAATGTGGCTGTGTCTACAGTGGATGAGCAGATGTTATTACTGGGATCGAATCGGGACCCCAGTATGAAGAGGACGAGGGTGGCCAAGGAGAAGAGAGAGAACGCAAACCTCTCTCCTGTTCAATGGCTGACGTTCTCTTCTTGCCAACAAATATCTGATGATTCAAACTGGCAGGAGTTTCAGTAACAGGGCTGCCCCTTTATGTCAAACTATCAAAATCTGCTATTGGACTCTGGAAACTGTTAAAATAGACAGGTTAAAAATTAAACATAGTCCATACTATTCAGAAACACCATGAGCAAAAACACCAGTGATTTCACCCTCCCGGGGAATATATGTTACAGAGTGTAATTTGGCCACCTTCCAGGATCTTGTCTTAAATAGCTGTTGGGTGATTGAAAGAGATGAGTATTTTAGTTCCTTGACTTCTCTTGAAATATACACCATTTGAATGAATCCATTTATTGTAAATATCAAGACATTGTGCTTAAAATTTCATATCTCAAGAAAAGTTCTCTGCGATTTTTCTTCAAACGTTTTAAGATAGTTAAATGAGTCCTGATTTAAAAAAAAAAAAAAACGAATCCTGGTGTTTAATGATGATAAAGGACTCGTCTATTTTCGTAACAAATCACCAGAACAAAAAGCTATTATGGAGTAATTAAACACCACATTCCCCATAGATATGGAGAAAGGAAGAATTGCAAATACATTTCACAGCTTGTTCTGAAGTTGTCGGAAGTGGAACACATTTTAATCATTAAACTCCTCAAAGGTGTTGAAAAAATAGTTATCCGGAGGGTTATGGGACCACCTCCAATTCTGGGGCGCCAAAGGCTCAGATGTTGCCAGGACCTCCACCTAAGGGGTGTCACTAGTGTGAAGCCCCGTCTTGATCTTGATAAGCCGGTTCAAAGGGAGCTGCTGGAAAGCCCACTGCTCATGTATTTTGCTGCTCAGGGGGATCTCTGACCTTTCATTAAATACAGTTTGCTTGTTTCAGGTCAAAGGACAAGTTACTTTAAGCTCAGGCCTAAACCAGAATTCTAAGAAGCCCTCTTCAGCTCTTTCTTGTGATCGTTTGAAAGGTGTACTTACTTTGAATTGAGTTAGTCAGATTTCTGAGTATACCTGGCAGTGTGTGAGCATATTAAATTATAAGGATTCCCTGCCTTAGGGAGTTCCCAGGATTAATCCCCAGCATCTCAGAGCAATCCAGATTTCCCCGCACAGACACCCTGGGCAGATACTACCGCAACCTGGCCTGGCCCAGCCTCGATGCTGAGTCCCCTTGGTTTAAGGACCCAGGGCTCATTCTCCTCTCTGGTGACTCTCCTCTCTCTCCCTGCTCAGCCCTGTTAGACCAGGAGCTCCACAGAGGCACTGCCTGCCTGCTCGCCTTGCTCACCCGGCCCTCTCACCATCTCACCCAGAGCCATGACCCATCAGACGCTCCCAATCTATTAGCATCTTCCTCCTTCAAGGGCATCTGTCTGGCCCAACTGGCTTCCTCTTTGAAAACTGAACAATCTAAATACTTTGCCTGGTTTCTTTTAACAAAACACACTTGATTTTTCATTTTTCCCCTAACACAAATTACGTATAAATGTTACATAAAGGGGAAAAAAAAGAATTATCTTCCTTAGACCTCACTGAACATGGCTTTGGGGAAGAGTCTGTTATGTACTATAATCAATGCCTGGAATGGGCAGCTGCAGATCGATTCATTTTTGGATATGGTTCCTTTTGTCTCGCTCCTCAGCCCCTGGGTTAAATGAGCATTTTAAATCTCCTTACTCTTTGGAAGAAGGTAGAAGTGTACTTATATTTACAACCCTGATGAATGCAGACTTTTTGTGCTAATCCAGAACAGAGCTCTGATTACCCCACTGTCACTGATTTTGGTTACCTTTCGAGAAAAATGCCCACATTGGGTTACCTTGTTCCCTGTCCAGTAAAACTTTTAAAGTGCTGGGAAGAACTTCCAGCTACGGGAACCCCTTTAGTTCTCATTTGGCTAGCGTCAAACCACCTACTTTTAACTGGAGAGCATCTAGGGATCTAGTGAAATGAAGGGACAAACACGAAGAAGAAACGAGCTCCAACTGGTGTGGGGAAATAGAGGCTAGAATCCTAAAATTTAGCCAGCCTTTTCCACCTGGGATGGGTATTTCTGAATCCTCAGAGTATAGCTTAAACTTAGGATACACAGCAAAAGAGACTTCACTCAAGGGAGGTCCATTCATCTGGGTCCAGTTTAGCTAACTTCTCATAGACATGGGCCTGTAAACCTAGTCATGCCCTCCATTAGATTATGCATTTAATCTCTTAATGCCCCTCTTACATATACAAACGTTCTGTAATGTAAATTACACTACAGACATACAAAAACTGTATTAATCAGGGCCCCTGCACGGAGCCCCGAGGTTATGCAAGGACCTACACCACTAACCCAGACTAGCAGTAGGAAAATCACAACCTTCAAGCTCCAGACCCACTGAGTCAGGGTCATCTGTACTCCTCTCCGAGAGCAGACAACAAAACCACACCAAACCCTTGGAGCTGGTTTGCCAAGGCCAAAGGAAAGAGACATGTAACCGAAATGGCCACTGTAGCTTGTCTGAAAGCTTATCGTATCCAGAGTAGCCCCCAGCTGTTAATTAAAGTTTCATTTTCTGATCCATCCACACGTTTCTTTCCGTAAGAAATGAGTCTCCAAGCCCTTTGGGTCACTGCACCTCCGAGCACCGAGAAACTCATGACCCACTTCCAGCACAGGGAACCCCAATCCAAAGCAAGGAAACGGATCCAGCCAGTGGCTGCCCAACACTGAGTGAGGTGGGGGGAGTCCACCAGAATCAGCTCCAACAACTTTCCCTCCCCGAAGCTGACAGATGTCCATCTGTCACAGACTGAATGTTTATGAGCCCCCCCAAAATTCATCATGTCGATGCCCTACCTCCCAGTGTGACAGTACTGGGGCCTTTGGGAGGCAGTTAGGTAGAGGTGAGGTCCCTCGTGCTGGGATTAGAGCTCTTAGAAGAAGTGACACCAGACACAGCTCTCCTCCCACCCTGCCCTCTCTCTCTCTCTCTCTCTCTCTCTCCCGACCCTCCCTACCAGCATACACAAAGAGGTCATGTGAGCACACAGAGAGAAGGCAGCCACCTAGAAGCCAGGAGAAAAGGACTCAGAGTGAAACCTACACCTTGTTGGCCCCCTGATCTCAGATTTCCCAGCCTCCAGAAGAGATACACATTTCTGTTGGTTAAGGCACCCAGTTTTTGTTATGGCAGCCCAAGCTAAGACACCACCTCTATGAGCTTTGTCACTGCCCTTCAGAACAGTGACAGAAGAGGAGTCCACTGAAGGGAGCGATGAAGGTCACCTCTGTTCTGACTAGAATCTATCTACGTTTGCTTTGACGTTTGTTACAAGCACATAACCAGCAGGCCATGAACATGGGTGCCCCCTAGTGTCTGCTGAGGATAACCACCCCGGCCCAATGTCCCCAGTGGGGAGGGGCACCATAACAATGGGGCTGCCACTCCCTTAACTGCTTCACCCAAATAACTCCCTAAGGACCCTGAAGGCAATGCCTTTGCCAGGAACCACAGAACTGGGAACAACGTTACCCTTTAGCACAGAAAGGGGCCCCGGGGTGGAAAATTTTCCCTCCGTTCCCAAAAAGAAGGTTGCCAGGAACTTCTCAGATACAAAAGTAGACAAGTACATATTTTTTCATGTTTATAAAAAATTACCAAGTAAGAACAAATCACTATGAAGAAAACAAGCAAAATTCATATGGTTCCTGCCTTCCAAGAGGCAGTGATCTGAGGAAAAACAGACCCAGAGGTGGAAAAAAAAATGATTAAAAGCAGGCAACTAATAAAAACTACTGAATAAATCCCTAATATATATACAAATTAAACATCGACTATGGGTATCCCATGTGAGGGAAGGACCAGCTGTTAAAATTAAATACCACACTTATTTAATCAAGAAAGGAATTGGGGCTTCCCTGGTGGCGCAGTGGTTGAGAGTGCCTGCCGATGCCGGGGACACGGTTCGTGTCCCGGTCTGGGAAGATCCCACATGCCGCGGAGTGGCTGGGCCCGTGAGCCATGGCCGCTGAGCCTGCGCGTCCGGAGCCTGTGCTCCGCAACGGGAGAAGCCACAGCAGTGAGAGGCCCGCATACCGCAAAAAAAAAAAAAAAAAGAAAAAGAAAGGAGTTGAAGGTATAGTCTTGTCACCACCTCTGGGAGACTCCCTGTCTTTCCCCAGAAAACTGACGCATAACCTCATCTGTGCTTCCAGAACATTTTTTATACCGTCCCCCGGCACCACGTTGGTAATATCCTGTGATTATCTGTCTTCCCCACCACACAGGAAAGGTTTACTTCTTGTATGTAACTGTTTCAACACTACCAGCACAACAATGTTAGTAAAAACATAACTTGAGTGCTTATTTTGAGCCAGGCTTTGGGATAAGAACTTTACGTGCATTATTTCATTTAATCCTCACAACTAACTTACAAGGTTGTGCTAGTATTATTTTGTGAGGCAATATATTTATATGGTCTAAAAATATAAAGATACCAGAAAAGGTATACAGTGCAGTCTCCCTCCCACTTCAGTCCCCCATATGCCAAGTTCCCACACCCCGTTCACATATAACTTATTATTATTCATGTCTTATGTATCCATCCAGAGTTTATATATAAGCCTCATGTTTTATATAAAGGTAGCACATTATACAAGTTGCTCCGCACTTTGAAAGTTTTACTTATCTTCGAGATGTTTATGTAGAAAACTATCTCATACTTTTCTTAACAGCTGTATGTTATTCCACTCTGGTTGAACCAGAAAATATTTAACCACACTTCTATTGATAGACACATGGATGCTTCTATTATTATATTCTACAGATGAGAAAACTGAGGCTCAGAGAGGTTAGGTGACTTGTCCAAAGTCACACAGCTCCTATGTGGCAGAGGAAGGACTCAAGCTGGTTAGATTCAAGCCTGAACTCTTAAGCGATTTGCTGTATTTTTTGCCTAGCACAATGCCTGGTATGTAGCAGATATTCAATAAATACTTAATGAGTAGATTAATGAACCAACATACCAACAGGAAAAAACAAGAA
Organism: Leucopleurus acutus; assembly: GCF_964270905.1. NCBI lineage: Eukaryota > Metazoa > Chordata > Mammalia > Artiodactyla > Delphinidae > Leucopleurus > Leucopleurus acutus. The sequence goes on along the minus strand of NC_139156.1, from coordinate 14,365,327 downwards.
AGAAAAAGAAAAAATAGCAAGGGGAGCAACTCTGCTCTCTCTTTCCTTCATCTTCACTGCTATCATTGTTCTTTTTCACTCTCTAGATATCTGCCTCCACTCCTGTGTACAGCATCAGAGTAGTAGAACAAAGATTTTCAGCCATTCCTCGGTCCTGCAAAAACCTGAGTCCTGCCTGATCCCTGCACATTATTTTTTCCTACTCAAGCTCTGGATGAAGGACATCCTAGAATGGATGCAACATCACCTCTGCTGGCCGAAAGCCCCAAAGGCATGCTCAAGAAGGTCACAAGGAGGTGGGAAAAGAGAGTTCCTGGGGGCAAACAACACCTGTGCCTAGATTCCCAGGGGTCACACTGACACATCTGAGCATCACTGCATATTAGACGGTCAACTTCCAGACTTCACTCCTGGGCTTCGCAGCTGGTTTTCCTCCTCAGTGCAGACGTCCCGAAAACCTTCAACTCCTTCCACATGTGCCAGAAAGCTGACACATGTAGCCTTGTTTTTACACTGAGTTTTACACTTGGCTCAGCCGTCCAATAAATTTAACACCAGAATTATATACAACATTAAGTGTGTTCAGACACAGCTGATTTCTTCACAGGCTCTTTTGTGAGCAGCTGCTGGGAAGGTGCAGCATCTGACAACAGGAAAGCTGTGTCTTTCAACGTTACAGACCCCAGGGAACACTGTCCTGAAAGGTAACCTCCCTGTGACCTCACAAGGTATCAGAATGGTTTAATTTCTCTGACTTGTAAGTGTTAGGAGAACATGACAAACATGACCATCTGCACTCAGCCTCCCAGCCCCTCAAAAGATATGGAATGCCTGCCTTCACATGGGCCAGGCTTAAAATGACTCAGAATGTGACATATACCATTCCGTGTTCACATTCTCTGTACCTATTCCATATACATGTGAAATTTCTGGAAAGTGAGCGACGGCCTCGAGAAACACACACCCATCTTTCCTCTGATCCTTTGCTGTCGTGCTTGATAAGAAGAGGTATTTATTCAACAAGGGTCCACAATTACAACTCAATTGGTTGTAATCTGCTCACTGAAGAAATAATGTCCTCTCCAATGATTCTAATCTAATCCATTTAATCTAAAATCTATGCGCCATTACAGATTTTTCTGACACAGTATTTCAATCTCTTCCTCCGCATTTAATTTCAAACTATTGACATGCAATACAAATGGCCATTCCTTTTAAAGGCTGCAATACCAAAAAAAAAAAAAAAATCTATCATTTTTGCCCATCTTGAAGGCTAGCTTGCTAGCTACGGGATTAGCATTTGCGAGTCCCCTAAAGTGAACAACTTTTAAAGCTGATGTGTTAGCTTTTCATTTTCCTCAACTGGGCTCACCCTGAAACATGCAGAATAGAAATCAAAGTAGGAATATCATGAGCCATGTCCAGCTACATTAGAAACAAATAGAAAAATGCATTTCCTCCAGATGCCCAGAGAGAAAGAGAGCACGCGACATCAGCCAGCCAATCAATCAACAAACACGTTCATCTTCATCTGCGGGTTTCCATTAAAAATGTTTATATATATGGTTCTTCCTAACACATCATGTTAATAAATTTTGTTCGAACAAAGCCTGTGTCTAAACACTGGTACGCTTTGCATGCCTTGTGTTTCTCAGGTTTCACATACAGTCAAAATGCAGATCACGACAGAACAATTTCTTGACATTTTTTTCTTATTATTATCACAGTGCAATTCTAGCGCGTCTTTGCCAGATATATATCAGAGGTGAAAATCTTTTTAAAGTAAATCCTTATAGAATCCCTTTCCTTTATACCATGCTGGAAGTGCAGTGTCTAAAGGTCTTTTGGGAAAAGAAATAATGGAAATTTTGTTATTGATCTCATGCAGAGGCAGTGAATCTAATGAGTTATTGTTATTTTACCCACAGCAAATATTATGTGGTCCAAAACAATAACATTCAATTAAAGAAAGAAGGCCAGATAGGCTGTAAGATAAAAACATAACTTAACAATGAATTCCTTTTAGTACTTCCTAAATGCTCATTTAGTCTGTCATACATTTAGAATGACATTCTTTTAAAAAAGTAGCTTCTCATGCCACTGTAATAATTAAAATGATTATCTCGTACTAGACAAGTATCATGGTCAACAAAAGAAGGTTACTGGTCTTCATTAAAAAATAATTTATACTTGGGTTTTTGTGGGTTTTTTTAAAATCTAACAACAACAGCAAAACCTTAAGCCGATAGTCAAGTCTCCCAGGATGTATCAAAACTTTTGTAGAGTTCAATCTGGGCAAAAGCAATCTTGAAAATGTTGCACAATGGAGCTCCATTAGCACGGCTCCTCATTATATTAGTTGAGGGTCATCAGACTAAAAGGTTACAATGTGTCCCTTAGAGCTTTGCTGGATCCAGGAAATCAGAGCACTTCATCGAGGGAAAAAGGGCATTTACAGCAGGTGTTTGTCTCATTTCTCTATGGTATATTATCAAAAATGGAAAGCCAATGCATTTTAAAATTCTGTATCAGTTTCATCAAGCCACCAAGAAAATCCAAGTGACTTGAGTTAGGAAGCAGCTGCCGTAATCCTAAATCTTCAGGGCAAAGCTCCTACTGTTTTGCCATGGGCTGACCCAACACACTTGCTTTTCACTCCCATCCTTGTGACCTAACTGCTCCACAGCCCTGTTCTTGCTGGATGGTGAGACCTCCCAACCCCAGGCTCACTTACTCCATTTCATCCTTGCATCACCCTTCCTGTGCTCAGACAATGCCCCACCCATCTCCCCAGGCAGCAAAAGTTAAGACTGAAATCTTAGCACCCATGACTATTTTCTTTCCCATAAACAGTAACAAAACCACATTTACAAAGAGGTGTTTTCTAGAGATGGATTTCTCTTCAAGGGGTTGAGTCCTACCATCTCTCAAAAATCAAAAGAATCCAAAGAGTGAATGACTCACTTTGAACACCTGCCCTTTATGAATACTTGGGTGGGGCAAAAAGAGGGTCCTCAAATAGGTAGGAAACAACTAGAAAGGGTTTGTCTATCTACCCTCCACTCACCATAGAGTATCACAGGTAACTTTCACCTGCCTTTCAAACCCATTAGCCCTGAGCCACTTGGTAAAGGATGGAGACTAGATCTTATGCATCTCTGCACCCTGGCAGCCCACACGAATATGTGTAGACCGAAAGGAATAAATGAATGAAACCAGCTAACGGACAGAGTGCTCACTCTATGTCAGGGATGACACTAAGCTTTTAATCTTCAAGACAATCCCATAAGGTAGCACAGTTAAGATCATCCTATTTTGCAGATGATGAAACTGAGGCTTAGAAAGGTTAAGATTATCCAGCTAAGACTTAAAGGAGTTGGGATCTAATACCAACCCATCTGCTCCAGACCTTATGTTCTCAAGCACTGTGCTAAAGTACTTAAGAGATTACTAAAATGGCTCTCAATCCTCAAAAACAAGTCCTTACTTAAGATGCACCTATTTACATATAATGGATAATTTATAATTTCATAATACACTGGATTTCCAAAACATGTGTGTTTTGGAAAAACAATACTCTCGGACATTGTAATGACAGAGTGTCTTTTGCCAGGAGAACTTAAAGACCTTTTTAAATCAACAACAGTGGGATAAAACGAATTCACACATTTCCAAGAACCTGTCACCAAGAGGTTCATGGTCCCCACGCTTTGGTCCAACTCTCCTGTTGTGAGCATTTTAAATTGCCTGGAAGAGACTGAGAAAACAGAGATGCCTTGGAGAACCGAATCTGTCAAAACAAGTCTCAGCCACACAATTTCTCAGTTCTTATCCTGCTTTCATTCCGATGCAAAAATGCAGAGTCTCGGAAGGTCTCCAAAGCCTCCCAGCTGAGAGTCTCAGCATTGTCCCCCTTCACCGTGTTACCATCCTCAGCTGATCCAAGCAGCAGCTCAATGGGTATTAATCCGAATTGGCACATGATGCAGATGAGTTTGGGAATGGAATGAAAATGCATTGGCTAAGGTTCCACTTTGGCAGGAAACAGAGGCTCATCAGAAGTAGGTACCATCTGGAACTGATAGGATGGTCAAATTGGATATTCTTCTAAACGTGGGAGTATTTGCCATGCTATTTGTGATTGTTAGATACAGGTGAAGACTGAAGCTTTTCTAATGGGCAGGATTTGATAGCACTGACTAGACATCTATTTTCTCTAAAGATTAGCTAGAAATATCACTAGATTCAGATTAGACGTTTCTTCAGCATTAGAATTAGGAAAATCAACTTGCTACCCAGCCATTTTCCCTGGAAGGCAGAGAGTACTGTGCAAGTATCTGAAAAGTAGGCTCAAGTACACAATCCATAAGTAAGAGTTTTGATCTTGAAAAATGGTGCTTTCCAAAATGGAAATTGAAAAAAAAAAAAGTCAATCATACAACAGCTGTGTTTACACATACAAAGTGAAGTAGAAAAACTGAGGCAATTACCCAGATGATTTCAATCAAAACATCCTCTCAACTGAAATATCCAGAAAAGTGAAGATATAATATGAGGGATTCTTATTTTTTAGCTTGAATTATCCAGATGATTGCTTCATCTCTCCACTATTCTTATTTACACATAGCCTAAAATCTATCCTGAGCATCGGCAATTGAAAATACAATTATTTGCAGATGTACATACTTAGGGCCACAAGTGTCTATGGTCACAATTATGTGCAGATGTAACTCAACATAGACCAGACCAGTCAGGTCCAAAGTTTTGGAAACCTGTTTTGAAAATTTGACTAAAAACAGAGATTATTCCTTTTAAACTCCACCTCCTATAAAAAGTCACTTTAGCAGATAATGACGATTTATCCCCCCAAACTAATTCATATACAATAAAACAAATCCTTAAAACTGTCCTACTCTGATTCTTTGATTATTTGAGGAAAGTATTCATGAAAACAAATGTTTTAGTAACAAAGAACCCCTTCAAAAATTGCCCCCTTTTCACTTCAGAAATATATTTCTTAAATCAACTAGAAAAATGACCTCCTTTCTAAATATCATTTCTTTTCACCTTGATTTTTGAACTATCTGCTTTTCCCCCCTCATATGTCCATAATTTCCACGTATACCCTCCCAAATCTAACTTATTTTGCAATATATCTCCAAATACAGAATATATTCAAATATTTGTATCACAAAGGAGAAGCAGAGAATGCCACTAACTCAAATGCAGCCCCAAGCTATAAATTCATTTTAATTAAAGATATTTGATAAGCACACATGCTGAAAGAAATGAAGAGGGGAGGGTGCCAGAAAAAGGCTTATCTTTTGCAGAGAAATTAAAAATCACAGGAAGAATTCAATAAGCCTGGGAGGCCTCTTGAAACCTGCTATTTAAGTCCTTTTATCTAAACACACTGGTGAAAATTTGGTGTTTCTCATTTCTGGCCAGTATGATAACCTGAACTAAGGCAGATATACAAACTCCCCCCAACTCCCCCGAAAAGATACCGTACTGAATGTAATGTAACAGCAACAAAGACCCATGAAAACTAGAAAAAAACTGGGGAACCGGGCACATGCTTCTAAAGCAGTAATTTTCAACTTGGGCTGCACGTAGAGGCTTTAAAAAAATTTCTGGGGGTGGGGTACAGGTTTTGGGATACTAGAGCTCCCAGGTGATTCCAATGTGCAACCCATCTTGAGAACAGTGTTACAGGGACCTGAGAGAGCAGCTACCCGTGGTCACAGGCCTTAGACCAGGAAACTCTGGAAGACCTCCCTGCATGAAACCAGAGGCCTGGAAGATCCAGAACTTGAAGACAGGCCCAGAGTATCTCTGCTCACTGGCCTGGGGACAAGACACAGAAAGAAGCTTGAATCGTATAAGAGTGTGGAGTCCCAAGGATACCCTTCACATGATGTGTAAGTTCCAAGCCAAGGAATTCACTTCAAGGCCCAAAACCCATGAAACCCATGAGGCCCAGACGAGCAATATTCGATTACTTGAGCACCTACGGTCTTGAATTCTGTTTCTGAAGCAAGGAGGCGGCAATTTTTGAAGGGGTTCTTTGTTATGAAAAACTCTGTCTTGTAAAACAACATTGTAAATCGACTATACCTCAATTTAAAAAACAAAAGCAAACTGTTTTCATGGATAACCTCACTTCTCAAATAATGGAAAGACACAAAGAAGGGCAGTTAAGGACATGTTTTACTTAATGTGGATTCATTTTGGGGGACAAATTGTCATTCTCTGCTTAAGTGACATTTTATAGATTGTGGAGTTTAAAAGAAATGATCACTGTTTTTAGTCAGATTTTCAAAACAGGCTTCCAAAACTTCAGACTTGACTCTGTCTATACCAAGTTACACTGCCTTCAAGTCTTTCACAGGACTCCTGGGGAAAGCCATTGTCACTGCAGATAAACTTATAGTTGAAATATTAAAACCTACACCAAAATAACAGGAAAAGGGAATGGTACATTTGGTAATAATAGCATGTCAATAGTGGCTCATTAATTGTAACAAATGTGCCACATTAATGCAGGATGTTAATAATGGGAGAAACTGTGGAGGAGGAGGCTATATAGGAACTCTTGTACAATCGGCTCAATTTTTCTCTAGATCTAAAATTGTTCTAAAATATATTGTCTATGATTTTAAAAAAGAAAAAAAAAGGACAGTAATTACTATGCATAGACACTTGACGAAATAACTATTAAATGATATGCATCAGCAAAAAGAACTCAAAAGGGTTAGCAAAAAAAACAGCTTAATATGTTAGTAACTTGAAAGAGGTACCGACTACTTAAAAACAATGAAACTGGTTTTGGAGGATTTAAACTCAGGCAAAAATACACATGCTCTTGTATGGTATATGAATTATGTCTCAATAAAACTGTTACCAAAAAAATAACCAAAAATGTACATGGTTGATAGCCCAGTAGCTCTATTTCCAAGTATAAATTCCGCCATATATGCACAGAAAGGCTAGAGTAAGAGCATTACTGTGGCATTATCTGTAATCTCAAAAACAAAGCAATAACCTAAGTACCCATCCAGAGTGGAATATTGTTCATGCAAATATATATGCAGTAAAGCATAAAACATGGACAAGATGAACAACAGCTCCGTGAACACGGAATTCCAGAGAGGAAGACATCTGCTCAGAAGACTAAAAGACACTTCACAGTTTAACATGTCCAAAATGGAACTCTAAATCCTCACCTCCCAAAGCAAAACTAGCACTCACCCCTGGTCTTCCCCATCTCAGAAAATGGTGCCGTCATTCACCTAGGTAAATGACAGCGCCCAAACTGCCTAGAAGTCATCCCTGCCTTCTCTTTATCTCTCACTCCTTCTACCCAATCCATCAGTAAGTCCAGTGCATCCCTGAATCCAACTGCTTCCTATCACTAACCCAAGGTGAGGCCCCATAGGCTCTGGAGTTGATGCTACACAGCCTTCTAACCAGGTTTTCTACTTCTCTACCCGAGACAAGATCTACAATCAAGAGAGATCTTTCAGGCTTCCCTGGTGGCACAGTGGTTGAGAGTCCGCCTGCCGATGCAGGGGACACAGGTTCGTGCCCCAGTCCGGGAAGATCCCACATGCTGCGGAGCGGCTAGGCCCGTGAGCCATGGCCGCTGAGCCTGCGCATCCGGAGCCTGTGATCCTCAACGGGAGAGGCCACAACAGTGAGAGGCCCGAGTACCGCAAAAAAAAATAAAAAATAAAAAAAAAGAGAGCTCTTTCTCAAACCTAAATAAGATCACGACTTCATCCTGCCCCAAACCCTTTACAGTCCTTCCAAGAGCTTCTCAACACACTTGGAACAAACCCAGAGTCCTTATCACAGCCCAGTGAGTCCTCTAACCATGTCACCGGCCCTTGCTGGCTCTCCTACCCTCTTTCACTCCACTGCACTCCCACTTGTCACCATGTTCCCAGGACCCCCCACCATTGGGCCTGGGCACTGGCTGGTTCCTCAACCTCAAAGACTCTACTGTGGCTGTAGGTCAAATGTCTCACCAGAGAAGGCTTCCTCTGTCTAAGAGAGTGCCCACCCTCTACTGCTCTCACCCCCGCACCCACCTCCCTCCTCTCTTTGTCTTCATCCTTTATCCCTTTATCGACTGTCCCTCCCTGGATGGAATGTGGGCTCCTTGAGGCAAGGCCCTTTCCTGGCTTGTTCCTCACTTTATCCTCAACATACAGGACAGCCCCTTGGCCTAGAGAAGGTGCTCAGAAATTACTTGTAAAATTAACCAATTATTCAGTGATGCTTTTGTAGACTTCAGCTTTACCTCTAATAGTTCCTTTTTAAAAAGACAGGAGGCAAACTGAGGCGCCAATTATGTGTCCCATAGGCTGAATGAGACAGTTATGTGGTCCTGCACTCCTTCTAGAATGGGGCCGGGCTGGGGGTCGAGGGCGGGGGGGTGGGAACCAGAGCAGCCCCCACAGAGCTGGAGAGCAGGAGGGCCGTTGGGCTTCCCGTTTCTCTCGCTGCGAGGCTGGGGGCGAGTCCCTTACCATCTCCAGACCTGAGCTCCACCTACAACATGTCAGGTTTGCTCCAGTTGGGTGGCAAAAGGAGCAGCTGCTCCCTGCCCGGAGCCTTAAAGGGCATGGAGGGGCTGGGATGCCGACCGGGGAGGGGAGGTGGCCGACCTTGAGATGACCTCAAATCCCCGACAGGCAGGCCGCCCCTACAGTTCACATCTCACCTTCCACAGTTCAACCAAAAGCTCCCTCAGGCTCCTTCCGGTCCCAAAGTTCTAGAACTCATGGTTTCAAACTGTCCTGAATCCATCTCTCTCCCCATAGTTGAAGGAAAATCAAAAAACACCCAAAAACAACTTGGTTTTGACCTGTGCAATTCACAAAGCATCATGCCACGGGTCATCTCATGCCAGCCGGCCAGTGAGTCTATAAAGCACCCAGGGGGTGGGAGTACAACCCCAGTTCACTGCTGAGCAGACTGAGCTTGGGAGGGTAGAGGGGCATCTAAGAGAAGGGGGGGCTTTTCTCTTTGAAAAGCAAGTGAGTGAAATCCCTAGTAAGCCAGCACTTGTGCTCTGGGGCCTCTTTTTCCCAGATGGCTGTAGTTGGTCCTTCTCAAATGTGACAATGACGACAATGGGCTGAGAAAACCATGCAGGGCCCACAGTTCCTGCCACGGTGCATTCCGACGTTTAGGCGCACAGGCTGAGCGTCCAGGCCTGCTCCACCCCAGCCCAGTCTAACCAGCCCGAGATGGCTTCTCCAGTCTCCGCTCGCACTGGCCTCCTTCACACCACACGGCCTCTCCCTTGCCCTGCCTGGAATGCTCTTCCCACCCCGAGAAGCCTGACCCTCATTACAGGCTCCTATAAAGCCCCATCTGCCTCTCCTTAAGAGCACTCTTTATACCTGGAGCTTTCTATGTACATGTTTATGTCTTTCTCCCCTGCTAGACTATAAACTCCATGAGGACAGGGCTAATCTGACTGTGTTCACCATTATACCACCACGTGCCCAGCCAGGATGGCATGTGCGAGGCTGTGAGGTCTGGAAATGCTGAGGGCCTTCTGCGATCGTGAGGGAGGAGCACGGAGCTGCTGGAAGATGTCGCCCTGTGGTCCCTGGAGGGGCTCCCTCAATGCAAGGGGCAGATCCAAGAGCCAGAGGTCAAGAAGCCACGTCCTTGGTGACAGTGTTTGCCATAAACCTGCCCCACCTCTGGGTATCTTACACACTCTAAGAGCTAACCACTTATCTTTATCATCCAAGCCTGTTAGAGGTGAGTTTCCCAACATTTATAAGAGAAAGAATCCCAACAGATGGACCTCTCTAACAAAATTGTAAGCTCCCAGCCCCATTCCGTACACTTCCGTCCTGTCCCACCTAAGTGCTGGGCATCAGATAAGTACTTAATAATTTGTTTTCACCTCCCTGGCTTAGGCTGGCTGCACATTCATTCACTCATTTATTCCTTCAACACATATTTGCTAAGTGCCTACTATGTGGATTCCTAGGATGGGGGAGAGAAAAGAGGACAAGCCAGATGGGGTCCCTTGCTTTTATGCAACTTAACATTTTAGTGAGAGAAGTGGACAAACAAGCGAATCAACAACATAATTTTGGACAGTGGTAAGACCTACGCAGACAATGAAACAGGGAGATGAGATAAAGAAGGAGGGAGAAGGGAAAGATTTATCTAGGTGGTTATGGAAGACCTCCGCGTTGAAAATGACAAGGAGTCAGCCAAGCGAAGATGACACAGAAGAATATTCCAGACAACAGGGGAAGCAAGAGCAAAGGCTCTGAGACAGAACAAACTTGATGTGTTTGAGGAGCAGAAAAAAAGGCAGAGTGACTTAAGAATCTATCCATCACCCTTCCTGCGGGGAGAACGGGACAAGATGAGGGACAAGATGAAGAGGACAGGGACCCGATTATTTAAGAATTCTTCTTCCAGGGATAGTCAGGTGCCTGCAGGGACAGAGTCATCATGCCTTCAATCTCCCCATCCTTCAGGCCTGACTTACTTGGACACACTGCATATGTCAGCCGAGAGAGGAAAGAGTGTGGGACTTGGCCCCAGGACCAGTTTGCCCCCGAGCAAGCCTCTCAACCATTCTAGTCTCCAGTTCCATCACCCATCCATCCATCCATCCCAGCCAAGGGCCTGGACTTGGGGATCAGAAAAGACTCTTTCAGCTCCAATGTTCTCTAATTATTTTTCTTTGCATTGTCTTTTAAGAAAGAAACCAATCAACAGAAAACACGAACCCATCCCCAAAAGAGAACTCTCGTTGAAGAATTACATTTTCAAAACATACGTCAGGGGCTTCCCTGGTGGCGCAGTGGTTGAGAGTCCGCCTGCCGATGCAGGGGACACGGGTTTGAGCCCCGATCCGGGAAGATCCCACATGCCTCGGAGCGGCTAGGCCCGTAAGCCATGGCCACTGAGCCTGCGTGTCCGGAGCCTGTGCTCCGCAACGGGAGAGGCCACAGCGGTGAGAGGCCCGCGTACCACAAAAAAAAAAAAAAAAAAAAACATACGTCAGAAGGGCAACAAGACAAAGTCAGTAAGGCCCAAACACAAAATCTCTGTGTCTGACCCCAACAGCTGCTTTGCTCGCATCGCAGAATTCTACAGTGGTAAAATGCAGCCACGGATGCTTTCTTGCATAAGGTGCGTGGAGGCGCGCCCCTGCCCCCCACCAAAAGCAGGTACCACGGCCCCAAAGTCTCCTCGTGCCCCCACAAGGACCTCCCCCACCACCGCCATAGTTCCCTCCTGACGCACAGTGGTGGCCTTGCCTCCATTGCTGGCCCCCTGCCCGGAGCAGCAGCAGTAGATCATCGCTGGCAAAAAAAGTACAAGTCTCCCACCACACTGGCCTCCCTGTTTGTGAAGAGGGCACCTGGGGCCCTCTGCACTCTGCTAACAACGCCCTTCAGCCAGTGCTGAGAATGGGCAGTTCTTTGTCATTTAGGGCAAAGTCACCTCCTCAGAGATGCCCCCCTGACGTCCCTGTGCAGTGGGGTTTCCCTCTCCCCTCTATTTGCCGTCGTATTGGTTTATCTTCTTCAGATTACTTACTGCCATCGAAACCACTTACTTGTTTGCACTCATTATGTCTCCTCCACTGGACTGTAAGCTCCCTGAGTTCAGAGCCTCATCTGTCTTACCCATGCCGTGTCCTCAGGACCTCGCTCAGTGTCCAGCCCACAGAAGGCTGACTTGGTAGAACTTCATTGATAAACAGAAGGAAGAAGTCATCCTAAGAGCCTTGACAAAGCATCAAAGACCACAGTGCAGGTCAGAACCGTAAAGCTCCCAAGGAAACCAGCTCGTTGTAGGCCATCAACTTTCAGCCAAGACAGCACATCTGGGGTGGCTGTGAGGAGAGCCGTCAGGATATCATACACCTCCCCCACAGGGCTGTGACGGCTCAAAATGCTTAATGAATGATGCGCGGTTAGAACCAGCGGTCTGGCCCATTCACTCTGCTTTGCCGGAGAGGAACGGAAGGGTCTAGCAAAGGAATGTAACTTTAATGGGACATTCAGAGACTCAGACTCAGGTGTCTGACACGGGCAAAGAATTTCTCAAGCCCCCAGTGCTGGCCCTCTAGGAGTCTGAACACCTCAGTCCATAGAAGCTGGAAGCTGGTAGGGAGGGAAGTCTGCTGAAGCCAGCATCCCACACTTGGCACGTGGAGATTCATGAGGAGGGACAGGCGGGTTGGTGCCAGGTCCACATCAAGCAGAAAAGCAGAGTCACTGGGGTTGGGGGAGGGGTATGTGTATGAGAGGGGCACAAGGGTGAAGGTGGACTGAGAGAGAGAAGGTTCCAGAATGGGCAGGCCAGGGAGCACTGCTCTGCTGTCATTCCCTGTTACAAAAGGCAGCTCAGAGGAAAGGAAAAACAACAGTAGGTCTTTTTTTTTTTTTTTTTTACAATTACCAAATATAAAACCCTGAGTGTAAATTTTTCTATTTCAGGGTTTCTAAACAACATTTAACTTAGTGAGTGTCTTACATCTAGGGTAAATATTTGCCAGTCACTTCTGGCCCACGTCAGAGTGCTTATCTAAAAAGCTGTTTGGTTCTGCTCCTGATAGGAAAAATCTGCATTCCACCCAGCATACCCACCCGGCATGTGACCCACGAGCACTCTCCTTCCCCCAGTCTCCCAGGTGCACCCAAGACGCCAGCAGCCACTGGATCTGCGTAAGAGCACTTCCTGGAAGGTCTATCTGTGTGTGCTGCCCTTTCTCTTAATTAAGGGCAAGGGCGTGGAGGAACAAGTCCAGGACTGGCCCTACGCTTAGGGTGCTACTGCATCAGCTCCACCAGGCTGCGGCACGTTTGGGGAAATCAAGGAGCTGTGAGGCAGGACCGCAGATGACAGCAGGAGAAGCCTGCGGCTCGCACACACCACGTGGCGCAGCAGCTCGGTTTTAGGGGCCGAACCAGGCATGTCAAGGTGGCAACTACAAATGCACTAAGAGGTCTGCAGAAAGGAGCCACCAACGCTGAGAGAGGTCTAGAAGGATGAGCACAGGGCCCGCTGAGCCCACCCTCGGGGCAGTGCAATGTCTTGAGGCTGATGAGTGGGTTCTTGTTTCTTTAGTAAGAACTTCCTTCATTTTTACTTAAACACTATGTCTCATAACTCAGAACCAGTTCTCACAGTGACGCTGTAGATATCATCCGTGCTGGACAAATCAAGAAACGGAGGCTTAAAGCAGTTAAATAACTTGCCAAAGTCATGAACTGATGAAGTCGGGATGCAAACGCAGGGCTGCCTCCAAACACTTCAGCACGACTCCCCCCAGCCTATAAAAACACCTCCCTAAGGTTCTAAACAGGCCTCTTTCTGGTTCCCCAGGCTTAAGAGAGAAGGTGGGTTCAACATGAAGCATGTCTGAGTTACGGCCAGGATAACTCAAAACACTTGGGGGGCACTACCCAGCAGGCAGCTGGATGGACATAGGCTCAAAGAGGGTTCCTCAAACTCAGAGTCCAGAGACTCCAAGGGAAATACTGGTCAGAGCAAGGGACTCGGCAGGAAACCCAGAGAAGCGGCATCGGCACACAGATGGAATCAGAGACCCTGTGAGCACCTGTGCGCTAGGCGCAGTCAGTCCAGCCCAGGCAGGTACGTAACAAACTAAACCAGAGTCAAGGGCACGGAAGCATCTGGGAAAATTTCTGACCAAGTCCAGGGTATTCTTCCTAAGCCTCCCTAAAGGTGTTTCTATTCAAACACAAAACCATGCTTAGACCAGAGGTACCTGAGAGCCCCTCTTGCATTTGGTGGCTTTTGCTCTTGACCTAGCAATCAAAAAGGCTACAAGCAGAAGAGCACGCAAGGACCTAGGCCTTAGGAGCTGGACAAACCTGGCTTGAACTCGACATCTTCCAAAAACTAGCTGTGTGGCCTTAGGCATGTCACTCAACTTCTCTGAGTTTGGGTTTCCTCTTATATAAGATGTAAATAAAGCCCCAATGCCACGCTGGGCCAACACTCAGGATTAAATGAAATAATCTGTGAAGGCATCTGGTCTCCTACCGCTGGGCAGCCAGCAGGCGTTTCGCAAGTGATGTTTTCCACAATTGCTCTCTGGCAGTCATAGCCAGCTTTGACTCTGACCTCAGAGCTGGGAACTTGAGTTCCTGGGGACCATCACAGCTAAACCTTCAAGCCTGAAGAGGCTCCGCATGGACATCTCAATCCTTGCTGGCAATGCCTACTTTCCTAAGGAGGAATCTTGTCACACGCAAAAAAGGTATTTCAAAAAGCCGGATCTTCGGAAAAGATACACATGACCAACCAGCCAGCATTCAAGAAGCAGTTGCCGGGTTTCCCTGGTGGCGCAGTGGTTGAGAGTCCGCCTGCCGATGCAGGGGACACGGGTTCGTGCCCCGGTCCGGGAGGATCCCACATGCCGTGGAGCGGCTGGGCCCGTGAGCCACAGCCGCTGAGCCTGCGCGTCTGAAGCCTGTGCTCCGCCACGGGAGAGGCCACAACAGTGAGGGGTCCGCGTACCGCAAAAAAAAAAAAAAAAAAAAAAAAAAAAAGAAGCAGTTGCCACTAAATCCAAAAGGAAGTCATTTCCAGGCAATGCCCTTCTGAAAGAGGATTCTAGAGGGATCTCAAACCCAGACAAAGGGGACTGAGATGAATGGGTAGTGCTCAAGAATTCTGACCCTCACCTGACCCCATGCACAATATAGTAGCAGTAAGTTCACTTTCTCTGCCCAGTGACATAGCCCCCAACAGCTGTGGAATGTCAAAAACAAGGCTGCTTGGGTCTAAAGTTACCCCTCCTCCACCATTAGAGGAAAGAAAACACATTTCTGAGTCTCTCCTTCTTTATGTTTTGCTTATGAGGAACAAATGTCGACAAGATATAGGATACACTGCTCCGTTTGCCACCAAAATGCACAGACCATAATTTTATATGAAGCTACACCCACTTAATTGTGATGCATTAAGTATTATGTTCATTGTTTCTGAAAGTGGGTAGAAATGAATAATTTATTTCAGACAAAGGAAACTCTTGAATATGAAATGCCTCATCTTTTAAAATTACAATTTGGAAGACAAGAATGAAAAAATACCCATAGCCAGTGAACCTTATACTGCTAATAGAAAACAATGCTTCAACTGTTTCTACTTTGTTTGCAAACATTACGTTTTTTTAAACATTCTTGAGAATGATCAGGAAAAAGACACTAGGTTTTCACCATGCTAGCAGCCGCTCAACACAGGGCTAGCATATCTAATGTTAATTTTCTGTGCTGGGTTTCCTGCCGACAACGAGTGCCTTGGCTCACCTGGAGTCCGCTCCCCAAAGCCCTGCACTCCAGTCTCAGCCACCTCCTTCCAGAGCTTTCTTTTCTTTCCTGCATCCTAGTTCCCTTTGTTGCTCCTTTTCCCACTCCCTCCTTGGCACTCCCTGTGCTCTGCACCCTCTTTCTGGTTTCACCATCCCCCCAACAACTAGCACAGTGCCAGGCGCAGAGTAGGTTCTCAGAGAATGTGACTACTGTTATTTTTAGAGAAGATAATTGATGTTTTGGACTGAACTGAATTGGTGATCATCATTTCCAGTATGGCTACTGATGTCTTTTTTTTCTTTCAGAGCAGAAAAGATCTACATCCACTCAATCTGCTATTGCTGTTTCATGCTAATTAATTGGGAGAGGAGGGAGAAGGGAGTTAGGGTGCATGTAAAAGGAAGCAACTGGCAGTCATTCGCCTACCATCTCCCAAGCACTTTCCAGTGCTCTTCCTAAGTGTTACCACCAAGAACCTTATGAATTGGATACTATTATTATCCCCATTTACAGGCAGAGTCTCTATTAACCCAGGGTCCCACAGCTAGTAAGTGCTGGAATGTGGAACTCAAATCTGGGTGTGTTTAACCCCAAAACCCTACTCTTTACCGCTGCTATTCTGCATTTCATAATTTCCTAGCATCATTGGGCCCTCACCCCCTGTCCCTCTCCAGCCCCACCCCAATCTCTGGAATGAATACAGACAGTCTGCCTGGTGGCTCTTGAGGATAGAGCTGCCGAGCTCTGGGTGTGTTCTTACAGGAAATCGGCAGCAGCATCACCTCTCCCCTTTCCCACCCCAACAGTATCATTAAAACAATGTCATAAACACACCCTGGGCTCCAAGAAGGACAGAGAGGGTTTGCTTACTTCTTCGGAACTGCTCTGTGAGCTGTGGTAATTACTGGCTGCAGGCCCAAAGGCCCTCCCACCTCATCCTTCTCTCACCCGGCTTGCCCTGGGGTTAGTGGGCATCTCTTTCAATTAAGACACCTCCCTGCATTTAGAATCTTTGCGTTTTTATTCAGAGGGTCTCTTGTGAAATGTTCTGAAGCAAGTCGAGAATGCAGTGCAGAAAACTGCCAAGTGAGGGCTTCCCCGGTGGCGCAGTGGTTGAGAGTCCGCCTGCTGATGCAGGGGACGCGGGTTCGTGACCAGGTGCGGGAGGATCCCACGTGCCGCGGAGCGGCTGGGCCCGTGAGCCATGGCCGCTGAGCCTGCGCGTCCGGAGCCTGCGCTCCTCAACGGGAGAGGCCACAACACTGAGAGGCCCGCATACCGCAAAAAAAAAAAGAAAAAAGAAAACTGCCAAGTGAGACCCAGGACTAGGGAGCCAGAAGAATAAAATAGTACATAGAAAAGAAACAAGCCACACATCGAGTCCTCCCAACAGGCGGACCACAGACAGGTAGGTCAGGGCCATCTCTCCCAGCCAAGAAGACAGCTCTGGCCTGGAGATCCAAACGCGCATGCCTGACCACTGTCCCCAGATGAGAAAGCAGAAGCCCATCCTGATTCCAGGCTAGAGGGCAGCCCTGGGGTTGGGATTGGGGCTTTGCAGAAGGCAGATGGGGAGCCATTCCTCTGGGGGGTCCAAGACTGTCCACATTCCCACTGACCTCCAGGCTGCCTCCTTTCACCAGCTAGGTCACTCAGTGTCTAAGGGGCCCCACTGAACAATTTTCAATGCCACTCTTTCTCCTGTTACAAGCCAAAATGCCTCTGAGCATGAAGACTTTTCATGAGCTGGCTGCAGACCCCCCTGCTTCCCGCACTCACTCCTGCCGGCACCTCTCTGCTCTGTTGTCACCTGCTCTCCATGTGCCTCAGTCCCTTCCCAGGACCACCCTGTGAGGCCCAGGCGGCCTCACTGACTGCTGCTCCTCTGCCGACCCTGGGCCCCTAAATGGGGAGCTGTGTGCACTGGGTGCCTTGTGCATCTTTTCCCCCCAAGGAGAAGGTGTGGGAGAGAGAAGCCATCAGAAGCTGAGGCAAACAGGTACCTTCTGAGGTGAGGAGTTACTAATCCTAACAGCAGACCTATGTCTTTCTCTAGTCTGGAAGCAGACCGCTGTGTGTGCTTTTATGACACAAATCTATATAAAGTTGAGCCATATGAAATGTTTGCTATTCTACCACTATGACCTACAAAAACGGCAATTTCATATGATTCGACGTAAAACTCCCAACAATGCTGAGTTTCATTAGCCATCATCCTTCCCTGGTTCTTCTGAGACAGAGGCCAAGGCCCTGAGCGTGGCACACCTGCCTCTCTGCCCAGCTCTTCCACCACTGCTCATACCGAGGGCCCCTGCCATAGAAAGCAGCTTATTACAGCACCCTGGACACTCAGTGCCTTTGCCCATGCTGTTGCCACTGCCTAGAATGCCCTCCCCAACCACCCCTCCTTATCAAACTCCTATCTACTCCTCAAAGCCCAGTTCAGAGTCCCCTTCAGCAAGCCCTCTCTGACCCATAACTCCATCTAGTCAGTTATTCCCGTCTTAGGGCTACATCTGAGCCTTGTATGGAGTTTTATTCATTCACCTACCACTTTGCAACATAACTTATTTGTTTTATACCTAGCCCTAAAACAAAAGAGAGAATTCTTAAAAGGCAATGGCAGGGTCATATTTACCTCTGAATCACCTAAGGCCTCTCACTAGGCTCATAGTAAGTTCTCAATAAATACGTGATGAATGAATTTGGCAGAAATGCCATGCCATCACACCAAAATACTGAAAATTAAGAGAGATCAAAGAAACTGACCAATTCTTCTCTTCATTATACTTATTTTATATATAATATATAATATATATTACATATGTGTATATCATACACATACACACATACATATATAAGTCAGCACAAAGCGTCTAAGACTTCTTCATGCAGTTTGTGCTCTTGACTTTCAGGGATTATCTCTCTGGTTATATGTATGCAAACGGACACTGCAGCATGGGTTCTGGAGCCAGACTTCCTGGGTGAGAACGTGGCTCTACCCATTCTTAGGCGTGTGCCCTCAGGCCAGTTCCTTACTTGGATCTCAGTTTCCTATCTACCAAGTGGGGCTAAGAACACCTTCTACTAAACAAGGTTGACACAAGTTATTGCACGTAAAACACCTAGCTCATTGCCTCTCACCGCTGTTGTAATCACTATTTTTATTTCTTTTAAGGTCTCGTGGGGAGGGTAACCATTTTCAATTGGGAGTATGTTTAGAGTTCCGGCCTGTTCACTCCTTCTCCCATTCAAATGCTACTTGCCATTCCTAAGCAAACAAGAATACAATGGTTCCATCAAGGACTCTCCAGAATTCTCCAATCTCCTGGTATCTTCTTATAAAGAGTGTATTTGAAACGCATACTAACAGGGATCAATGAAACATTTCATAAACATGGGCTTTAAGAAACCTGCTGGCCCATTCCTACAAAGAATGCAATCAATACCTATTTTCATACATAATTAACTGTACACAAAACAATCATGTACAAAAGGCAACAGAAATAACCGTTGGCACGGTGTTTCTTAGACCATTAGGAGGGACGTAAAGGAAAGTAGTACCAGCGTGACGGAAGACAAATGAATAACATATTAGGTCACCTTAAAGTGGGACTAAACTGTGTATTCCTTTCTTTACCACTGTGTAATGCTATTTATATGACAACATGACAAAAAAAAAAAAATGGCCCTAGGCATTCTGCTCTACTTTAGAAACCTTCCATCTCACACTGAAATGAAAAAAGATACAATCCAGAAATTTCTTCTCTGGTTAATATTTCTGCAGTTCCGCAGGAATGGTTTTAATAGCGTGCATGTTCTGGATTTTGCTTGTCAATTAAGAACCGATCGGAATGCAAGGCTAAATATTAAAATAATAGATACTGGCTTATATTTCAACTTTAAAGGTTTTTTGTCAAATAGTGTTTTAAGGTGGAAGACAGAGGAAGGGAAACTGGGAATTAAGGAGGTAGAGTAGGATCTAGACAGTTCCTCCTTAATAAAGGATCAGGGTGGTACTTAAAATTTCATCA
This sequence comes from Leucopleurus acutus, assembly GCF_964270905.1. NCBI lineage: Eukaryota > Metazoa > Chordata > Mammalia > Artiodactyla > Delphinidae > Leucopleurus > Leucopleurus acutus. The sequence goes on along the minus strand of NC_139156.1, from coordinate 14,345,952 downwards.
CATAACAGTAGAAAGAGCACAGGCTTTGGAGATGCAGAGATAAGATTCTAAACTTAACTCTTCCACTTACTGGCTGTGTGGCACTGAGAAAATTAATCAACCTCTCTGATCTCAGGTTTCCCTCTCAAAAATCAGAGATCATTATACCTATCTTTTAGCATGGTTGGGGACCAAAAGGAAATAATGGCCTTGAACAGGCAGCCCAGCCCGTGCAGGGCACTCAGGGGCTCCCCAGGGAACTCCTCTCCCCACACTTACTTCCTCTTTAAAGAGACTGCAGGTCTGGAGATAACACAGCTCTAGGACTACGGGCAGAGTCCCAGAGGCAACTGTGGTTTGACCAAAAATAGGCCATTTGACCAAATGATTAAAAGTCTGTCATATGCTAATGCTTGGACAGGGCGGACCGAGGGCCAATTTAGTAGGAGTAAATTGCAATTGATTTTCGAAGAAATTGCTTGTTCTCTTGCCTTTCCTCAGCTGTGTCACACTCTCTCACCCGTAGCTGCCTTTGTCACAGCCAGAACCAACTGAAACACGTGTCAAGGAAGATCTTTTCGAGGCAAAATGTTTAATAATACAGACGTCCACACTCACACACACTATAAATATACACACACAGGAACAGGCAGATATATACATATATATCTGTGCATGTGTATATACATGTTTATATAGATGTTCTAGAGGGCTCAAATTTAGAAACAATTCTGTACCATGACCGTACCCTTCTGTGTGTTTTACAAATCCCTCTGTGGGTAGAGAGCTATCCTGAGTCATTTTTATTTTTACAACAGCCTGCTATTTGAAGAAAGATCAGAAAAGAGCATACCCCTAAAATCTCCTCTCCATGCTTTCCGCAGCCCGATCTGTGCAAATCCCTGGCTATGAAAAGAAAATGGTTAAAAGATCAAAGAAGATAAAAAATCATAAGAATAAAGGTTAACAGTGGCTGCTTTCACCCCTAATTTCTGATATGGTGATAGACCCTCTTAGAACATTAATTAGAATGGGAAGAGAGATGAAAGAAATGCCCAGGGGACATAATAAATTAGCCCCTTATGCAAATTACTCATTCGATCTCATCACTGACCCAGCTAGTTGGGTCTCTAAATTACGGGAAGCGGTTAGCTTCTTTAACAAAAAATTCCAGACAAAAGATTAATTTTTTTTTTTAATCTGAAGGCTGAGAGGGTGTAAAGCGACAAATAATTTCTCAGTTTTCCTTGCAGACAATTCTGAAGGGGGTCAAAGATATGAATATCAACATTCTGGCCACTGGCTCCTGTTACCAAACAGAGACCTATTAAATAACCCTTGTTCTGAAACAATTCCGAAACAATGGACAGCCACCTGCTTAACTAAAGTCGAAGGCTGTGCTTCTCACCCTAACTGTGTGAACAAAGTCTGGTATCCTAAAAGGGGCCGAGGGGCAGGTGAAGGACAATTTTAAAGGAGGTAGGGAAATGCCAGGAGATGGAGAGTTTCAAATATCCATTTAAAAACAAACACATACCTAATTTTACTTGTCATCACTGTCCTAGACAATTTATGTATTACTGTCCTAGAAATTTATGGAACTCTCAGTTTTCTTATCAGTAAAATAAGGGGATTGGACTGGAATGACCTCCAAAAGTCCTACGGCACCTACAATCCAGGGATTTTATTTACCCCTTTGTTTTCACACAGTACTTCTGATAATTTAATTTGTTTAAATATAATCTTATGACATGCATTTTGTCTTCTGAACTCACTCCTGGCTTCCTTTCCTCTCTCCTACTATCATTTTCCCCTTTTCCTTATTTTCTCCTCTTATTTCTTATTTTATCTTCTTCCATGTATTCAAATGAGATGCTTTAAATACATTCTGGTTCAAAGTAAGGTACATATTGAATAAATCATACTTTATAAATGTTATTAATATGAAAAATATATATGGCAAGATGATGAGTTTCTCTAGCATGAAGAAAAGGCTAGAAAGAAAAACTGTAAGTAGCAGAATAATACAAGATTCACTATGCAGGCCCTTAGAGAAAGAAGGAAAATGTGTTACAGGTCATCCTCATCCACTGCCCTCATTTTACAAGAGGAGATGTGTCTAAGGAAGGGCAGACACTTGCCCAAGGTCACCAGCTAGTTAGAGGTAAAGCTGGAAGCAGAACACAATCTCCTGACTCCTGGACCAGTGCTCTTTGGACCAAACAATCCCAGTAACTTCTAGAGAATTCGCCACTGTATCCCAAAGAACAAAAATGGACATCCTTTGGAAAGAATGAGCTCTGACAGCAGAAAAATTAAGAGATGGCAGAAAGAAATACTTCAGAGGACTAAAGAAAAGGAATGAAGACAGACATATTGGCTATAAATAATTTTGCACCTTGTAACAATCTTCAGTTCATGCAATTACCTGTCACTCACTGATGTTTTATCTCCCCTCTTCTGGTAACGGGACCTACAGTAACTCTATGCAAAACATTCCACTGTCTCTAAGTTCGCAGCCTGCACTGGAACATTCCGGCCTTTGCCAGAAGTATCTAGACAGTGGAATGACCTGACGCTTTACTCAAGAAACTTCTTGAGGTTGACAGTTAATCTAAATAATAAAATTTGCCTTTAGGAAGTGGCCAGTGACACAAGAAGACACAGATTCCTCAGGTCATAAGGCAGGTAATAAGAAAGCATGTGTAGACTACAACTCCATTTTTGTAAAAAAGGAAAAAAAAAAGATAAATATATACACACACACACACACACACACACACATATATATAGAAAAAAATTCTGAAAAGGCTTGTATCAGATGTTTACAGTGGTTATCTTTGAGAGCAGAGACTACGAGTGGTTTAAATTTGCTTTCCTTTTCTATCTGTTTGTAATTTCTTATTGTTGTACAATAAAAATGGGTCGCTGAGGGGCTGGAGAGCGAGAGGATAAAAGCCAAAAGTAGTGGTGTGTGAAAGTGAAATGTAAGTGTACTTAGCAGAGCCTGTGGAGACGGAAGCCTCTCCCAGCTTTAAGGCATGCCCTTCTCAGGGAGCAGTAATTCTCCCTGCTATGAGGGGCGTTGCAAAGAAGATTTATGGGGAGAGGTTAGAAGAATGGGAATCAGTCAAGCTGAGAAGGGTAGGCTGATCACAAGAATCCTTAAGCACAGGAAGGGCTCCCACCCCGGGTGATAGCCAGCTGCAGCGGACTCACCTCCGACCAAAGAGCTTAAGGAAGGATAGGGCCCCAGAGGAACAGGGGGATTCAGAGCAGGAAAAAGGAAGACCTTCCCCAAAGGGGATTTAAGACTCAAACTGGGTTGTTAAGAGATCGGGCTTCCTCCAGGGCCCTTTATATATTGGATGGATTTCTTATTTCTTGTCCAAGCTAGTTTATGAGCAGCCTTCCTGAGAGCTTGGGGTTGCTATCCTTTTCAAGACATAGGATCCTTGTTCCCTGACCCGGTAATACGGTCTGCGGAAAAAGAGTCCCACTCTTGGAGTCAGGAGTGAGCCAACAGCTAACACGGCCTTGGTAGAGCATTAAAAATGACTGAGATTTGGGTTTCCCTGGTGGCGCAGTGGTTGAGAGTCCGCCTGCTGATGCAGGGGACACGGGTTCATGCCCCGGTCCGGGAGGATCCCACATGCCGCGGAGCGGCTGGGCCCGTGAGCCATGGCCACTGAGCCTGCGCGTCCGGAGCCTGTGCTCCGCAACGCGAGAGGCCACAGCAGTGAGAGGCCCGCGTACCGCAAAAAAAAAAAAAAAATACTGAGATTTATTGAGAACCAATTATAGTTCAGGCACTAAGCAAAGCATTTTACATATAGCCTTTGTAATTCCCAAGAACCTGTAAGCGAGGCATTATCATCATCTCAACTTACATCCAAGAAGTCTGAGGTACAATGAGATCAAATGACCTGCCCGAGACAAAGTAAGCGGCAGAGCTGGGGACGCACCCAGGTGAGTAGAATTCCAGAGCACATGTTCTTTCACCATCGCGTACAAAGATGAAGAGGCGTGAAGCTGCCCAGAGCACTGGTGGGACAGCAGCCGGTCAACCTGGGTTGTTCAGACATGGGGTCGCTGGGGTGAGATAGAAGGTCGATTAATAGAAGAATCTATGAAGGGAGGGAGACTGAAACCAGATCATTCCTGGAAGTCACCAAGGTGTTAAGGTAATATCTGGCAATGGGTGGCCAGGTTGGACTGGGAGAGACTAGACACAAGGGTGGGGCCAGTAAGAAGGCCAATGCGAAGTTCAAGTAAAAGATAAGGTGGGTAGATTAAGGGAATGGAGAGAGCAGAGCAATCAAAAAGACAGCAGGCAATTTCAGCAGGACTTAGCGATGGGCCCGTGGAAGGAGGGAGGAGGGTAGAGGAGATGCTGGAGATGATTCCAAAGCTTATGAGTTAGGCAGATGATGCCATTACATAAGACAGGAGACTCAGGAAGAGAAGGATGTAAGGAGAAAAGGGGAGGGATGATGAGCTCCTTTTTGGATGTGCTGACTTGGAAGTAACTGAGATACATCCAGATGGAATCATCCAGGATTCAGCTGGAAATGCTGGTTTAGAGCTCAGGAGAGGACGGCGTAGGAGGGGAGGCTCTGAGTCATCGTTGTACATGGTAGCTGAGGTCCCAGAGATGGATGAGGTTTGTCCAGAGAGTATGCAGAAGAGAAAGAGGCCGACACTGATCTCCCCAAAGGCAGTGCCAAGTAAAGGTTCTGGAGGTGACCCTCAAGCAGTGTGGCCCTGGCCAAATTGCTTCCCCTCTTTGAACTTCAGTTCTGTGAAAGCAGAGGATTAGACGATCTCTACGTCCTTTCTCTGATATTCAACCACTCATGGTTAATGAGACGCCTGCTCAGAACCAGGAAAGATGCTCGGTGCTGAGCGAACACCCGCCATTACAAGCAAATCCCCGACTTCCCAGTGGGAAAGACAGACACATAAATAAGTCCTCTCGATAGTCTGTGATTAACAGCTATCATAAAGGCAAGAGTGAATTGCAGCATGAGAGAGTCCTGAGTGGAAGTGCCTGTCTGGGGGAATTCCAGCATGGCCCTCAGAGATGAAACCTGATCTTGGTCTTGAAGAACTAATAGAAACCTCCCCAACAAAGGCAAAGCCAAGTGTCAAGGCATGGGAAAGTGAACGCACATGAAATATCTGGGAATGGATTGCTCAGTGAGCTTGACCGGAGAGGTGATGTGGCTTAGAGAGGAAGGGCAGGGCCAAGCTAGCCTACAAAGGAATTTACCATAGAACTCCTGTAAGTTCTCAAATATAGTGACAACATGATTAGAGAGCTGAGTGGAAAGGAGAGGGCCACCATATACCCCTAGCAGCTGGTATTTACCAGCCCTTCTCTCTTATCATGATTTGACAAGGCAGCAGATGATCTTATAAGGCTCTCCTTCAACATACAAACATTTTAAGAAAGTTTTTGTTTAATAGTTACACATATATGATGGTACATTAAAACAGAAATGCTAAACATGGCTCATTATTGATAGCATCATTCAAAAAGGGGACAGACTCAAAAGAGAGTTTAGGGGCATCTGATTCCGGGCAAAGCCATTTCCAATTACTTGGGGACCAATCTCAAGATCCTAAGGCTTCCTGGGAAGGTCTAAGCCACTCCTGGGACTTGGCAGGGAAATGGTGGCAAAGCCAGAGACCTAGAACTTTGTCGCTCACTAAATCAGATTTAGGATGTTCAAATCCCAGCATCAGGACCAATAAAGATGTTAAAAAAAAAAAAAAATCCCAGCATCACTCTTTCCCCATGATCTCTCCACTTGACTCTTGTTTACAATACCATCAACTTTGATTACATTTGAGGAAGGTCTGGCATTTCTTGATTCTTCTCTACAAAATCTAACCTCCCAATCAATACTTTTAAACACTGGAGCCCTTTTTTTAATCTCTCGCTGCCACAGAGGGCCTTACATCCTCCCTCTGATCCTCCATCTTCAGGCTTTTCTCTGCACCCATTGCACTTTCCAAATTTCTCCTTCTTTGCTCTCGCCCTCCAGAGAGTCCAAAAACATTGCAGACAGGCTCATCTTCCTTTCAAATCACTATTTCTTGCTGCTTCTTGAACGTTTGTGAAGAAGAAAAGGTGAGGCAGAATGGAGGTTAAAGAGCAGAGTTGTGGCTGAGAGACACAGATGTGAAACACCACCTGATAGGTCCATCCTCTGAGCCTCTGAGTGCCCACAGAGCTCTGCCCTCTTGGCTCCCAAGACACTTTCCTTGTTCTCTCCTCTCCTCCAACGTCCTCATGCACTGGCTCACTTTTTCCGTTGTGTCCTCTAGCCCACTGCCTGGTGAGGCCCCTAAAAACCGCACCAGCATCGGCGCACAGAAAAGGCACTTCCTAGAGCCCTTCAAAGCGCCGTAGAGGCCAACGCTTCTGCTTCCGCTATTGCGTTTCCAGGAGAGTAATCCCTCCAACCTCCCACTGCAGTTCTCACCAGACGAGGCTGCTTTATTTCCCTTCTGTAGCTCAGGCCTCAGATGACAGTTTTTAGATTCTACCTTATTCTTGTTCCCTTCCTTGTTCCTGCCATGGATAATACCTCCATATGGCCTTTTAACTGGTGATCAAGTAAACAATGGCAAAGGTGGCTGTGGGTTTGAAGAGTCCAAAAAAATGGAAACTCAAGAACGTCAAACATGTCTTGTTCGGTGAGAGGATTCAGCTCACACTTAGTGTATGTGGATAAACATCCTCTTCCCCTTGGGCAGAGAAATCCAAATATGGAAACTCTGATTACTACCCTATCTGTAAAAGGCAAAGGCCCTGTTGTCCTGGTTACCTCAGAGACTCTCAAGACAGAGAGATTCTCATCAACCGCCACACTCATCTCCCTGAACCTCTGTCCCTCTCCGTCCTACAAATGCCAAACGGGATAATATGCATCACTCAGTGACTTAAAACCTCTCAAGGCTCCATTTGGCTTTCCTATACCCACTTAAGGAACACAGTCACTGTCAGAGGTCAAAGCTCATTACAGCTGGAACCTAAATCCAACGCCCTTGAGATATGAAATGTAGCTCTAGACAAGACCTTCCTGGCTCTGAGTAATTCATTATGGCTTCTGAGACCTCGGTAGGCTGGGTCTCACAAACCGAGAATCATATTTGCTATGAAAAGACACCGGTTAGAGAGAGGGATCCAAACAAATGAATGAGGGGGACTCGGTCCGTGCGGAAGAATTTCTGACATTCGTCAAAGAAATCCAGACAAGTCAGTGGTATCCGAGAATGACCAAGTCACTTTCAGTGGAGAATGAATGCAAGGATTGAAAAGAGCAAATGTAGGAGCACAGAGGAGGGATTCTGAAGGTGTCCTCAATCTTCCCTCAGAATCATGGGCTGTTAGGACTGGAGATTTTTACTCCAATGACCTCATTATACCAAGAAAAGAGAGACCCAGAGAGGGGGAAATGAGTCTATTGCAGCCCTATAGCTCATAACAGTTTTGAAATTAAAACCCAAATGAACCTTCCTCCTTACCTACTTCCTCATTCTCACTGTCCCTGGGGAGGTTCGTATCCTTCCAGGCATCAGTACAAAGACTGAGGAGTAATGCTTCCGTGGAGCAGGCAGCCAGCAAGAGGCACTGCCCCTCACGGTGCCAGGAAAGCCAGGTTGGTTTCTGGCACCCCATCCTAGTTCCTACTGACCTGCTCCCATGAGAGCTCAGAGGGTCATACACTCTTGTCTGTGCATCCCTGCTTCACTGCCTTCAGCCACTGTCCTGGCTGGGCCAAAGGGACAGACAGCATTAATAGGGATTTGCGGAGGAAGTTATCAGCATTATTCAGGATAATATATGAACACCTCTGATACTAAACTTGTCCCCTTATATTTTATCTTGAAAGAGACCACACACACACACACACACACACACACACACACACACACACACGCACACTTTTCCTCTGAACCAAAAGCATAATACAGAGGAGTGCTTCTCAAGCTTCATGTGCATACGAAGCACCCAGCCCAGGGATCTTCTTAAAATGCGAATCCTCATTCAGTAGCTCTGGGATGGAACCTGAGATTCCACACTTCTAACAAACTCCCAGGTGATGTCCGAGCTGCTGGTCTGAGAACCACATTCTGAGTAGCAAGGGGCAGATGTTACAAAATCTTGCAGACAAATATAGGTTTAAATTCTCGTTCCACCAATTAGGAGCTCTGTGATCTTGGGCTGGCTTCCTAAGTTCACCCTGCCTCAATCATCTCATCTCTAAAATGGAAATAACAATATCTAAGATGCACTTGATGATGACTACATAAGTTAATGATGAAGAGATCTTAAACAGTACCTGGAACATAATAAGAGCTTAATAAATGTCAATTGCCGCCTGCCTCTAAGATTCACGAGGGCAGATATGACATCTGTCTGGCTCATTGCCAAAATCCCAAAGGTGAGAATGTATGTAGAATGGATGTCCGTGAATGAATGAATATGTGTATAATACACCCACACATAATTTCAGTATTTACATACTTCCTTGGTTCTATGTCTTTCTGCAGGAAAACATAAAACATTTAGAACACCAGAACACTCTCACCAGTACCAAACCACCATATCTCATAGAAACAAATTCAACGTGAACCACCATGGTTAATCAAGAAACATACAATTTGTGATGGCTATATATACTTGAGAAAAAGTCTTAACTGTAAACAAAAAAAGTCAACATCAGTCTGGAATCTCTATGTCATTAAGGGAAATCACTGCCTTACTCATTATTTATGGGGTTGTCTGAATGCAGATGTTATGAAAAACTTAATTCGAAAACTAAGGTCACTTCCAAACCACATGTAGATTTGCAAAGAGAGACAAAACAGACTATGGGAACTGAGACCACTTTTGAAAGGTCAGTAATACATTCTCCTGTATATGTACACATTTGCTCAGGAAAAATTAGAAACAAAACAAAAAACTGCTAACAAATGGTTGAGCTTAATGTTTTAAATCAAAGGCAGACAAGTGAGTCCAACCAAAATTCTTCAACAATCTAAGATTATCTTCAGGCGTCTCATAAAGTAAAGTGGCATCATTTAAACACGTCCCATTTCCAGGGAGGCACTGTGTACAGTATGCAGCAAGAAGGGAATACGATTGCCACCTACAGACAGAAGTGGCACTCCCTTTGCAAGAGTTGGCTAATCATATTTTAACGTGGAAAAAAAAAATTCAACAAAGTCACCTCCTTCCAACCTCTCTCAAACCACCACACAACATTACTTCATTTAGAATTACTTTCAAGTCATACAATCATCTCTAGGCATTCTGCCTCTTCATTATCATCATCCTATTTCTAATTTCCCAGAAACACTGTGCCATTCAACTATCTACTTATACACTACTTGAGAGCCAAAGAGAATGTAAGCCAATAGATTTCAAGCAGGCGAAGGCATCAGAGTGGAAGTATAAATCTGCTTACCTGGTATGAATGGGACTACCCGGAATATATCAGACAATCTGCTGTTAACTGGTTCATACGGGGAATCTTCAAGCAGATCATTTCCTAAAAACAACAGAAATATTGGACTCAGATCTGGAAAACAGACATATTTCAGTCAGTTTTCGTTACTGAATCTGAATTCTAATTATGTTATGATTGTGTAACAAAAAGATGCTGAAACTTTCAAAGATTTCAAATGCATCTATTTGGCTCTGGTTATTTCTCTTCATTCCCTCTGCCTCTGTTGTCCTGGCTCTCCCCATAGTGCCATGAAAACATTGGAGAGCAACCCAGCCTGATCTTGCCAGAAAACTCTCCCACTCTTTGCAAAGGAATGAAATCAGAGAGGAAGGAACCAGTGACGTCACAAGCCCAGCTTGCCTCCAGGAGCCAATAGAAGAACAAAGCTGGCCCTTTTTCTTACTCCCAAAAAATGCCATGCAGTCAGAAAGCAGGTACCCTGGCTATTAAACACTAAGTCTTTGAAACAGGTTTTCATTAGTAGGTTCTGGAGGAAGTGGCAGCTGAGAGGTCAAATCTGTATATTACAAATTTTGAGCCTCAGACTCAGTGGAGAATGAATGCACTGAATGTTTGAGTTAGATTTACAAACGTGACCCACCTCTGGCACACAAGGACCAAAAAACTACCCCTGTAATGGATGGCTATGACAAGTAGACCTTGCCCTCTCTGAGCCACTTCTGCACTAACCAAGGCTGAACTACACCAGCTGGTTTAAGACTCAGCTAATCTAAGATGACAAAATTTTTTTTCCCCACATCTGCCTTTGATTAGGTTTGAGGGGGGTAAAGATAGAATAGATTCCACTGGACCTTTCATTCTCAATTCTTTATCTTATGTCAGTATAGATAGAAAGATAGAAGAGAGGGGGGACATCCAGGCAAGATGCAGGGCAAGCCTTTGGATTATCCTGGGAAGCCAGGCCTTTAACGGATTCCTACTCCGATGTTCCGACCAAGTTTCAAAGAGGTCAGCGGGGTCCCTGGGATGTCCCTTCATCCCCTCACGGGTTTTCCAACAACCAGACCGGCAGCAAACACCAGCTGCCCACGTCCCTGGGGGCCAATGAAAGGTCCTCATTCTGCAGCTGGGGAGAAGTGAGTGGAGGATGAGGTCAGCCGGACCCCGGGCCTAGGGACCCGCCTGCCTTCAGGGGCTGGGGGAGGGGGAAAAGAAGACGGTCGCGTACCCTGCAGGCTCTGGTACATGCTCCAGTAGATGCGCAGACAGTTCTTCTCCTTCTTCATACCCCGCTTGCAGCGGCAGTTATAAAGCGACTTCTGTTTGAGGGCCTCCATGGCGCTGCGGCACTCGTCCTTGGCCTCCAGGCCCGATGTCAAGCTGAAGTTGGTCTCCTTGCCCGCCACGCACTGCCTGAGCGTGCGGTACTTGGTGCTGCAGCTCTGCTCTTTCAAGCACTGATCGCTGGCTTTCACGCAGTCCAGGCGGTCCCCGCCGCTGACCTCGGCCGACAGGAGCACGTCTTGTGGGGGGGAGGGGAGGGAGTGTGAGTGCGGCTGGGCTGGGGCGCGGTGCGCCAGCCGTGGGGGAGGACGCGCGCAGGAGCAGCCTTCTGCGGCTCCCGGCTCCCGGAGCGCGTCCGCCCCCCTACGCCTGGGGGGTCCATCTTCCCGCCCGGGCACCTCCTGCCGCTGTCTCCCCCTACCCAACCCCCGGGGCGCCCCGAGGCTTTGCGGGCTTTGTGCGGTTTGCCCGCGAGCCAACGCTGCCCACCGCGCGTGCAGGCCCTGCGGCCCGGGACCGACCAGCCTCAGCGGCTGCTCGGCCTCCAGGGCCGTCCTCCCGCAGTTCCCGGCTCCAGCCACTCTCTCGGCCCGGCCCGACTGAAGCCCGGGGGCTTTCGCCAGGGGAGAACGGCGGCGGGCTGGGCGTTGCACGCGGAGAGGGTGAGCCCTGATACCCGGCCCGCCCGGCGGGGAGCACCGAGATGCTATTCCGGGAAAAGTTTTCCCTTCCAAGTTTGCTCTCCTGGCCCGGTGCTCGCCCACACCCCACCTGCCCCCCCGCGCCTCCGCAAGCTCCCCGGGACTTGCAAGGGGCGTCGGGCTTGGGGCTGGAGGGCTCGGACGCTTTAATTTCCCGCCAGGCTAGGTCATTAAAAACGTAGGAAACAAAAACCAAGGAAGAAAAGCTGCGGGCAAGTGCCGCGCCGCCCCTGCCCCACCCCCCAGCCCGGGGTGCTGAGGATTCAGGATCCCCTTCCCCAAAACGAAACTTCGCGGTCCCACACCCACCGCGCCCGCGCCGCAATTTTTTTTTGGGGGGGAGGGGGTACTGGGGGGCTGCCTCTAGTACTCTCCAGGAAGACTCAGCGGATAAGAAAGCTAGCGGCGGCCTCGACTTACCCAGAAGCGGCAGTACGAAGTACAGGGTCGCCAAGAACATGGTGCCGGCGCGCAGCTGGTCCCCGCCCCCCCGAAAATCCAGAGCTGCCGCTGGGTCTCGCCGAGGGAGCTCAGCACGCAGCGATTCCCGGACGGCCGCGCTGCTCTGGCCGCCCAAAGTTCAGCTCCATCCAATGCGAGAGGAAACTCCCCGGTCCGTCCGCCGCTACCGCCGCCGGCGACTCAGCTCCGAGCGGGCTGCTGGCTAGAGGGCGGGAGGCGGTTCCGCTTTTAGAGGTTCAGGTCCGACCCAACCTGGAAGGGAGAGCGCGCTTTGAAACGAGAGCGGAGAGTGCTGGAGCCTCCCCGCCCCTCTGCCCTCCCCTGCTCCCGCCTAGGGGGACTTTTTAGCGCCCGGGTGAGGGCCCACCCCCTGCCCGGGGTGGGGGCGCGGGGAGGGGGTGCCGGGGGTGCATGTGCGTGTATTCCGGGGAGCCGCCTGCACGGGCAGGGTGGAGGCTGGAGAGGTCGGAGGCGGGCTCCCGAAGTCCAAGGGGGTGTCTGTTGGGTCCAACCCAAGAGGCTGAACGCAAGCAAATAAATAAATAACGTTACTTTCCGAGCGGGTTGAGCGGAGCCGGCCGCTGCCTGGAGGCTAAGCACTCGGCGGCGGCAGCTCTTTCTCGCGGAAAAAGCCCCTTCTCCCGGGAAAACCCCTTCTCCCGGGAAGTTCGCCACCCCCCTCGTCGCGCCAGCTACCTCGCTCAGCCAGCCCTCCCCACCCAAACCACCAATCGCTGCCCCCCATCGCTGTATCCCCTCCTCCCCGGGCTCGCCTCCGTTCCGAGGCAGCCTGGAGAGGGGGAACCTACGTCCCGGTTGGGGCCGAAACCCGGCTCCTGCGCCCCTACCCGCCGCTCGGTCCTCTGCTTGCTCCTTGGCGTCCGCGCCGCGCATACACACTAGCCCAGCGCCCTGGCGTCCGGCACATCAACGCTGCCACCCAGGCCGAACGCACGGGCCCGCAGCCCCGGAGCGCCAGGGCAGGTGCAGCCCCGCGCCGCGCACGCCCCTGGGCCCCAAAGTTGAGGGGCGCCTACAAGAGGGGTAGAGGGGAGTGGGGGAGTGGCGGCGGGTTCCCAAGCCGACAGAATGAGAAAACTCTCTCCAAATGCCACCAACCTGGGCTCAATCGACCATTTCCAGCTGCGGCGAGAAGCCAGTTTATTTATTTATTTATTTATTTGGGTGGGAGATGTTGTCGCCCTCTCCTTCCCTTTCCAGGCTCACGTCTCTGCGCTACGAAGAAAGATGCAGTAATCTCCGAGAGCTCAGAAGATCGATTTGGGCCAGGATGATTTCCCAGCAGAACCCCGGCTCGGATGCCCTTTAGGGATGTTAGTGTTTATTGGGAGATGCGCGGCGGGCAGCGGGTTCCGAGGCCAGAGTTCTTTGCCAGAAGCCCCTCCGCCTGCCCCTGCCACCCCGCAGCACACCGCCACCCCCCTCTGATACTCGCCGGCAGGGACGCCGCAGATACACACACTCGCGGGCGGTGGGACCCGGGGCCAGATCCCGCCAGCGCGCACAGGACACACAGCGATCTGCAGCCGGCCGCTAGCGCCGCTTAGTCTCTCTGTCTCTCTCTCTCTCTGTCTGTCTCTCTCACACACACGAGGGCACAATGCACAAGGGCTCTTTCTTTCTCCGTCCTAGCGCAATCAAACCAGACCCTTCTTCCGAACATAAAGTTTTTCCCCACGTCACTCGCGGCTGTGACTCCAAGACTTGGCGTGTTAAAAACACACTCAGACCCAGGCCCTCGGAGCTGCGATCGCGGGATGCGCCCACCCAATCATCCACCAACGCGCTCACACTCACAGATGCACACGCAGCCTTTACCTCTCTCCTCGAGCTTGTACAAGGAGACAAAAGCGGAACCCCTGACCCACTGCATTTAAACCGCGTCAGACCTGGCTCTGGGAAATTTATAAACTGACCTCCATCTTGGCTGTTTCAAAAGTAAATTTTAAAATAATAATAAATTTAAAGGTTCAACACACGCACAGCCCTTCACCCCAATCCTTGGGACCACTCGTTCTCAGCCGGGCTGCCTACCCCGCTACCGCGCCCTGAACACACGCTCCCCTCCTCACACGCCGGGTAGGGAGGGGGGCGCCCGGGACACCGAAGTCTACGCTGTGTCCAGAGAGGGGTCTGGGAAACAGCCCGCAGTCGCAAGCTCGTCCAGCTGCTCAGGACTTGTATTGGGGATCTTTGCTGATGTCTAAGTTCATCTCTTAGGGAAACAGAGTTTGAATCAAGGGTGGGTGAGCCCAGCTGCCAAATATGCAAACCCATTGTACTAGACAATGGGCTGCCGAGGAGAGAGAAGATCGAGGGGTGGGGCTGGGGGTAATTGAAAAGGGCAAGGGCTTTGGTTGAAGTTTGAAAGCGGGGTGTAAGAGCGGGGAGAAAAGGAGGAGGAAAGGGGAGGGCTGGGTAGCTCTCCATTCAACTAGACATCAGCCGGGCGCGCCCCTTGCTGCTGCGGCGGCCGCTCTCTTGCGTGCGGCGCTTTGTTTGGAGTGTGTCTGCACGTCGACTGACGCCCCAAACCCCGGGGACATCCCACGGATCTGCGCTCCTGTGCACGTGTTCCTCGGGGGCAGGTATGAGGAGACTGAAGCCCTCATCAAGCACCCCCTTCCTCACGCGCGCGAACACACACACACACACACACACACACGTAGTCACACCACACACGGATTCCTTGTTCAGTGTATCAGTTTACACTTGGTTGTTGAGTAAACGAAGCAAACATATGTCACATTTTCGCGACAGATGGTTCAAACCAAGGGCTACTTAAGTTCTCTTTCTCTGGCAGTGGTAACAGTCTAAGTTACAGAGCGGACTAACGGAAATGTGATTGTCTTCCAATCAGCTTCTTCACGTTAAAGAAGTTTATTCCCATATTTTCACACACAAACTAGAGAAATCCTGGGGAGGTGGTTTTAGTGAGAGAAGTGTGGAAATGTGACTTAAGAGTTTATCTGAAGTCTGTTTCTCCGTGGACACCCAAAACATAAAATCCTCTTTCATCATTCCTTTTTATAAGCAGAGGTGAATGTCTTCCTTTGGAAAAATCAGTAACTGGAATCCCAATTTTCAGTGGATGGCCTATAGCTTATCATTGCTGACCATGTGGGATGGTTGGATGACAATGATAAATAAAATACAAAACAAAAATAAATGTTCATTTAAGGACATCATCTGCATCTTTTTAAAGTGTTCTTTGTTTAGAAATGATCCTATGTTTTCCTACCATTCCACAGGCATCTTTTAAGTAAAATTTTAATAGCAAGCAGAAAGGGTGGAATAAAAGTTCTCCAAATGTAAAACATGGGACTTCTTTTAAAATATTTGTAGCTTCAAGATATTTCTGAACTATTCACTCACACTAGTCTTCATTAAGTTCTTACTGTTGATGAAAACAGACTTTTTTTTTTAATAAACCACAAAGTATATACTGTGTTGTCCAATACAGTAGTAGTAGTCACTAGCCATGAGGCTATTTCAATGAAAATTAAATAAAAGAAAAATGCAGTTCTTCAGTAGCACTAGCTACATTTCAAGTGCTCAATAATCCCCTGTGGCTAGTGGATACCATATTGGACAGCACAGATATAGAACATTTCCATCATCACAGAAAGTTCTGTTGAACAGCACTCGTCTATAATGTTGGTGCGAAATTAATGTGGTGTATTTCTAAAGTTCCTAGAATACTAGAACAGGGCAGGCATAAAGTGAGTGTTTTATAAGGAGCAGCAATAGTAGTTAAGGTTGTTGTGATGATGATGATGATGGTGATGTTAATCTTTTGAGAAAGTTGGAGAATTCATGAAAACACAGCACACTGCTGTGTCTCAGAAGAAGATCAGCAAGCAAAGAAGCTAAGGAAAGGGGAATGATCTCCCAAGGATAGCTGTGTATGGAAAGATGTGGCCCTTACTCCATGCTAAGACTTCTTGTAGTAGGAGCTAATAAAAAAAAAATTAAAAAGAAACCTCTTCTTTACAACTATATCCACCACCTTCTAAAAGTAAAAGTAAGAGAAATACATGGCTGGAAAGCTCTTGGAATATAGACGATAGAAATGCAGTGTGAATTACTGTATTAGTATTATCTCTGTTTCCTTGGAGCTTATCTGTTCCCATGTGTACAGGACTGATCTCGGGATGAAAGGTGACATTGAAATATCAAATATTGTTAATAATTAGAAAGGTTCATGCCATCCTCTGTGACATGTTTTCTCAGTGGGAAATTGGTTTTAATGCTACAAAATTAGGTTCAATCCACCCATAAGCACATGAAGTAAGCAATTTTCTTGCATTTCTTGATGTAAGTGTATTTTTGTAAGTTAACAGTTGAGTCATGGTGAGTATGACAGTTTTATTCCATGCAGTATTTTGTCTGCTACTTTCGTTGCCTTGGCCCTATACAGTATAATGCAAAATACATTCATTTTGTCAAATTATACTGCTCAAAAATCACTCAAGGTTTTTTTTTAACTCAAACTAGTCTATCAAAGTATTTGACATTAGTCAGTTTGACAGGCTTACCTCCATAGCTACACAAAACCACTCATCATTACCTAAACGTGCCGTGCTTTTTTTTTTTTTCTGCAACATCTTTGCCCATGCCGTTCCATCTGCTTCATATACGCTTCATCCTGATAGATGAGTATGTGAAGATCCAGCTCAGCTTGAACAGGCCACTAAGGATAGCGAGGACTCCTGTTTGAAGAATCATTCTCTGTAGTGTGTACTCTCACGGATCAGTCGGAATCTTTATTACAGCAGTTGTGACATTGCATTGTAGTTGGTTGCTATATCTGTATCTTCAAATGGAATGTGAGTTCCTTGAAGGCAGGAGATGTTCTATTCATTTTATTTTTGCATCCCCAGCATCTAGACTGATGAATGACACACAGTCACCTCCAATAAATGTATACTGATTGCATGAATAATGAGTGATGCTGTATCTCATTTTCCTCTGACACAATAATTCTACTGAAAAGTTTACATAAAATCCCTTTACTATAGGAATAGTACTAAATATAAGTACCTCATGCAGTTACTGGCATTGCTGTTCCAATAATAGTATCAAATATGTATTATTCCTTTGGGCATTTGACATTTACTTTTTTTAAAAAAAAACAACACCCATTATTGTAATAGAATGCTCTTTTTCTGGTTCACTTTAATAGTAACATATGACATATTTCATTTCTGGGAAATGATAGCTTGCCTTAGGTCATATTTTAAGGCATAAAGCCAGAGGCAGAGTAAAGTTCCCACCTGAAGTTCTCTAATCATCTACAAATGTGTCTCTCTCTGGGAGAGAAGGACTTAGAAGGGCCAGAGTGCAGCTACCCTGGAGCCTTCATCCTCGAAGGCAAATTTTTAAAAGCCAAGTTCACCCAAAAGTGTTAAAAATTCTTTTATAAACGCATAAGACCTTGTGTAATCTTTTAGGAAAATGAGAAAATAGTATTCATCCAAACCCAGAAGGCTGGTGTAACGGTCTATATGCTGACATGATCTAACCTTCTAGGGCTGTACTTCAACATTTGTCCTTTGGCAATACAGGAAGAGCCAGTTGCTTTCAGATTTCAGAGCCCTTTTCCAGGCTGACTATATATTAAGATGTGTCTTTTGAACATTATTTGCAAATGGAGGCTTCTTATTGGCTGTCAAGGTGCCTGACCCTTAGGACCCTATCTTAGGAAACCTCTCTTCCTCCTTAGTTTTCAAGTAATTTTCACTTCTTAGTAGTAATAAGCCAGTGCAAGGGTTTTAATGCATTTGTGAAAGAATATTGCATTTCGTGAGAGTTTAAGTCATCTGTACTTTGGCCTTATGCCACAAAATGCATTCAAGGTGTGCAGCCTTGATGAAATAAAGTGCTTGTCATGTCTTATTGCTTGCATAGATGGCAAAAGATACCCCATCTGCAGGGGCCTTGCAAGGCTCTCTTGGTGATTGCCAAAGGTGCTGGATGAAAAGCCCTGTACATTTCATTCCTCTTCATCCAAAAAGGATGGGGAATGGCTGCACTGAGGAAACACCTTTTCTCTCCACTACTCTCCTAATAAGCCCTAAACCCTGTTCCAGTGGGACTGTTCCTTCATAAGGGCAAGAGGGAAGCTTAATCCCCAGCTTTGTCCAGTAATTAGCCTCTCTCTCCGGAGGCAGCAAACACAGACGCCGATCCGGATGAGCTTTGGGACGTGGAATGAAAACAGGACTGAAAATACGGACTCATTTCTTCAGAAGCCTTTTAGCAGGCTTTAAGACAGTAAAAACTTCTGACTTCTATTGCTACTTATTAGGTCTGAAGTGATGGGATGGGGCCTCTCCAAGCAGTGATGAAGCAGGGAAGCGGCAAAGGTGACCAAAAACTTGGGAGTGAGTGGTTCAGAGGCCCTGCCTGCAACAAAGAAAAGCTCTGTAGTGAAGCACATCCTTGTCCTGCCACTTACCAGGCGTCTTTCAATAAATGCCATGGAAATGCACTGTTTACCAAAACCAAAACCTCTGGCAGCACTGCAGTAGGAGCCCATTAACACAATTAGCTCGCAGTTAATGATGAAGCCCCCACCAGAACTAATTAAGCCAACAGTGCTCGTGGCACAAAAGATTTGGGCCTGTTTTAAAGCATCTATTGTGACATCATTTAAAAGTCATTTCAAACTCATCCAAAACTGTTGCTCTGATAACAAATGTAGTGTAATGTTCTTTGAGTTGTTGATTTTATTTCCCCCTGTCAAAAATCTACAAAAGTCAGTTGAAACTGTCAAGGAAAAAAACATCACATGATCTGAGGTTTTCCCCAGATTTGAAGTAGATAGAAGGAATGACAAATCTGGTATATAGATTACTCTAGCACAAAAGTGAATTAAGATGGTCTGGGAGATACACTAGCACAATGAATATATGAGGCTGCCCTTGACACAGTTCATAAATTTGAGGCCATGACAAAGAATTAACATGAGATCAATTTGGTTTTGATCTGAATTATCTGTTAAGCTTAAAATACAGAAGGATCAATAGGATGGATATTTGTGTGAGTGTTTTATCTACACATAACCCATATTAAGAGACAAAAAGAAGTTCTTCTTTTCCCATCCCTAGAGGACCTCTTGGTGGAAAAGCCCCTCTAGCCTTCAATATTTCATCTCAAGTGTCAGTAGAGATTCACCTTTACTCTCTAAGATTTCATTGATTGCTCAATTGATTTGTGGTCTGATTACTTTGGTTGATTTATTTATTTTCTTGTATCTCTCCAGTACTGTGGATGGTACTGTGATGTACACTACAAAGGATGCAGGTAAATGATCTCACCTAAGGTCAGACCCAAATGCTTCCTTCCCAATGGTAGAGAGCCCTAATTACCCCCTAGGATTCTTCTCTCGTCCTTCTAAAATAGTGCCTTTCAGATTTCAGGCCACGCTCCATTCATTCATCACAAAAAACATTTGTGAAATATAAGAATGCATTACACAAAGAAGGGGTAAAAATAGTTCCAAAACAGTTTTCATTTCTGTATGTGTATGATGCCTGTATTGTATTGTCATGTAGAATATGTTTCTTATTGTGAATCATGGTTTAAAACCTTGAAAATCACTGCTTTATATTAATCATACCCTGATTTTTATTTGGACATCTGGCCTGCCAGAATAAGGACTATACTTTCGCGCCTCAGTTGCAGCCAGTTGTGGTCCTGTGGCCTGGAACCGATGAATTAGATGTAACAGAAAGGATGTGAAGAATCTCTGAGGGCCAGTCTTACTCTACATTTTTCTGTTGTCTTCTGTGCTGCTGCTTGATGTGCTATGTTTGACCAGGCAGGTGAGAATTGCAACTAGAGATAGCAGAGCAGCAAACAGAAGGGACCTGAGTCCCAGGATGACCTCCTGGAGCAAAGCTGTCTGCCTACCCTGGACCTTCCACCTCCATACTATTATGTGGGAGACAAATAAACTTGTCTTATTTAAGCCGCTGTTATACTGGGTCTCCAATACAAGCAGGCAATCTTCTGGAACTAGTACATCCAATTTTTAATGAAAGAAGTGAAAGAAGAAAAAATAAATTCCACAGTTATTGCCTGAGCCTCTATTATGGACCAGCCCCCTGCTAGGTTGCTGTGGGAAATACAGAAGAATGTTGGCACTGAGGGAAAGTGTAATCTCATTGATGAGCTGTATATCTGAAATAATCAATTCGGTAAAGGAGTGTAGGGCGAATTGTCAAGATGAATGGAAATAAAAAATAAAGCTCTACAGAGTCAGAAGTAATAGGTAGAAAAGTAGAAAATGAGTGGATGCATGGACTTGAGAAAAGAGAGGGTAATAGTCCTAAGAGGTTTTCAACTACTCCAAAGAACTGGAATGAAACTAAAGACCCCCAAATAGAAGTGGTATGTCCCTTTATCCCAGGTCTCCCCAAACCACCCCTCTACGGCGTTCAACCAAGGCTATCAGCAGAAGTCCTTGCTATGGCCAAGCGGCCCATCAACAGACTTGCTCCTTATCTAGACACAGACTCACTCCCACTTGTCAAAAGCCCTTGTTATCCCTTGTTACCATCATGACAGACCCGAAGGCTCCCTTGTTTGTACCTCATGAAGGGACGGGATGTTATTCTTGTGGAAAGTTATTCTGGATTTGGTGAGAATGGCTTCCCTAGGGGGTCCCAACCATCCCAGACGTACCTCCACTTTAGGAGTCATTGGTGTCGTTCTGCCTTATTCTACAAGATTTCGATGAGGTTCCTAATATTGCTTTAGGTAATTTGAGCTGCCAGCCATGTGCGTATTCTGGAATTCCGTTTTCTGCATACCAACTCAAAGCCATTTAATACTCTGGCTTCTCAACTTGGAAGATGCATGACTTGGAGATGCCTCACTGGCAAAGCTGGGACATATGAAAAGGAAAAGTGTTATTTCAGCAGACTTGCCACAGAGGTATGTGTTAATTAAGTTAATTGTACCATCAGCGATACAGACGGTGACAGTAACTGCTCTCCATAATGGGGCTGGGTTATTGCCATCATTTATTAGATGTGCTGGTTTTCTTAAACGCAGTCACTTTCCCTTATTCTTTAAGTGCACACACACACACACACACACTCACACACACACACACACACATAAGTTATAGTTTACCTACCACTTCCACATGAATTCAACTACATTATTTGATCCTGATATCTACTCTGTGATGGAGAGGTTATTTTCTCCACTGAGCAGATGAGGAAACTGAAGCTCAGAGCTGTCTAGTGACGTGCCAAAGAGTGAACTGCCCAAGGCCACTCAACTTCCTAGTCAAGGAGCCAAGCTCTAAGTCCAGTGTCCCTTCCCATATGCCACAGTGTTTATCAAAGATAACACTTCATGATGTTCTGAAGGTCAAAACCCATATTTTTATATTCTACATTCCCCAGTACATTCAATGCATGTGTTAAATACTAATATAGCTTTGAAAATGATCAGTGAACTGTCTAATTGCTCCTTTCGTGAAATACTAAGGTCATAACCTCATGAGAACTGATCAAGACCAAACACAAATGGACAAATAGAAATTTGGATTGTTACCCCAGACCCCTTCTCCTACGTGCCTCTCCAAAAATATTAGAAGACAGTTGGCTTAACCTGAGTCATTGCCACTGTAACTACTGTGAAGGCTAAGAAATGGTTAAGAATGTCAAGTCAGTGCAACCTTCCAGTGAACTAACTGGGACTTCTGTCAAATGCGTCCAATTCTGATGCATCTGAGTGTGCAGGATGTTCATCAGAGGCTTCAGGATAGCTTCCTGTCCTACCAAAATGATTCCCTGCTTTGCTGGCTGAGGAGCCGTCTTTAAGGCTTTGACATACTTAGTGTCCTCTGTCAAACACCAACATCCTTGGGAGAGTTAACTTAGAAGTGTTTTCAGTCAGTTTCATTTTAGCGTGACTAAGTTTGCGGCCACTTGGTTGGAAGGAGAAAGGGCTGCAGCGCCAAATGTCACCGTGTTCTGGAGCATATGAGCATCGAGCTCCCAAAAGAGACTCATTTCTGGAAACTGGCGGTCAGCTTGGAGTTGGTTTGTAACAGCACCCAAATGCTTGAGTGTAATGCTTCTAAAAAAGGTATGATAAATTCCCACTTTTACCTCAGGCTCAAGTAAGTTGTAGGAGTAGAGATGGAAAGATTTCTTTGCCAAATAGCCGAGACTCACTGTGTGTCATCTTCTACAGGCTTCTTGGAGGAGTCTTCTTAAATTGTTGAACAGAAGAAATTTGAATTCATTGACTAGTATATCAACTCACTATGAGTTGGAAAGAGTGTTCAGAGAAGCTGACTAGTGCCTGAAATCACTATTCCCTGTTAGTGTAAACACTTATTAGCAAAACCTAATGAGTTGTAGAAAACACACCTTTGGACTGTGCAGAAAAGAGGTAACGTGACAGGCCTGGAACCACTATCCTGAGAAAGGCCTGCTTACGAGGTTGGCCCTTGGCTGGAATTGGGGAACTTGGATTTTAGGAGAGTTCCCAGCATTTCCTGACAGGAATGACTCACCATGCCTAAACAGTTTGTGAAAACAATATGCTTTATCCTAAAGACTCACTTTCCTTCTAGGAGTCTAGAATTTTGGATCATGCTGGGAAGAGTGTGACTATATGACCAGCCCCCCAGTAGAAACCTTGGTCACCAAGTCTCTAGTGAGCTTCCCTGGTAGACAGCATTTCACATGTTGCCACAACCCTTTGCTGGGGTAATTAAACGGGTCCTGCGTGACTCCTCCTGAGAGGACTCTGAAGCTTTTGCCTGGTTTCCTTGGACTTTGCCCCATGTGCCTCTTCCCATTCTGATCTTGCTTTGTCTCCCATCACTGCAATAAATCATGGCCATGAGTACAACTAGATACTGAATCTTATGCATCTTTTTAGAGAATCATTGGACCTGGGGGTGGTATGGGGGACCTCCAATACAGAAATATTCTACATGTAATTCATGAAATGAATAGACAGCGTATAAGATTATGAAGGATTAGGTTGGGTCCATCAAGGAAGGAGTGGCTTCATGAGCATGAGACGGGCCCCATGTTTACAAGGGGCCTGAGTTTGGCTTAAGGCTCTGCTGTCACTATTTTGCAATTCTTAATAATTTATGAACAAGGGATCCTGCATTTTCATTTTGCATTGACCCCTACAAATTATACAACTGGACCTTGATCGGCCTGGTAGTTAAGAGAGAAAAGGATGGAATATCTTATCACCCCCAAATGCTTACCCTCTCACCCCTGGCAGTTTTTCACTCAGTTTTCCACAGGGCCTCAACGTCTACCAGTTAGGGATGCACTTTGTGGAGTAGAACGTACAGGAACGTTAAATGGCTGTTCGTTATTCACAACTCAGGGAGAACTTGTTTACTCATTCACTCACTGCATATTTGTCTCCTTAACCCTTAGCTAAGTTCAAAGTCCCGGGTCAGCATTTCCCAAAGCGTGTTCTTCAGACTACTGATTCCCATGAAATGCACTGGGGGAGAAAAGCTTTGTTGTCAAATAAGTTTGGGATGCTCTATCCCCTCTTGGAGTTTAGGATATACATTAGCATATTAAAAACTCTGAAAAGTCTTGCATTGAAATGAGCGGTTTACCTTTGCATTAGCTTCCTAGAGATGACATAACAAAGTGCCACATTGTGGGTGGATTAAACAACAGACATTTATTGTTTCACAGTTCTGGAGACTGGATGGCCAAGATCAAGTTGTCAGCAGCGTTGGTTCCTTCTGAGAGCTGCGAAGGAGAAGCTATTCCATGCCTCTCTCCAACGTCTAATGGTCCTGATGCAGGCGCTCTTTGGCATTCTTTGACTTGAAGATACATCACTCCAATCTCTGCCTTCGTGTTCACATTCTTCCCATGTGTGTTTGCCTCTGTGTCCAAAATTTTCTCTTTGCATAAGGACACTAATCATGCTGAATTAGAGCTCACCCTAATGACCTCATCTTAATTTGATTACCTCTGTAAAGACCCTATTGCCAAATAAGGTCACATTCTGAGGTACCAGGGGTTATGATTTCAACATAAATTTGGGGTGAGGGGACACAATTCAACTCATAACGAACTTTATCATTATTTCCCCAACATATTGAACTACTTGAGGGCCTAATTCCTGTTAACATCCCATGGAACCAGTGTTTCCCAGCATAGATTGAGAGATGAAGAGTGGAAAGCTTGTGTGGCTGCCTGGCTACGGCACAGAGCGCCCAGAGGTGAAGGGGAGGATGTGAAGAAGGGCAGAATGGCAGGAGGTCTGGCTGTTGAAGGGGATAAGGGCCAGAAACTTCTCTGGGTAAAGCCCTCTGGGTAAAGCAGATGTATCAGAGGTTCATCTAGAGTTTCTCAGGGATTTCTAACCAGGAAAGTGACAGTATTAAACATGGCAGTGGAGATTGGAAAGGGAAGAGGCTGGAGGTAGGGAGACTGAATAATACAGCCTGAGGGGTGTGATGAACTAGAAACCTAAACTAAGGCAGCTGCAGTGGTGAGGGAGAAGGGCTCCACTGAAAAGGTAGTAAAATATAAAAGATATACTCACACATTCATATTCATACATATATTTTCATATTCAAAAATATATTTGAACATATATATTACATATATTATATTACAATATACATATATTACATACATATGAATATATATTATTTTATATATAGGATCTTTATAAAAAGATTTCAGAGGACGTGTCTTTGCCCTTTGAGCCTTTTCTTTGCCTGGCTGGTGGCACTCCGTGGAACATCTCTCAGAGGGCTGGTCTGGGAGATGTGTCAGGCTGGGAGCATCCTGTTTTGTCCCTATCAGTGTGCCTGTACCATGAATTCTAAAAGGCAGATGGGGTAACAGGGTCCTGTGTGATCTGCCCCAGCCTCACCTTGCACCCCTCTCCCTCACTTTCCTAAGCTCCAACTGTATTGACCTTCCTTCTGTTCCACCTCAGAGCTTTACAACTTGCTGGTCCCTTAGACTGGCTCTCGACGTGGCCCTTCTTTTGTCTGGCTGAACATCGTGGCTTCTAAGACCCTTCCTCTGGGAAGCCTTCTCTGCTATCCCCTGGCATTCTCTCATCAGACTTGCAATCCCTTGTTCAATATGTCTTTTTCCTCTAGACTCTGAGCTCTGTGAGGGCAGAAGCATGTCTGCCATATTCTTGTATCCCCAGCACCCGTCAAGGGCCTGGCTCAAGTAGGCACTCTAAACATAAGATGGGTGAATGAATGATTTACTATACACAGAGAATTTGAAACAATGTAATAATGGAAATAGTAAAAACAGTTGAGGGACTAGATGGTGTGATAGTTTTGAAGTGAGTTTGGAACCCACCCTTACCAAATGACTTTTAAATTTGAAGCCAAAGTCAAATCTTAAAGAGTTTCTATTAATTTAATCTTATCCAAAGAAACTTCCTCTTTCTTAGAAAAATAAAAGGTATCATGATTTATTTTAACAGCTTCATAGACTTCAAATTATTTTTATAAAGAAAAAAATAGAAACCTTTGTATAAATACATGTGAGTAGAAATGACCAGAAACATGTGGATTGCATTTCCCTTAAACTCTCTTGGGTTTGCAAATCAGAAAGAGTGGTTTGGAATAAAATGCATTTTCTATTTTCCTGAAGTCAGTATATTTGGGAAACAGTGATGTTTGAGATGTTCAAGAAACTGAAAATACGCGTGGGCACTTGTTTAAGTACTGTTATTTCCAGAAGTAACTAAAGTGGCTGATAAGAAGGGGGAAGTGGGCATTTAGCATCTGAAAAGAACCAATTCAAAAAAACATTTCTTTTTCTGTGTAGCTTTCACACAAGAGAAATCTCCCTCTGCCTCTCCCCTTGACCACAATCAATATTTTTAGGGGGTGAAGGCAGAAGGAGGAGAGAGTTTACCCAGGCTTTTGTATGCGACTGAGCTGTGGAAACAGGATGAAGATTTTGCTAAATCTGTCCATTAAGTGCCTCTAAGTGCTTTTAAAACATGTCCTAGAGCAGAATGGAGGGCGCAAGAAAGGGAAACTGGGAATTAAGGCTAAATTATAACATTTAAGTGTCTTGATAGTGGAAATGTCAGAAGAAATAGCAGGAGTGACGAGCAGATAAAACTTCAGATGCTCCACTTAAATCTTCTTTTGTTGAGCAACCCTAAAAGCTGAAAAGTTGTTTTGGTTCTAAAATGGTCAAATTATATTTTTGTGGAGTGAGAGTTTATTTTTCTTGATTTCTATCACTATCCGTCTGTTTAGTTTTCTCCTGGATGTGCTAGACAAGAATTGAATTAAAATATACCAACCTAAATGCTTAATATGATTACCAGACATTTTAATAATCTACCACATCAATAGAAATTTACTTTCTAATTTAGATTTCTGGAGGAACACTTTCAACATAAAATCAAGAAGCTCAATTACATATAGAAAAAAAAGTAATGGAAGGGAGAAAAAAAGTTTAAAAAAAAGGAAAGGATTTTTGATATAGAGTATTGGTAATTTTGCATATGGATTAAATAATGTGTAGGTAATATTAATCTATTGATATTTAGAGATGACATTTGAGAGTCATCCACTTTTAGATGTGAAACTGTTAGAGCAAATCCATTTGCATCTGAAAGGTGGACTGCTAGAGCCCTCTAGCTGTTAGAAATAATTCTGTCCTTCTGGGTGTAGGTGAATAACCTAACTGCAAAGGCAGCAAATAATTCACCAAGAAACCTACTGGAAAACAAATAAAAGCATCTGGCATGTCCTCCATTATTGTCTTACCATTCGGGTTGGTAGTAATGTCCACACTGCTGTAAGCATCCATGGACATCCATTCTAGCCTGTCATAACCCTGAACTTCTTAACAGGTCAATTATAAAGACACCGCCCCCACCCTTTCCCCTATCGTCTTGATTGGTTTGCACTAGATAGTCTCCAAAACCCAGAGGTACAGTGAGCCTGATCAAGATGGATGTTTCTAGTTCCATTTTCATAAAAGGAGGGTCTATCCTAGGGACCTAAGGATACTCTGGACTTGGGATGGATCAGGGGGTACATACTCATGGCCCATGAATCAATGTGTTTTGTTTGGTTTGCACAGAACTTTTAAAAACTTAAAAAAAAAAAACAGGTGTCTTTTACAAATTGTGAAATTTCAGATGGAAATTCGTATTACCAGCTTTTCTTCAAAAATCACAAGATCTGATAGCTCTGATAGTACCCATATAGTACCAACAGACAAAAACTAGGTAATGGTAACCTCCTTTATGTGGACTATACATGTTCAGAGCTCCGCAGTTCCCACCACTTTCTATTGGATGGTGTAAACCCAGCATGCTGAATGTAATTTCATTACCTGCTTGGAGGCTGTAGGTAACTAAGTCTGTAACTCCTGGTCTAAACCTTGAATAGTTATACTCTCCCCCTCCTAGTAATAATAATAACAACAAAATAATGCAATTAATAATAAAGCAAGCTTCTGGTAATTGAACTTTTACTATGAGTCAGGCACGGTGGGAGGTCCTTTACGTGTACTATCTCAAATCTTCATATCAAACATCTTAGGACAATTATTATATTTATTTATAAATAAGGAATATGAGATTCATGTTCAGATAAAGTAATTCAATCAATATCTAATGAGTGCTACTCTGAGCCAGGCATTGTGCTAAATGCTGGGGATGCAGTGTCGAACAAGAGAACCACAGTCCCTACCCTCGTGGAGTATATGGTCAAATTACAAGCATGATCTCAGAGTGAAAGTGTAGATTGCTTTGTTGGTATAAAACAGGGGGGATTTAATGTGGTCTGTATCAGTGTTCTCACATTTTTATAACAGTGTCACCTGGAGGGCTTGCAGGTTCCTGCTGCATTCCTGTCCCTTCCTCTCAATCTTCTGATTTAATAGACCAGAGTGGAAGCCAGGTATCTGCCCTTCCTTTTAAATTGTGGTAAAGTACAGATAACGAAATATTTACCTTTTTAATATTTAACATTTTAAAGTTACTTTTAACAGTTTAATAGCATTAATACATTCACATTGTTGTGCAACCATTAGCACTATCTTCAGAACTTTTTTCATCTTCCCAATCTGAAACTCCATATAATAACTCCCCATTCTCCTCTCTCCCCAGCAGCATGATGTCTTCAAGTTTTGTCCATGTGGTAGCATGTATCAGAATTTCCTTCCTTTCTGAGGCTGAATAATATTCTATTGTATATATATATATATATATATACACACACAATATATATATATATTCTATTGTGTGTGCATATATACAATATTTTATTTATCAATTCATCTGTTAATGGACACTTGTGTTGCTTCCACCTTTGGCTATCACACATAAAGCTGCTATGAACATGGCTGTACAAGTATCTGTTTGATACTTGTAAGAATCTGCACTTTGATTAATAACCCAGATGAATCTGATACAGGTGGGTCATGAGCCAGACTTTGATAAATGCTGCTCTAGGAGTTAGGGAAAGGCTCCCTGAGAAACTGACATTCAAACGGAGTCTCAGAGCATGAGTAAGAGTTGATCAGGTCAAAGGGAGGTAACAACAATGACCCTGCACACTTGGAAGTGGGGCTCTGACATTCACTTGAAATACTGAGATTCTGGAGTTGACACAAGAACATTCATCAGCCATGAGGACTGTAAATTGGTGTCATAACTTAGTTTGGTACCTAAAACAAGAGTATTAGTCAATCATTCCTTTAACCAATATGTGTTAAGTGCCTTCTGTATGCCAGGCATCTTGCTAGGTACAAGAAGTATCATGTGCTCTTTTATCCACTTACTAAGAATGAGCCAGCCACCATGTTAGGTACTGGAAAGTTACAGAAAACTGTGGCTACATATAATGTTGATAATTGTTTCACAAAATCCACCTATATCGCTTATCATTATTAATAATTTCCCTCCATGCTGATCCCAGGGAATGTCAAAGGATTATTTAATACTTAAATGCCTCTCTGTAGGAACCTGAGCTGATGACATTAAATTTTTTTTCCTTAGGCATAAGGGAATTATCACTGGTGATAATTTCTGTGTTTTGGGGGCATTTTTTATTTCAATCATGAATCCATTCCTTCGTTACTGATGAAATATTGGCATTGATTTCTTGGTTTCCTCATTTGAGAATGATTCTTCTCACATTTACCAGAGTTCACCAAAGCTATATGAGATTATCTTGACACATTGACTATAAAGCTTTTTTTCTTTGAGAGGAAAAATAGAGGAAGACTTTCATGGCTAAATTACTTTGAAAAGATCTGATATTATGAAAAAATGTCTAGTGGGACACGATTTTTTGGATGCTTGAGTCAGAGATAAAGGTTTTAGGCTGAGGGAGACTCAGAGAAATTCAGGAGAATGCTCTTCTGAATACTTAAATCATTTAACTTGGATGATACTTATTATAATATACCTTGTATTATAGGTTACTGTGTGTATTTCTTATTTTACTTCATCGGGTTGCAAGTTTCTTGAAGGTAGGAACTATTTCTTGATCATCTTTGAATACCTCTCAACAATAGCACTGAGTAACTCACAGTACTGAAAATTTTGAAAGAAGCAAAAATGGGTTACTATTTGCTTAAAATTAACACATTTATGTGTTAGAGAAGGTAGGCAGCAAAACAATTATGAAAACAAAAATGTTGCAAATAAAACTTCTGTTTTGTTTTGTTTTTTTAAAGAAAAGCAAGACTTTTAGCAGCTTGTGGTTTATCCTTCAAAAAGTGCCCTTCTCAGAAGTGGGAATACTCCCGTCTGGAAGGACAAATCAGACCAAATGCTAGAGCTGGAGAAGTTCAGGACCCCATTCTGCCTGGCATAAAGGGACCGGTCAGAGCGAGTCACAGAATATGACAGCACAGACAGACATATTTTGTAGTCTGTGCATCGAGGAATCCAGCGGCTCAGGCTGACATATGATCAGTTCTTTAGCCAGGGAAAGGGTAAGCAGAGAGAAAGGGATGGGGGACAAGCTGTGCAGAGGGAAAGGAAAGAGGAAGTTTTAACTTGAAGTTTGAAAGGCTCTTTCCCCCCTATTCCAGGGAGAGAGAAAGGTAACTAAATAAAGCAGTCATATACCATAGAATATTATTCAGCCTTTAAAAAAGGGGGAAATCCTGCAATTTGCAATCATCTGGATGGACCCGGAAGACATGATGCTAAGTGAAGTAAGCCAAGTGCAGAAAGACAAAAACTGCATGATCTCGCTTATATGTGGAATCTAAAAATGTCGAATTCACAGAAGCAGAGAGTTAAATGGTGGTTACCAGGGACTGGAGGGTGGGGGAAATGGGGAGATGTTGGTCAAATGGAATAGTTTCAGTTATGCAGGATGCGTAAGTTCTGGAGATCTAATGTGCAAGTTGATGACTATATAGTTAATAATACTATATTGTATACATGAAATGTGATAAGAGTAGATCTTAAGTGTTTTTACTACACAAAGAAAAATTATAGCTAATAAATAAGTCAGCAAAACAAAGATGGAGCCACGACAGATTGTTTTAACTGACTTTGAAACATCTTCTGAAAGGTTTCTAAAAAAATTTTCATATTTGGACATTTTCAGGGGAAAAATTACTGAAATCCAAGTTGTTTATGTTGAAGTTCACATAGGCCTGCTTATCTACCATCCACTATTTCAGAGCATTAATCGTGTCCCAGTTACTGCTTCACTGGTTTTAATGAAGAGTTCAAGAAAAATCTTGAATCTGTTTATTTCTATGGATTCTTGGTAACTGAATTCCTAAGCATTTCATAGGACTGCTGATGATTCCTGGGTTTGTTTGGGGTTTTTTTACCCCTATTTAACCAGAATACTTACTTTTAGGTAAAGTTCATTTGAGGCCAGATTCTATGTGAACTAGGGGAGGCTGAATTAGGCCACTGCGGGAAGAATCTAAGTCAATCGAGAAGACTTGGAAAGACAGAGGGAAGAGTTTGCAAATCCCTCCAGTTCTCTCCAGGTGCAAAAACGCAAAGGTCACGCTGGCTGACATACTGTAACTTAAACCACATTATTTCCGGAGGGTATAATGCTTATGCATTTTTATATCCTGTCTTCTCATGGGGATGACTTAGGGAGTCTGGGCAGAAGGGGTTCTCAGTATATGTCAGCAAATCAAAGTCAAGTGTGTAGGCTTCCTTTCAGCTTGTTCTGGGCTGTATCTTACAGAACTGGTAGTAAAGTCAGAACACCACCATCTGACACCATCTCATATATCATTCCTGATAACTTCACTGGCTCTGTTAAAAAGAGTGAATTTTTTTGGGAAAACTTGGCAATTATCAACATAGGAAAATGACCATGTGGTGCAATTACTTACAGTAATATCTAGTGTCTAAAAGGACACAATCTGAGGTACAGCCTTACTCTCCAGAACACTGAGCTCTGGAGAAAATCTACACTAGGGCAGGCATCTAGTCCTTTCAGTCATCTCCCAATACCTAACACATTGGGAAAGCTTCATAAATGTTTGTGGAAGGCAGTGGAGTGCATGCGATAATACTCTGCAGATGATTGTATGACATGTAATTAGGAAGAGCTTTCTAATTCATAAAGCAAGCAGTTGCCCATGTGAAGTGATTACCCAATACAACAATTGTTAATTGCTCAGCCCTTTGGATTAACTCAGCGTTGCCAACAATAGACTGTTTTTACTAGGTTGAACCATATGAAATTGCCAACACTTGACCATTTTTTGATCCCCCAAGTGGCATTTAATAGGGTTCAGTATATTCTAATTAACACAGTAGTAGTATTAGTAGTCAGTTGAATCATATGAGATTGCTATTTTTGTAGATCAAACACTATTGATTACCAACAATCTCAAACAGTTCAACCATACTAATAAGTATATAATAATTTGTTATTAAATAGCAATAACAGCTCCTATTACCTACTATTTACCAGGTCCACACATTTTGCTAAGTAGTTTATATACATTATTTCATTTAATCTTATGAGGTAGGTTCTAATATTATCCCTCAAATTATGCAAATACTCCAGGAAACAGTAAGACCCTAAACTGTTAGTCACTTTCACCTCCTGAGACTAGCTTATCATTGGCCCTAGTGGCATGTTTTTAGGGACATAAGGATTGAAAGTTGAGGGCACAAACTTATAGGGAAACAACTTCAGTGAGGTGGGGGCTTGGGGCCAGGTTCTAATTCCAGGTGGTGTTTTGTGGAATGAACTTGAATTTCATACATGGTTCCCAGTTGGTCTTGAGGTCACAGCTATGCCCTGGGAAAGGTAGTGTGTCCACTAGTGGGAGAAAAGACACACATGCACACACACGCACATGTGCACACACACACACACACACACACACACACAAATAGAGAAGAGCTCTACAGATTGTGCACTGAAAGCTACTAGGTGGACTGTATGTCTCAGTGTGCCCAGGAAAGTATTGATTTCTGCCTGCTCTCCCTGTGTAATTATTGAAAGTCTCCCAAATCACCCTCAACAGCAGACCTAGAAGTAGGGGAATGAGGCGAGTGAGATATTTGCCGAGGGTGCGAAATTTAAGGGATGCCCCAAAACTCAGCAATCAAGATATATCGTATTTTACAGCAATTTTTTAAAAAAACCTTAAAAATGCAAAAGATCCATGACTAACAAATACCAAAAATTTAAATAAAAGAAGGATCAGTATTACTGATTTTTCCTTTTGCCTCAGGCTCCTATGTGGCTCCACATGGCACTGCTCAAAAGCATCCGAGTTTGAACAATAAATTATATGGTTTCCTAATTCACAGTACTTCATAAAATAATGGCTAATGCTTACACAGTGATTCCACAATGCCAAGTACTATTCTAAGTGTTCTACATATATTAACTATAAGGCAAATACTGTTATTACCCCCATTTACAGCTGAGGACACAGGCTTGGAAAGGTTAAGTAGTCTGTGTAAAGTCATACAACTAGGAAGCAAAGGAGTCGAGTTTAGAATCCAGGCAATTTTGTCTCCAAAGTTCATAACCATGACTCTATACATGGCTCCGAGAAAGAGCTTAACAGATGTCGCTCCTCTGAATGTTATTATAAGTGACAGAGATGGAGAGGACTGTCCGGGAAAGGGCCGTGGGAGGACCAGGAAACATTTTACCTGCTTCTCAATCTGGACTCAGTACAGCCTGGAATACAGCTGTTTGTCAGCTGTAATTTAACCTTTCTGAGCCTCTGCTTCCTGTCAAATGAAAAGATTGGACTGACTGAGTGCTAAGGTCTCTTTCATCTCCAAATAATAGCCTTTTATTCTATGAATCCTCATTACTATAGAGCGTTTCTCTGGCACTCTCCAGTCTTCCAAAGTACTTTTTTTTTTTTTGCGGTACGCGGGCCTCTCGCTGCTGTGGCCTCTCCCGTTGTGGAGCACAGGTTCCAGACGCGCAGGCTCAGTGGCCATGGCTCACGGGCCCAGCCGCTCCGCAGCATGTGGGATCTTCCCGGACCGGGGCACGAACCCGCGTCCCCTGCATCGGCAGGTGGACTCTCAACCACTGCGCCACCAGGGAGGCCCCACAGTGATTTTTTTCCCATCCATTTTCAGTTTCCTCTGTGTTCATCCCAGTCCTCCCTCCATATGGTTTTTCCTTGGTCATCTAATCCATTCTCACGGTGTCAACTCTCACCTCTCTGTGGCTGACTCCCAAATCTTTATCTTAGCTCCATACTCTCTCCCGACCACATTTCCAGTTGTTGGCTGGACTCTTCTTCTAAGTCTCACACTAGAAATTTTAAGTCATCATGTCCAGGATCAAATTCATCACCTCCCACCATCCTCTCCTTACCCCGGCTCGGCTCTCCCCTTGTCTCTTGCATCCTCCACTCATGCAGCTGCTGGGCCCTGATGGTCTTGCCTCTGCCATGTCTCCTCTATTGCTCCCCTTCTTTGCAGTCCAACTGCCATCACCCCAATCAGCCCCTCACTGCCTTCTTCCTGAATGTCTCCCTCCAGTCTCCCCAATTTTCATGACAATAAAAACAGTACCAGGTACTTCCTAGACTCTAATAGGATCCTGGCTCTCCTACCCAAGAACACAGTGGCCTCCCAGTGTTTGCAGAGGGAAGTCCAAACTCTGTTTTTGTCATTTAAGACCTGCCCTGCCATAGTTTGGCTCCACTCTGCTTTCCCAGGCTTATCTTCCACTTCGCTACTCTTTATATTTTATATGCCATGTATACTGGATAATGTCCTGAATATACTATATATGTAATTTTTGCCTTTTTGCATGGATTCCCTTTGCTTAATGTTCTTCTCTCCCTTCAGGATTCAACTCAAATGCCCCCTCCTTCATGAAGTCTTAAATTCCCCAGGGCAGAGACAGTCTTTCCGCCTTGTAAATATTTATAGCACTATATCTGTACATATCTGCAGACACTTATCTCCTTCTACATTATCTTATAGTTCTATACATTTACTTTTTATCCCACCCTATTAGAGGCCTCTTAGCTTCAAGGGTCATGGCTTTCATCTCCCCCACCTGCATGCCCTCCGGGGTGCCTATCACATCATCCCACAGGAGGTGCTTGATAAAAATGCAAGTACTAAATCACTTGATGTAATTTTTAAATTACGTGCCTGCAAAATAAAGTAACTGACCTATACTTCTGAGTGAGTGAAAAGGACAGAATCCAGATTATCCCTCTCTCTCCCAGAGGGGAGTCATCCTGTCTGAAAAGTATTCCTCTCTTGCTGGCAACACTCCTTCAGGGACAAGCTTGCCTGCCCTGCAGCCTATATCCCGTAACCCTTTTAACAGCTTGAGAGCATCTCATACCTAGTGAGGAATCTGAAATCTTCTCAGTCTGAAATGCTCCCAGGATTCTTGGGTGGCAGCTCTCTGACTTTTCTTTCCACATGTGCTGAATTCAGGTGTTCCTTGTAAGGGTCATGACTCAGCTATTTCCAAATCCAGACCTATCCCTGTGTGTTTGTGTGGGGTGGTATATTCAGAGAGGGCAGAGAAAGATTTTGAGATAGACTGCTCTTATGATTATTAACTGAAAACACTGGGGACACTTAAAAATGGCTAAAGATAACTTTCCACACTACATTTATATTTGGGCTTAAGATCAAACACAAGAAATGAGTAAAGAAGAGCTAATGATCGCAGAAGATCATTCGTTCTTAACCTAACAGTTAAGAGACAACATTAAAAAAAAAAATGAATTTCCTGTTCGAGTTTGTCCTTGAACTAACAACTGATTATGGAATTTTAATTTAATATTACAGCATATGTTGTCTTTCTGAATTTAAAAATCCATGACTTGACTCCAAAATGTTTTCAAGTTCTGTAGAAGAACATTCTCACCAAAATAAGGACACCAGTGGTAGTATTTATAATAAATTTACAATTTCTTAAAAAAATGGAATCAATATATACAATTAATATTGCAAATAAACGTCAAAATGATATACTTCCCACCATATAAATGAACCCTGTTTCACACATAAATGTGCTCTGTGGCAATGGTTCAAAATGCTTTTTCTTCAACAGTAAAAGCAGATTGAATGAAATAAAAAAATGTCGTGCCAGAACTTAAAGGTACAAATTGTACAAATTTCAAATTATTGATTGCTGACTGTGCTTACAGACATCAGACAATACTTTTTCAGGCAGTTACAATAGTCCACTTCGATGGAAACATGATATATTACAGGAAAGTTGAAAATGCGAGGACTATTTGCCTGGTATGGTCATTTTAAATTATTAAGGTGTGGGGTTTTGTTTTGTTTCTAGGTTATAGAAAAAACAATGCAAACTAAGAGGAATCTTATTAACGTCAAACCTTTCTTACCAGGCACCTTTATGAGAGTTTGAAAAGTTCCAAGATATTCAGTTAGACTATAAACTCACTTTATGTTGCAATAAGTGCACAGTTGGGCAGAAGCCATAGGCAGTGACATCTTTTAATGGAAACCCTAGCAGGCCAAAGCAATCACTCTTGAAGGACCCAGAATGTATTTATGTAGGCAAGAAATTTTTTCAGGAACTAACTTCTGATCTATAGGTAGGACAAGTGCTCTAATAGAGTCTGAATCTGAACTCTCTCAGTCTGCTCACTCCTTTAAAATCACCCTTAGGTAACATCTTCCCAAAAATAACAGCCAAGTATAGCATCAAACTTAAGTCAATGGCCTTGCATCATTGCCCTTGAAGTACTCTTCCCATAACCTGGAAATGGGAAGCAGATTTATGCATTAGAAAAGTCTATTGGTCAGATACTCTTTCAGCTGCAAGCGACAGAAACCAAACTCCAGCTAGCTCAGGCCAAAAGATAATCTATTGCCACATGTTATTGGAGAGTTCAGGTAAGGCTGGATGCAGGGGTAGGGATGATGTCATCAGGAGTATGTCCTTTTCTCTGCATTTCTCAGCTGTGCTTTCTCTGTAATGGACTCGTCCCCAAACTGGCTGTAACCATGTAGAAGGCCCCTGACAGTGCTTCTGAGAGCTGGTGCGGCCTGAAGGACGTTTTTTTTTCAGGTTCTCCACCAAGGTTAAATTGTTTTACATCTTCACCCCTCAACACACGCACTCCCAACTCTCTCTCCTCTCATGGGTCCACTCAAGGGCTTCCATGATAATTTCACAAGGCAAGAGTCTATCTATCTACCTTGCTCTGTCTTTGTTTCTCATTCTCTCTTCCTCCCCTCCACGCCCCTCCCAATCCATATCAAATTTTGAAACAGGGCACTAATTGGTCCTGCTAAGGTAACCAACTCCCTCAACCCTGACAATCACTATGCCCGGTGGGGTGGAGTATTCTGATGTGCCTAGAGTGTGCCCATCCCCATGGGAATTGAAACATATCTTTTTTGTGTGTGTGTGTGGTACGCGGGCCTCTCACCGTTGTGGCCTCTCCCGTTGCGGAGCACAGGCTCCGGACGCGCAGGCTCAGCGGCCATGGCTCACGGGCCCAGCTGCTCCGCGGCATGTGGGATCTTCCCGGACTGGGAACCTGCGTCCCCTGCATCAGCAGGCGGACTCTCAACCACTGCGCCACCAGGGAAGCCCTTCAATTGAAGCATATCTTAATGGACAGCCCCACCAACTACATGTGCAAATGGGGTGAGGGAAGCAGTCCCCAGAAGTAAGTGTTCTACCACGCGTAAGTAAGAAACAGACTCCACCTCAACTACTGAAACCACCGTGAAGAATCAGGATTTGTTGTTTTATGTGATTTTTCCCTGATCTCAGTTTTCTGATCCAGTGGAGACCCATAAAGCCAGTTGCAATAATTCCAGTATGGAGATCTGTCACTGATAGGTAAATGAGGAAAGGAAGGCTCGTTTCTACCTCCTGCTGTGGCATCAGACCCATCCTCACCAGAAAATGTGTTGCTCAAAACTTGTACACATGTACCCAGGCTTCAAAATGTGGACAAGGTACCAGGCCATGGAGTAACCTGTTGTTTACTGCAGTGAATGAGGGGAGGCATTGACATGGGAAAGTTCTCTTCCCTTGGAATTTGGCTAAGGAGGCTTTGTGCCATTTCTGGTGCAAACCTGGTCAAAGAAAAATGGACTGTACATCTCTTACATATCAGACATCATGGGGACACATTGGGGAATATTTTTAAAAATGCCCTGCCTTTAGAAAATTCACAGCTTTTAGGGGAACACAGAAAAGCATGAGAATGGTATAACAAAGTGTTACAGGAACAAAGAGGAAGAGGTGATGAATTTTGCTGGAGATGAAGGAAACGAGCAGGAATCAGGGAAGTGGGGCGAGAGGGATGTCAGTAGAGGTTTCCCAGGGAAGGTGACATCTGACCTGCAGAATTAGAGGGAGTGTGATAACTTAGAAGGAGAACAGCATCTTAGGCAGAGGAAACAGTAACAGGAGGGAGGAGGAGACCAATCCAGCATCTCTCTACTAGTCACTGGCCAAGTTTCCACCACCAGCACAAGGGGAGGATTGAGGCAATGATTGAGAAAACTGTCTCAATCTTTCCTTTTCTCCTGGCTGTAAAAATTTGGCCATTGCTGCATTTTTGTAAGAGAAAAAGTCTTGATTCCAGAGACCACACAATGTTAAGTGATGGAAAAATTATTTTATAGACGGAACAGAGAAAAACCAGAACACCTGAATTCAACTGGGGAAAAGTAGACTTTACAAGAAAGGGAAACGAAAACCTTTCTTCTCTGTCTTTTTCCTCCTCTTTTTTGGGGGGAGCTGGGAGTGGGAGTGGGGAGGAAGGGTTTCACCTCACAGAGCAAATCCCCTGAGCAAAAATCATGTATTTATATGCAATCGATGTCTTGTCAAAGCTTCACAAGTAGTTGTAGTAGGATGATGGTAATCATTCAAATAATTTTTCAAGAATTTACTAACATCAAAATCAAACTAAAGGGCTTCCCTGGTGGCGCAGTAGTTGAGAGCCCGCCTGCCGATGCAGGGGACACGGGTTCGTGCCCCGGTCCGGGAAGATCCCACATGCCGCGGAGCGGCTGGGCCCGTGAGCCATGGCCGCTGAGCCTGCGCGTCCGGAGCCCGTGCTCCGCAACGGGAGAGGCCACAACAGTGAGAGGCCCACGTACCGCAAAAAAAAAAAAAAAAAAAAAATCAAACTAAAGTAGAACTCCAGGAATTGACTCCCATGCCCTCTCCTCCATTATTCCATCTCCCCAAATGTCTGGGTAGCTTGTTAGCATTCAACACATCCTTTGAAGATTAAATAGCATTAAATTTTTGCCTTGCAAGGAAAGAGATTATGAATTTATGTGAAAACAAGTCTTTGGTAGAAACGTCTATAGAAATCTGAAGAGGGAAGAAATTCTGGCTTAAAGTCCACAAAATACACCGCAAATGAACAGAAACTAAATGGACTTCAGTTTGAGTTTTAGCACCACCATTATTAACTGACTTTGGACATGTTTCTTAACCTATCTAGACCTCAGTTTTAAAATTGGACTAACGGCAGTACCTATAGGGTAGAGTTATTTGGGGTATTAAAAGGGACAATCCATGAAAAAAAAGTTTTACATAGTGCCTGGTACACAGTATTATCTTAAAATCAACAGAGCAGTGAAATTACAGAAAATTGCTCAAGAACTGGTACTAACCAAGAAGCAGACATTACATCAAGATTCTAATCGGGTACCATCTATCTTATCTGTTGGTCCCTTCACTAAGGTGTCACATTAACAAGATTTAGGAACTGTCATTATGACATTGATACATGTTGAATATCATCAGAGGGCCAAGCGATGACCTTCAGTGCTTTTTACCCTTTTGTTATTTGCAAAGAGGAAAGAGAAGGGCATTGGACTCCTTTTGCTGGAAACCTTGGCCATTTGGCATCACGAGAGTTTGGCTGCAGAGAGAGAAAGAAGGAGTGCTAATGTTAATGTTAATATTGGGCCCAAAGGCCATGACACAAAGTTTTTTCCATCCCCAAAGACAGACCTTCCTCATGTTATCTGAAAATACACTTCAAAAACATGTCACTTCATGAGCATTAAGTCTCAGAATTTGCTTATGTTTAATCTTTGGCTTGAGCTGTATATTCTCTTTATAAGACAGAAGGAAGAATAAGCTTCTAACTGAAGTGTAGTGTGGGTAACAGTGGAGTCGTCTATGGATCAAAAATGACTATGCACGTTCTGTTTACGTTACACACAAGAAGTAGATACATAATTCAAGGCTGCATGTCTTTAAAATGTATTTGCCTGTTGGGCTCTTGACTTGGAATTGATTTCCTATTAAGGAACTGAAATATGAATTTGTGTGAAAATAGAAGTCATGGCAAACTTTTCAGTGAGTTGCGTTGTAAATAGACCTTTTTGAACTGCTTCGAAACATTGTAATTCACCTCATTTAATACATAAGGAATAAAGTGTGACTGATTGCAGATATCAAATTGAAAAGAAACTCATGGAAGAGAGTGCTTAGGGCTACACACTTTGTGGGCAGAATTTCCCATGACTTTATTCACATAGCTGCCATTTAAATTGACTTTTAGCTGGATATGTACACCAAAGGGATGTGTCGACTGTTTGTGATTTATTGAAACAGCTGAACGGTTGCAAGATATGGCTCCTCGTGGTCATCCATCATTCCGAATGATGATTAAATACAAAAGGGAGATACAATTTAGAAAAAAGTGTGACATAAAGTTGGGATAACAGAACTGGGCCACACCATGGTTTGTATTCATAATGAAATTTGAGAAAAAATATTTAACAGGAAAATCATAATAGGTATGTTAGATTTTGCAAACTCAGATAAACATGATTTTGCAGAATGGGTAAAAACCAAAATTCCTATTCATAATTAAATCCTGGTTTCTTAGGTCAATTTTTCAAGTGATATTATAATAGCCTTTGGCTGTATCTACCCTGACTTCCGGCCTTCCTTAAAAAAAGTGTGAAGTTGAGAGAATTTTTAAGATTAGACAAAGAAGCTGTAGACTTTAAGGCTTCTCAGTTCAGAAAAAGTCAAGCCAAAGTGTGGGCTTTTGTGTCTAGAACCAGCTCTGTTGCTTGCACATTTGAGTAAATCAGAACCTCAGTTTCTTGATCTATAAAACAGAGACAATGATAATACTTGTTCTGCTTTCCCACAGAATGGTTGTGAGGGTCAAATGAGATAACAGATGTGAGCTGCCATTATTAGTATTTGAAAAATCAATTAATTAAAAGCGAATTACAGCAATTATTTCTTCTTAGATACCTTAGATATAGTCTTGTGTGGAAGCAGAGTGACAGTACATTATTTTCAAAGGTAGCTATTGTCTTAAAAGTGAGATATCATTGTGCTATTTATTTTGTAATCCTATTTTTATTTCCAGGCTGAGGGACCATAAGGAAATACTGGTCATACTTAGGTATCATGAGAATTAATGTGTATGGAGAAGCCCACATATTCATTTGTAAAGGTGAA
This sequence comes from Leucopleurus acutus, assembly GCF_964270905.1. Lineage (NCBI taxonomy): Eukaryota > Metazoa > Chordata > Mammalia > Artiodactyla > Delphinidae > Leucopleurus > Leucopleurus acutus. Next base: position 14,305,087 of record NC_139156.1, on the reverse strand, counting down.
TGTGTGTGTGTGTGTGTGTGTGTGTGCACATGTGTGAAGAGCAGGGATTCTGGAACCAGATGGCTCAAGTTTGAATCCTACTTATTTGCTAGTAATCCCAATAAACAACTTAATCTTAATCTTGTTGTGTCTCAGTTTCCTTATCTGGGAAAGAAAAATATATAAGTATGTTCACGTGTATTAAATGAGCTTATAGCCAAAATACTAAGAATGGTGTTTCTACATGTTGTAAGTGCCTAATAAATGTTCATTATTTTTATCATCAAGAAAATCTTTTAGCAGCAAAATTATCAGTGGTGATTTGCTCTATTCAAAACATACAGTCAAGTCCTGTTCCCCTGGTGAAGACCAGTTTACTGGAAATGCTAGCCTAGATCAGGAACACAACTTTTGGAATGCCTGGCAGAGAGTAGCTTGTGACCAAGGCCTTGGTAGCTGCCTAGGACAGAACTCTGTACCAGGCTTTGAGCCATATTGTATATTGTAGGACATCATTGGCCCTAACATGCTTAAGTAAGCTACATGAAACAAGGGTCACGGCCAAATATCTTTGGGATCATTTCTTTAAACTGTACAAATCAGGTTTCTTGAGTGCAGGATGTCTCAGAACCTTTAATAAACTAATGTGCATTGTGAGTCTCCAGGGGCCTATAGAATGCCATTCCCAAATTAATTTCACATAGAATCACTGTTCTTGTTTTTTAAAGAAAGCCTATGAAAACCTGGAGGAATAGTAAGGGCTCCTTAAGGCACCGCTTGGAAAATACATTTTTATGTAAGTTTTCTCAAGCTCAGATATTTTAGGCTGGTAGATTTTTAATAACAGGCTAAAGAACCAAAACTACTCAAGCAAAATGCTCTTTCGGGTGGGTGGGGGGGTTTCATACAGTCCTCCACTGGAAGGTCTTAGGGTTGTCTTTGTAAGTAATGAATTAATTATGGCTTTTCAGTGATGTTAAAAAGAACATTTTCGCCCAGCCCTAGAGATTGCTGTGGAACACCATGAAAACTAGACTTAAGTGTGATCATTTGCACAATTTAAAGGTGATGAAAATTTCTTTTTTATGGATTAAAACAAAATTGTTAACTGTAGAGCAGAAGTCGGGTCAGACAGACATACTGCTCCTGAGAATGTGCTGCTGATGATTTGTATTTTATGGTAGCTGAAGAGTTTGAGCTGCTTGTGAATGAGACCCAGAACCATTACACGTATTACTGGCATCCCCAGAAACTGCAGATCTATTTTGAAATACCTTTATTCTACACTTGTTCAAAGCATTGTCTTTCTATTAAACGAATTCACCTGCGCATTAACTTTTCTCTACAATACACTACTGATAGTTTAGAGACATATTTCTGTGCATCTCTTTGAATCTGGAAGCTATGCATTTTCTTTGAGTTCCGTTTCTTCTGAAAACTAGTTGTTGACAAATACTACTATCACAATGATTGTAAGACTGAATTACCTGTTGATTTCCTAATTCGTTGCCTGAATTGTAATGACTCAAAATAAGAGCCGTGCCTCTAAAATATTTTGTCATCTTACACTGTTTGAAAGATAAATGGTCTTAGACAGAATAGTTGCTGGAGTTCTTGTTAGAATTGAAGTTTTAACATCAGGGTCTGTATCAGAGAGAATGTAGGTGGCAGGTATTGCTCTTTTGAGGGTAGGTTTCTCTACTCCAAGCAGGGGAATTCTGTAGGGTCAAGTCTAAAGTAAAAAGGAGAAGATAAAGGAGATGGACTTCCAAATCAAATGAGAGTTGGAAGGTGTATTAAAAAGAATGCAGGGCTCAGATCTAGATCTGTCATGAAACCTTAGGTAAATCAGGCAGCTGTCTGGGTGTCAATTTCCACATTTATGAAATGAAAGGAATAGACATCAGTAATCTAGAAGATATAACATTTTTCATTAGAAGGATGATATGGAAGGAGAGGGAAAAAAAGGAAAAATATGGAGTCTATCAACTAACTCTAGAATTTTTTCCCCATGTGTTAAATGTGGGAAAAAAGTCATACTACTAGGATTCATAATTCTGGATTCTTTGGTTACCATTTCACATGTAAATTAGCACTGGTTATTGCTTTGAGGGATACAACATTTCCAAACTTGACTCATTTTTCTGCCTAGAATTTTGTATGTTGTTGTATGCCTAGAATGTTTTTTTTTTCCCACTTCTTATTTGAATGGCTTTCACTTACTACGCCTATAAGCTATGATATTAAGGCTCAATGCCAGTAAAGTTTCAGGGAAAACAGTGAGAAAATTATTTAAAAGAACTACTTTTTGATAATGGCAGTGTTTTGACAGTTTTTGACAGGCAATTTGGAATAATGCAACCTCCTGGATTACAGCCAACCTCTGAAATGGGCTGTAATTTAGAATGATGGCAGCTCCTATGACCTCTATATTGGAGAGTCACTGGAATTAAAAACAAAATTCTCCAAACAGTTTAGGTTTATATTTGAAAATCTGGCTTAAATGTCTGACGTGGAGCCATTTTATTTAATGAAAGGATTTTCTTATCCTATAGCCACAGCTCCAAATACTAAAGCTGGAGATTTTCTGCCTTTTTGTGTGTGGTAAAATTCTTCCTCTCAGATTCCACTCCTAACCAGATTGTGAACATTCTCATGAGCTGACTGTGGTCTGGCTACCCCTTTGATCCACTGGGTGAAATTGGACCCACTCGGCACAGGTAACTGTATCATGCTGTCATCCTGCAACGGAGGCAAGTCTGAAGCTGTCATACAGTTTCCAACTTTCTCTTTTCACACAAATGTGTTGTCTCAGGTTTTGAGTTTGGTCCTCAAGGCCCCTTTTAAAAAATAGAGTCTATTACTCGCTTAATTCCGAGAGTTAAATGCCTTTTAAACAATTGTGTAAGTTAAACATGAGCTAGGTGTGCAGTGTAGAATTTTTTTTAACTGAACTGTCATTCTCCAAACATACCAATATATTCCAAAATTGCCAGTTGCAGGCCATAAAATATTTACATTACAAAGTAATTAATGTATGTTTAGTAAGAAACAATGAAATATTTAGAGTTTTTCTAAAGATACTACATGGGCTTTTTTCTCTACCATAGCCATTCTTGAAGCAGGCAAAATAGGCAACTTTAAGAGCTCTGAGGACAGCATGAAAGCATCTTTGAAGGAAGAGAATATCCTGAGGCAGTAAATGGAAAAGTCTCTATAAGGAAAAGAAACAACAGTAGATCCCAGATATCAAATATATATTTCAGTGTTTTAAGGAACCAGCAATCCCACTACTGAGCATATACCCTAAGAAAACCATAATTCAAAAAGAGACATGTATCACAATATTCATTGCAGCCAGAACATGGAAGCAACCTAAATGTCCATCGACAGATGAATGGATAAAGAAGATGTGGCACATATATACAATGGAATACTACTCAGCCATAAAAAGAAATGAAATTGAGTTATTTGTAGTGAGGTGGATGGACCTAGAGTCTGTCATACAGAGTGAAGTAAGTCAGAAAGAGAAAACAAAGTATGGTAACTCATATGTATTAAATCTTAAAAAAAAAAAAAAGGCTCTGATGAACCTAGTGGCAGGGCAGGAATAAAGACGTAGACATAGAGAATGGACTTGAGGACATGGAGGGGTGAGGGGGAAGCTGGGGCAAAGTGAGAGTAACATCGACATATATACACTACCGAACGTAAAATAGTTAGCTAGTGGGAAACAGCAGCATAGCACAGGGAGATCAGCTCGGTGCTTTGCTACGACCTAGAGGGGTGGGATAGGGAGGGTGGGAGGGAGATGCAAGAGGGAGGGGATATGGGGACATATGTATGCGTATGGCTGATTCATTTTGTTGTACAGCAGAAACTAACACAGTATTGTGAAGCAATTATACTCCAATAAAGATCTATTAAAAAAAGAAAAAGAATTGAGAGACAAAAAAAAAAAGACATATTTCATATGGTTAAAGGTCTAGGGAGGAATTAGCAAACAATTTTGGTATTTTTACCACTAAATTGAAGAGTTGCTAGGCCCAGGTCACATGATGCAGTCATTTGCCAAAGCCATTCTGTGGGAGTGTTGTGAACCTCAGAGGATGGTTGGGCTTTCCACGCTTCCAAACGCATACATTTTTAAAACCTCTCCCACATACTCCATGACCCTGAAGAAGCCAATCACAGTGTCATTACACCCCACTGCATGTGTTTAGGAAAGACCCTGAAGAATCTCTAACGGAGGTTTCCAACAGGATCACCTGAGTCTTCCAAAGAACTTTTCAGGCCCACCCAACCTAAGAAATTCTGGTAGGATCACTCTAGTGTAGGGCCTAAGAATTTCTTTTTTTTTTTTTTTTTTGTATTGAAGTATAGTCGATTTGCAATGTTGTGTTAATTACTGCTGTACAACAGAGTGATTCAGTTACACATGTATATACATTCTTTTTTTTAAACATTATTTTCTGTTATAGTTTATCATAGAATATTGAATATAGTTCTCTGTGCTGTACAGTAGGACCTTGCTGTTTATCCATTCTATATATAATAGCTTACATCTGCTAACACCAACCTCTCACTCTATACCTCTTCCAAGCCCCTCTCCCTTGGCAACCCCACTAATCTGTTCACTATGTCCATGATTCTGTTTCTGTTTCATAGGTAGGTTCATTTGTGTCACATATTAGATTCCACATATAAGTGATATCACATGGTATTTGTCTTTCTCTTTCTGACTTACTTCACTTAGTATGATAATCTCTAGTTGCCTCAAGAATCTCTATTTTTGAAAAGCTTCTCGGGTAATTCTAATGATCATCTTGGTTTGGGAACTGTGGTAGACTGAATAATGGACCTAAATGTCCTAATCGTTGGAACCTGTGAATGTTGCAAAAGGGAGGTTACAGATATAATTAAATTAAGATTCTTGAAATGGGGAGATTAGCCTGGATTATCTGGGTAGGCTGTGAATGTAATCACAAGTGTCCTTATAAGAGGGAGACAGGGAGCTTTAACTAGAGAAGAAAGAGAGAAAATGATGATAGAGGCAAGATGCCAGGCCTCTGGCTTTGAAGATGGAGAAAGGGGCCGAGGGCCAATGCATGCAGGTGGGCACTGGAAATGGGAAAGGACAAGGAAAGAGATTCTCCCCGAGAGCCTCCAGAAGGAGCACGCCCTGCTGGCATCTTGACTTCAGCCCAGTGAAACAGATTTTAAACTTTTGACCTTAAAAACTGTAGAAGAATATATTTGTGTTGTTTTAAGTCACCATGTGTGGTAATTTGTTACGGTAGCAATAGGAAACGAATACAGGAGAAACCACTGCCCTGAACCATATCAATTTTAATAGTCCTTTGTTGCTAAACACAACTCTTTGAGCCTCAGCTTCAAGGCCCTAGGATTCACCCTGTTCCCAAGGGTAGACGGACACAAAAGCAGCCTTGTCTCTAGAAAATACTACTGCCCCATCTGCGTTGAGCACTTTGCTCACAGTCACATTCCCTTGAGGATGCCATGGCTGCCCAAGAGAAAAGGCAGCAGTGTGGGACCCTGGCCAATAACTGTATCCCTCAAGCTTGGACATCAAGCCACAAGGATCCATCACACCCCTCCTGTGTGCTCAGCGTTCTGCTGGCCACCGTGGGGAGTGCAGAGAATCACGAGAGGTTACTCCCCATTCTCCTGCTGAGTAGAGACATTGCAGAATGATTACGAACACTTAGGTTGCATTTTCCAGGAATCTCAAAGCTGAGCTCCCCTGGCTACAAAGGATATTGTCTCATTTGGGGTTAGGACAAATGCGTCACATTTAGAGGAAAAAAGATGATGTCAAAGCGTGGGCTTCCCAGATGTACTCTGATTAGAAGACCTGGAAATCAAGTCAGTTTTCCATAGTTAAAGTTTTCCATAGTTTTCCAGTTTTCCATAGTTGGTCCACTGCGGGATGTATTAATGAATTATCTGTGCAACATTTGAAATGTAGGTCTATTTTCCAAGGTAGGTGAGTGTGTCGGGGGAGGGGGAATCTCTATATTTTATCAGTACTTGTTCCTATCAGAACTCCACACAGTGAAAGAAAAAAAAATGGCGGCTGCATAGAGCTGGGATAGCATCTCGTTTCTATGACAATGGTGCCTGCTCTGCTCCCAAGCTCCATCTGGTATTTTCAGGCCTAACAGCCAGGTAGCATCTAAAATGCCTAGTGGAAAAAAAGAAAGGCTTCGATAGAGATTCCTCAGATCTGGCACAAATGAACTCAGCAACACCACGCCCTTTTTAAGAAAAACAGTGAATTACTTCACTGGCAGCTGAGCATTATGAAAACAGACCACTTAGTACATAGGACATGCTCAACTCTATCGCATAGTATAAGCAAGCACAACATGCACATAAAATTAAAGTTGCTGTTGGGGCTGATGAGGGTGTTTTTCCTAAAGGCAATCTAATGAAACCCGCACAGGGTGATTCCGTTTTTCTCTCTTGCTCTTTCCCGGCCCCGCGTGGTCCTGCTTTGTGGAGCTGTGTGTGCTTTAGGTAATATGGATGCAGCAGCTCTTACCTGCCTCACTGACCTTCCCTCTAGATTTTATCCGTGTTGATTACTGTTCCCTGGTAGCTCTGCAGAATTTATGAGAAGCTGAATTTCAGCCCTCCTCCACGGGCACTTGCTTACAGACAAGCATGCTTTTAAAACGCTACAGTGCAACACAGCCTTCTATCCCCATTTTGAACACAATCTAGTGAAAGCACTTCCTTTTCCTTCCTTAATAATACCGTCATTAAGAGCATAACGTCTTTACAAAATTACAATGTATCTAAAATATGATACAATATGACTTTATAGCTAGATTGTCATACAATATTTGGGACACACTTATGCTAAAAAATTATTCATTGTTTATCGGACATTCACATTTAACTGGGCACCTGGTATTTTTATTTGCTAAATCTGGCAACCATATTTATAGACAGGAATATAGGCCTGTCATTCATTTGATCACTTAGGTTCTGATACAATGCATCAAAATGTCAATACATTGAATTGAGTATTGGTTTCCAGCATTTTCTGGTTATTAAAAAGAATGTTTACATGTTCATTGCCTATGCAAAAAAAAAAAGAAAACCTGTTGTTTACACCAAAACTTTTCATACATTCATTTTTCTTTTATTCATCTAACACAGAGTTACGGGGTACCTGCTCTTTGCCTGGCACTGTTCCAAAATCTGGGAATCGGTGGTGACAAGACCAACAGGTGCTTCTTCATGGAGCTAACAGTCTGTTGTGGCTCCTGGATTTTATTTCAGGATGCTTGCTCTCACCACATACAAGGCATTTTGATATACAAAGACCCACCAGATATGGTCCTGCCCTCTAAGATTAGTTGTCCCTTACCCATCTTCAAATTTCCCCAAACCTCATCAAACCAATCCCATGTAGTTCCATGGGCATTAAATCACAGGGGAAATTTAAATTGTCATTTTTTCAGTTGCTTTGTGCCTGAGTATGCAAGAAGGAGAGACAATTGACCCTGGACGGATTGGACATTACCTGGTGCAATCCCACCATCAGTTTCTGGGGTCTCCTCTTGCCCTTGCTGGGATCCATTCACTTGGGGGTCCTTACTCTTCCCCTCCTCAGTCCTTACAGGAGATTTGGACACACAAGCAATATTTGTATTCTTTCTCCCTCTTCCTTACTCCATCTTTCTATATTGCCCTCAACTCTTCTTTTCCTTTTAACTATTTCATCTCTTTGATACTGAGAACTACTAAACCAGATAGGAAAATTAAAGGTCTGCGGTATTTCAGAAAGTTCTTGAGATATGGACCCACGTTCCGTTTTTCCTATATGATAGATTCTCTCCACTCGTGTCTCAGTTTTTGACTATGACACACTCAGTTTTATTTTATGAGCATTCTAAGGTAACTTATTATTATATGATATTTAAAATATCTAACCACTGTGGTAGTCAGAATAATGGCCTCCGAAGATATCTGCATCTAATCCCTGAAAACTCTATGTCATTTTACATGGCAAAAGGGACTTTGAAGATGTGAGTTAAGTTAAAGATTTTGAGATAGTGAGATCATCTTAACTTTTCAGGCAGGCCCAAGGGAATTACAAGTGTCCTTGGAAGAGAACAGCAGGGAGGTCAGAGAAGGAGAGAGATTTGAGGATGCATTACCGCCTTGCATATGGAGGAAGGGGCCAGGAGCCGTAAGATGCAGGCAACTTCTACAAGCTGGAAAAGGCAAGGAAACAAATTTCCTTCTAGAGCCTCCAGAAGGATTGCTGAGTATTCCTTTGTTTGTTTGTTTGTGTGTTTCAGCCCATTAAGACCGGCTTTGGACTTCTGACCTCCAGAACTGTAAGATAACAAATTTGTATTTTACACCACTGAGTTTGTGGTGATCTGTTATAGCAGCAATAGGACAATACGCCTATAGGTCCAGGCACTAAAAAATCAGAAATGACACTGAGCAGGTTCCTTGAGACACTTTGCTAAGCCAGGTGTCAACCTTTAGTGGCCAGATTGTGGAAGACATGCATGGTCCTGGCGGTGGGAGTTGACACAGGAGGGCTGGGGTCATGGTTATTTACCAGCCACGGTGGGAGTATTTCAATGTTTTTGCAGTTGGAACATGTGTGCCAGTGAATTTTTGCTGTGCATACACTTATGTACGCACAGATGTAAATCTAAATGTAAATCTAGATGTAAATCTAGATGTAAATCTAAAGGATACAGAGTAGATTCTAGCATCATTCTTGAATTTTTCTTCCCTAGGGCCCTGATATTAACCCTTAACCAAAGGAACCAAGGCAATGATTCTAACAGATTTCTAGATTCTTTTCTATGTATCCTCCGTGGGGTTTTTCCTGAGTGTGGACTGAGATGCTTTAGGTCTTGCTTTAAGGCTTTTATTACTGACTTCTCAGTTGTTTGTTATTTCAATCTACTGTCTGAAATTTTCATCTGTGAGCATCGAGGTTTTCTTGTTTTAATCTCTCCTGTTTCCTTCTCTCTTTTACTCTGCCTCTCTATCCCCATTTGAAAACAAGTGAATAAGGGGGAAAGAGAGTCAGTGACTTTCTCAAGGTCACATCACTATTGATGTGTGCTATCAGCCAAATGGGCCCTGCACCCGGGTCAGCAGTCTCCATTTCCATCCAGTGATGTTTAGTCACTCCTCCACCAAGGCAACAGTGCTTCATGGTCATCTTCTTATTTGTAAAATGCAATCATTCCCCTGCAGAGCCCTTCAATGGCCGTCCACCGCATTTTGAATAAAATCTGAACTCCTTCCATTGCCTTGAAGGCCCGGCAGGATTGCACCCTGACCATTTCACCAACCCCATCTGTGATGTGATCCCACTGGCTTCCTCTCTGTTCTCCAGATGCCAGCTCTGTCCAGCCTGAGGGACTTGATGAAGCATAAATGTTCTGTCCACAGCCTGTAGAGGGTCTGTGTCCCACAGTCCCACACTGATAGGTTTTACACCATCACTCACTCTGTGGGTATGGAGCTAATGAATGTGTGTCCTTTGCTTCCTGTGGCCCCTATGGGTGCATGCGTGCAGAGAGCTCATTCGTCCTGCTCATCGTTGTGGCAGAGACTCATACATAGTAGTTATTCAGTGAACACTTAGTGAATGACGTTTGTGGTCACTCCTCATGGCCTCATCCTAAAGTTCTGCCACCACGCGCAAGCCACAGAATTCCCAGTCCACCATGTAAACCACTGAAACAGGCTGCCAATCAGACGCCTGGACTGAATAAAGGAAAGACAAGATGTCTGGTCAGTTATAGAAAATATCATAGCTCGTACTGAAAGGAAGTGGAAACTAGCTTTCTGACCCCTGCAGTAATCAGCTTACACTGTGAAGTAGGAGATTTGCATCCCCTTATCTACTTCTAGATGAGAATATTAGGTTTCATTCACAGCTACAGCCTTGTGGACTGAAATAGCATATTTTATGAGTAATAGCATCTGTAAGTAAGATACAAGACATCAAAAGAAGAAAATGAAAGCATTTAAAATACAACAATTACCAAAATAAAATCATCTTTAGGACATGCTTCTCACAAGTTCTCTTAGGCTTTATTAATTTCTTCTAAGAATATCCCCAGGAATCTTTTTTTATGAGTGGATCCTGTGTGCACATGCTTGCATTTATTCCCTTGAGGCTAAGGCACAACAGAGTGCAGGATCTCGGCTGTTTCCTGCTTTTCTCTGTGTTAACACCTTCAGAAAGAAAATGGTAAAGGTAGATTATCCAACGGTTTGGGAAACCTGTGCATGTACACGTTTTATAAGTAGAATAATGAGATATAACAAGTACAGAATTACGAGACTGTCAAATTTCAAATGAGGATATATACACAACTTCAGTAATTCTAATATTTTGCAATATTTCCTTATTTGTTTTCAGATATTTAAATTCCTTTCACTCTCTTTATTCATCTCCTTCAATTCTATTCCAGAACTGCTTACTATCATCTGTTACATCATCAGCTTATTCTCTGTTTAAAATGTTTCTTAGGGAGCTCTTTTATTTAAATGCTAATTAATTGTTTCCTTTAACCATCTTACACAGTTTCCGAATCCTATCATCGACGCACCTGCAATATCAAATAAAAGATAAGGTTTCTGAGCCGTGTAGACAATGATAAAACTTTCCGAACTGTCTGTGGCATCCTGAAGGGAAAATAATGGCAGTGTTTGGCTTTTAAAATGTAATATTATTGCACTAAGGCCACTAAATTCATTTTAAACATTGGAAACATCAAGTAATTTTATCCTGATAAATGAGCAGTTTTTCAAAGTATTTTAAGAAGATATAGGGTTTATGGTTCACTCTACCTACACATGTACAATATATGTATATATGTACATTTTTTCCAAACTTTCCAAAGAGTCACTGTGAATAATTCATAAAAAGTAGTAGAAATATTGAAATTTATGCCACATTTCCAAATAGTCACTATGACTAACTCACTGAAATTAATAGAAATTTTCATAAAAATTGTAAAAAGAGATTAGAGTAGAATATATTGATTGTTGGTTTAAATTTCGGCTTAATAACTAAAGAGTCAATTACTTACTAAGTAGCCATACACTTAGTAGGTAGGCAAAGAATACATTAATGCCTAAAGTAACTGGTAAGAAAACTAACAAGCAAGCAAACAAAAAGTCTTACATTTATCTTTTAATTCTTCCTACGTAATCCCTGGCCACTTAAATTTATTGTCATGGAAACTACAACTTGATAAAACCAGATTTCAAGCCCCTTGTTTATTCTTCTTTGCAATCCCAAATTCTTACTTGCCTCACGTGTATACCAGTAAATATTTATTAAAGAAATGAATTGTACAAGGTGGAGAACAGTGGTTTCTAACTTTTGTTTTATTTTCATTTCCTGGGCCTGACAGTCTAATCTCTTGGGTAGGGCACATGGAGTAGCCCTCCTGGGCCTTGTGCTGGGCTCTGGGCTCTGACAATGTGAAAATCAAGTTCACTGGCTAAACTACAGCTTTCTTCTTCCAAAGACTTTGGTATTGAATGACTCCTAATGTGTTCATGGAATTTCTTCATGCAATATATTTTACAACCAAAGAAAAAAGTTTGCTTTTCTTAATCAGTAATTAAGAATTGACAGTTTACTTTCATTTCTATTGTAGAAGTGTCTGAAAATAAAATTCACACCTTTAAGCATTTATATTATATGTATATGATTTTATCATATATATGTGAATATCTATATATGTATGTATATGTATGTCTGCATATGTGTTTTCTCTACATCTATCTACCTATCTCTGTGTGTGTCTGTCTCTGTCTCTTTCCCTATATCTATCTATCTATCTATCTAATCTCCTTAATGGGGTGGAACTCTTGCAGTAGTTAAATTGCCTGAGGCCTGCTCTGTACCCTAGTTGTTATACCTTTTCTTCAAATTCTTACTAGAAAGTTCAATACAGAAAAAAGATAAAAGAGGAGTTGTTTTAACTGAAGTAGTTGAAAGCCACTGGTGAACAAAAAAGACCTTTTGTTGCAGCAGAAGGAATTAGGAGGGAGTTCTAGACTTAGCTCTGACATTAACTGTCTGTGCAATGTTGGGGAAATCCATCATCCTCCAGGCCTCAGTGTTAACGTCTAAAAAATAAAAGGACTGTGCAAGATATTTTCTAAAGTCCATTAAACCACTAAAAATGCTTTGATTGTAATATCAATAGAAATAAATCTTAAAATTAAAAAAAATCATAACTCTTTCCCACGACTTAACTTTTAAGGTTTGTTACAGTTTGAATTGTGATCCCCAATAAGATACGTGAAGTCCTAACCCCCCAGTAACTTAGAATGTGACCTTATTTGAAAATAGGGTCGTTAGAGATGGAATTAGCTAAGATAAGGTCATACTGAAGTAGGGTAGGCCCTTTGTCAAATATGACTGGTATCCTTATAAGGAGAGGAGAACAGAGGCAGAGGCAGAGACACAGCGAGAACGCCAAGGAAAATTAGAGGCAGGGATAGGAGCGATGCCTCTGTCAAAGGTTTTGGAATGCCAAAGATTACCAGTAAGGACAATAAGCTAAGAAGAGGCACAGAAAAGATGCTCCCGCAGAGGGCCCAGAAGGAACCAACTCTGCTGACGCTGATTTCAGACCTTCTGGCCTCCAGAACCGGGAATGGATAAATTTCTGTGGTTTTTAAACGATCCAGTTGTAGTACTTTGTTATAGCAGCCCTAGGAATCTAATAAAAATAATAAGAAACTAATACGGTACTTTGTATACTAATATGTAGCTGGTTAAATAAGCATTTACAACAAGGCATGATCCATTTTCAATTATTTTTCTTTATATCACATTTGATTTTAATTTGTTAAAGATACATTGTTACTAATACAAATTCTAGAAATCTGAAAATGTCTTTAAAAAAGACCTTAATGTGTTGGTAATAAACTTTTTTTAGGAAATGTATCTGTCTTGAAATATAACACAGCTGCTGAAATAGTCTCATTTTCTCCAGCCTCTTGCTTTCGGAGGCAGTAGATGAAGTGGTTACGGGTTTGCCTTAAGAGACTATCAGGGTTCAAATCCTGATTCTGCCACTTCTTAGCTAGTATATGTGACCTTGGACAAGTTACTGAGCTCCCTCTGCCTCGGTTCTCTAATTGTAACGTGGAAATAATAAAAACATTGATCTTATTGGACTGTTGGATTGATTAAAATAATGAAGACATGTCAAGGTCTCAGGCAGTGGTTGGAACATAGTTATTAACAGAGGTTAGCTGTTAGTCTCTTTGTTTCTAGTGTTTCTAACCCATTGCCAGACGACTGCATAAAGCAATTCTGACATGCCACTCACCAGCTAGCAAACATTACATGAATCCCCATCATATGCATAAAAATGTTAAACACTCCAAAAATTGGCGTCATCTGACTTTCTACTTTTTTTCTCCCTTACTTGCTATACTGAAGTTTCACTCTCCTTTAAAATCCAGCTCATGTTTTATCCCCTCCTGAAAAGCCTTCCCAGATTACCTACATCAAACTAGCTCTTTCTCCCCCTGCCATATCTCCATAGCAACCAGCGTAAACTCTTATACACAGCCCACTAGGAGTCATGCGTGCTCTGTCTCATTTGGTAGATTATGACCTCCAGGAGGGCAGGGCCTGTATCTTTCAATTTTGTATCCTCCATAGTACGTACCAGAGATTTTACGCTTAGTAGACACTCAATAAGTGGTTGTTAACTTGGTTGAACCCACATTTTTTTTTTCTTTTTGGCAGATGCCCTAAGAAAATCATAAAATAAATGAATTACTTTTCTCCTTTTCATTGCAATATATATGCCCTGGGCTAGTGGGTATTTGTAAGCCTGGTTTAGAATTTAGGGAAGTCATCAATCTAAGAAAGGAAAGGAAATGCATTTTAAATCACAAGAGTAATATAGCCTTATATAAGGCCTTCTAGCAAAGCAGTTATCGACGGCTCAATAACCCAGGTGCTAGTGTTATTATGAACAAAAATACGAGGTTGAGAGACAGTGAATGATCTCAACTTTTATATTCCATGGGTACACAGTTCAATGAAACATGTACAGACGGAAAGTTTCGATCTGAGAATCATGTGGGTATCATAATGCAAATAATTGGCTTTCTTTCTAAAGAACATCTGTTGAAACTCTGAAAGCAGTTGTTTATACTGCTGCCAAAATGCTGAAAAATATAATAATTCTCCAATGAGGTTAGAAATATCTGGGGGAAGAAAAATACTTTTTATGTAGTTTTGTTTTTATTAAATCCTGTTGTTGTTTCTCTAATATGGCACATAGGAGATGCTCAATAATATTTGTTGAATGAATAGCAGACACTCGTTAAACAGTTGTTGAATGAAGCATCTTTTTTGAGGCTTATAAGATACATTTTCAAAAAATAGAATGCCCTAGTTTTACCATGTCTTGTAGCACTTTTATTTGGCATAAATTTAAGTAATGTTACTCTTGCTCTGAACATTATGGAATATAATCAGCATGTATATCTATAAGAAAAAAATATCTTAACACTACAGAAAATGTATGCATAAAGCTAGATATATGATAGCAACATCTTAACATATTAATACGTTACTTTTACTATTATGAAACACTTTTAAAATTTGAATTGTGACCTTGCATAAACATGTTTGCTTCTATAAATAAAATAAAAAATCCTGCTAATGCCTATAGTTGTGGTACCTCTAAGAAGACTCAAACTTGGGATTTAAAAGCACCGAAATATTGTGGGACGTGAAGAAGACTACGGAAGATGAAGAAGCCATTTTTCCCATGCCCCGTTCCCAGAATCCCCAGCAGCATTCTCTTCCATACTCCTGTGTGAGTGAGGCAACCGGGCTCCCTAAAGGCTGCCCAAATTTCACTCTGCCAAGTTTCAGTACAGAAAGAGCATGTTAAATAATAAATGTCAGTTTGAGCGTAACTAATAAAATTGGAATGTTAAAGAGCTGCATGCTTTTGAAAACCAGCCTCCTTGTGAGGATGCTCCCTGTGCAAGTCCACGGGAAATAATTCTGAAAGGAGTAATATTAATTAGTAATATAATTTATCTTCTGGAAGCTGTTTCCTTTGATGGCTGCTGTGGCACAGTTCATAAGCCTCCAAACGAGTGCTCAAAGAAAAAGGTTCACGCCACAATTTCAGCTTTGTTTCCCAATCCTGAACAGATGAAAGAGTCAAATTTATTTCAACATATCTAAATTTTACATATGCATCCATATGATGGAGGATTATGAAGTTACAAAAATGTATTAATGAAGAGTTTTCAATGAGATGGTAAACGCTTGTGATGTATTAAGAGTGAAAAAGAGCAGAATCCAAAATCAGATCCATGGCCTCTGATCTCAGATTTCTTGATTTCAAATCCTGTTCTGCCACATACTAGATAGGCAACCTTGGCAAGATACTTAACTTCTGTGCCTCAGTTTCCTCAACTATGCTATGAAGGTTGTAGTAAAAATCATCTCAGAAGGGCTTACAGTGTTCAGAATAGTACCTGGCAAATAAAATAATAACTACCGTTATTATTTATTTGCAATATATTCACAATATATTTGTAAAGAAAAAATGCAAGATGAGGAGAATTACCTGAAGGCAACAACCAAACTGTTATTACTATTTGCTTCTGAATGATATATTTATGGGCAATTCTTTTCTACTTCATTACACTTTTCAGTATGCATTCTTTTATAATAAAGTTTAAAAATTAAGTTTTATGCATACATGGCTTGATGGAAATTTAGGTGGAAATTTGGAAAAGGTTAGCATTTATAACCGACTATACTACAGCATTAATGAAATATTAATTAAGTTTATTATACAGATGATGTAACAGAATTTACATTTACTATTTATTTTACTTAATACTAAATGTATTTTTAAAGTTTAGCCAATTTCAATTTAACATTCAGATATAAAGTCAAATGTTTATTATAATCTTAATATTTTGACCTGCTAAAAATTAAAAATATTTTATTTTTTAATTAAAAAAATCCCATACCAAAGTCCCAAAGGTGCCTTTCATGTTTAAGCTTTAATTAGCAACCAGTTTGGTCTCTGACACATCCTGTGCAGATATTGAAGTGTTACTATTACTGCAGCTTGATTACAAAAGGCAATGATTAATTTTAAAGCAGACAAAAAAGATATGCCCTGATAACGAAGAAATGATTAAGGCGAATGTCAGACATTGCACATTTATAGCAGTCTTTCCCATCGTCAAAGGATAAGGCTTTGCAAAAGTTTATATTTAGGATCA
Organism: Leucopleurus acutus; assembly: GCF_964270905.1. NCBI lineage: Eukaryota > Metazoa > Chordata > Mammalia > Artiodactyla > Delphinidae > Leucopleurus > Leucopleurus acutus. The sequence goes on along the minus strand of NC_139156.1, from coordinate 14,288,785 downwards.
CGGGTACTTTGTACTTTATTATAACACTGCGTTCATGCCTTGGCGATAGATTCCCGCCCAGCTCCAAGCACGACCTAAAGACCTTTGGGGGCCACATGGCCAGAGCAAAACAAAGCAAGACCCCAGAGCGCGCAATGGACCCAAGGAGACGCCGTAGTGTCACTTCCCACCAGACCCAGACCCGGCGACCGAGGCGGTGGCTGCGGCTTTCCGCAAGCTCTGCAGCCCGCAGAATTGTTTCAAGTACATGTTCTGCAGAGATAAAGTGCACTTTGAGGACCTTCTCCTCGAACAGGGGGCATGGCGGGGGTGGAATGAGAGGAAAAGGCCGACCGCAGAAAGGGCAGGGCTGCTGCCCTTATGAAACCGCTGCCAAGCGGAGGCCTCAGGGCCTCCATTTTTTTTTCCCCTGCCACCAAAACGAAAAAGAACCCGCAAAGGGGCCAAGGCCTCGTCTAAGGGGAGCTGCGCTCAGCCAGGGGAAAAAGGCAGTCTGAGACAGGTCACAGGAGAAACGAGGGCGCCGGGGAGAACAAAGCGGGTTCGCCCTTCGTAACGGAAGCCACGGAGGCCCGGATCGGGGCTCGCGGCGCCCGGAGCCTCGGGGCCTCACCTCACCCCGCGTGGGCCCAGTCCTTGGTGTGGGCGGGGGACAGGCCGCTGGAGGCCGAGCTAGGAGTGGTCCTGGAATAAGCCTTTACTGTGCGTTTCAGGATCCTCAGACTCGGTTATAAAATATTTAAGCCCAGCCCGAGATGAGTCTGGACTCCCTGTTTCAGCACATCATCCTCTCCGAGCACCTGGCGGAGGAGAATCGCCGCTTGATGCGACAAGGTCGGGCGCTCGCGGGGGCCTCTGGGCTTGGAGGCGGAGGGAATCAGGAGGCAGTGGGCCGAGCGGGGAGGGCAGGCGGCTTTCCACGCGGAGGGAAGGACAGCTGAAAGGTGTCTTATCACAGGCCCCAGAAACGGGGACTCCAGAAAGATGGACGTGTTTAAGCATTTAATTTGTCTTACAGTCAGGTCGGAAATAAACAGATGTCGTGAAAACATTAAGAAAGCAGCAGAGGAGCTGAATGAAGAGAAAATCAAGTTGGAATCGAAGGTATTGACATGTTGAAAAAGTGTTTTCGCTTGACTTTTGGAGGATACGTTGCTATTGATATTTAACTAGTCGTCCGTCAGTTACGAAGCACGCTATTGTGTTAGTGAGTGTAGTTCCATGTTGTCTGGTAATATTTAAAGTTCTGAATCTGGTGACGCCTTCCATCCTAACATGAATTTGTCCTAAAGAAACCAGCTTAAGTAATGAAGAATTCATTGACCGTGTTGTGGGATGGTTAACGTTTCAAAAGAGCGCAATGCCATTGGAAAAAGAATTATTCAATTAAGTAGTTGGTGCGGGAAATAAATTTTGAATAATAAATAATTTAAGAAGTGTTCTGTGTTGATATAACAGTTGAATGTAACTTTCAAACGAGTCTCTGCCATCTGTTTTTCAGTCTTCTACCACATTTTGGACGTGGCCTTCGTCCAAAAGGATCGTTTCTCCACTAGTATTTCACTTTTTTCTGCAGCATTTGTAAAGTTCTGTTATTTTACATAGAAACAAGGGAATCTGATGGCTTCTTGAAGGAGGATTTTGAAGTGTAGGTAGAATTTTTTGAGAAGCAAAGAGAAGTAGTAGGAGAAAAGTATTTGGGGCACTGGGAGAATATGAACAAAAGGGAGGCATAGCCAAGGCATATTGGGAAGAGAAATCTCCCAAAGCAGAGGGCTGATACCTAGGTATTAATAGGAGGAAACCATTGCAGGTTTTTGACAATGGAATGGTGTGATAAAAGGGGTTTAGGAAAGTCTCTCTGAGCTGTGGGAGGATGGGAGCTAAGAACGTCATCCAGGTATATCACAATGAAGGTCTAGCTATGGGTGGCAGCAGACAGCCATACAAAAATATTTATTCAACTCCTAAAGATAAACGATGCGAGCAGTGTACAGTGGGAAATCTGTTTGAGGAAGTCTCTTTGCTAAAATAAGTCAAATAGACTTACCACTGTGAGAAATTTCCAGTTCTCTTTTTGGATAAAATAATCATAGATTCTTTCTCCACCTTGCAAGCTTCTTCTGTTCTTCCTTCCAAGTCTTGTTCAAACATGACCTGTGAGCCCTCCCTTGTACATCTTGGAAAATTTGTTTTATCATAGCATTTGGATACCACCTTACAATTAAACAACAGTACGTGCTTGTGTTTGTGTTTGTATCCCTCACTATTTTGTGAGCAATGTATTTGGAATTCTTTTCTTAACCATCTTTTATTCCCACAGCCTGTATTCCATGCCTAGCACACAGTATACATTAGTGTTTTGAATGAATTAATGAGTACTAATAGGGAGATAATAGGGAGAGCGCTGTCTTTTAAAATATCAATAGAATTTGGAAATATTCAGTGAGACCTTAGGTCTTGTTTTGCCTGTGAGTAGCAGATAAACTAGCTGGTAAAAACAATGCTAAAAGCTGATGGCATGGGCAAAGCATTAAGAATGTCATGATGTACCTTAAATTTTTCTTTAAAAAGAATTAAGATACTTTCGGGATTGGTAACTAGAAGTTAATATAAGTAATAGGCAAAACATAGGCAGTTAGGTAATGCATAGCTAACACTTACTGAACACTTACTGTGTGCTGGGCACTGTTCTGAGTGCTTCATTTGTATTAACTCTTTTAATCCTGCCAGGGATCCTGTGATGAGGCACCATTGTTAATCCCCCTTTTTGGGGGAGGAAAATGAGAGGTTAAATGACTTGTCCATGGTATTATAATCTAAAAACAAACGGCAGTAATGAAAGTAACAATTGAGTAATGACAGCATATTTTATTAAAACAGATTTTGGGGGCTCATCTTAAACTTTTTTCTTCATGAAATTCACATATAATAGTGTCTCTGAAGCTTTTGCCTCTAGTCAAGGGCAGTATTTCTAAAAGTGCAGTTATGTAAGTTTTTGTGCAAATGTATTTTCCCCAGATTGATGAAGATACTGACCTGATAGATAACAAATGTTAAAAAAAAAAAGGTTTACTCTTCCGAATATCTTCTTTGGAAAAAAGTAGCTTTACTCTTTGTAATATTTTCTCAGTTAACAGTCTGTCTTCCTGAAAATGGAAATGTAGTCTGTTGATATATACACATACATAAAAAAGCTGATTCAAATAGTTATACTTAAGAGAAGACAGAACAAATCCCTAGCATTGTTTAAAACATTTGCTGAAATTACTAATTAATATAGGCTCATAAAATGCACATATATGTGCATTTAATCAGCTCATATATGTGGTTAAATTGCTTTCTACTAATAAATTGCTTTCTACTAATAAATTGCTTTCTACTAATAAATAAATAATAATTTATTTATTTATTCTAATAATTATTTATATTAATTTTAATATATTAATATTAATTAATATTAATTTATTATTCTAATAATAAATAAATTGCTTTCTACTAATAAATTCTACTAATAAATTGCTTTCTAATAAATTGCTTTCTACTAATAAAATTTACATGTGGAGGTTCACAGTTCATACAGTACTAATTTGTAATTGAAATAATTTGATTTATAATATAGTCAACAGGGTGTGTGTGTGTGTGTGTGTGTGTGTGTGTGTGTATAAAGATTTTTAAAGTGGAGCCACAATTACAGTGTAACTGACTAATGAGAAGAACTGAAGAAGTAATCATAAATTGATTTCTTGTTTCTTTTATTCTCAGAGTTAATTATATGTCTGCCAATAACAATGAAAATATATTTACTTGAATATTTGACTTGGCATTTATTGACCAATTTATCAAGTAGAAGCAGCATAAGGAGAAACTAGAACATAATTTGAATAGCCAGTGCTTGAGCTATCTGCACAATGATACATTCAGAAAATAATTTTGGGCATTTATTTTGGAAGTTGCTCATGGTCAAAAAATGTATTCAGGAAGTACAGTATTTTTTTCTGTTCTGTAAAACCCAGGTAGCATGTAATTAGAACTTAAATGATAGCATTTGCCTTTCAGGGCTCAATGAGCCCTTTAAAATATATGGTTGCAAAAGTCTCAGATTATACAGTATGAGTACTTTGTGAATTAGAGAGCTATAGTATACCTGGTTAGGTTTGGTAGTATGAAAACAGAAAGACAAGAACATGCTCAGGATTTACGTTAATGCTTACCAATATACCTAAAGCTTCTGATCATCAAGGAAAGGTTTTATAGTATCAGTGACAGAGAAAATCAAAATTAAGGACTCACAGAACATTTGTTGTTTCTTTTTAGCATCTAAAAGAGTTTTTTCTTTTTTTTTTTTTCCATACGCGGGCCTCTCACTGCTGTGGCCTCTCCCGCTCGGGACGCGCAGGCTCAGCGGCCATGGCCCACAGGCCCAGCCGCTCCGCGGCCTGTGGGATCTTCCCGGACCGGGGCACAAACCCATGTCCCCTGCATCGGCAGGCGGACTCTCAACCACTGTGCCGCCAGGGAAGCCCGGGTTTTTTCTTTTTAAAAATAGTAGCATAGAGTTAAAATTGGGGCATTTAATCTTTATAAACATAAAACCTAACATAAAGCCGTACTCCCACAAGAAGAAGTAAATGGAGGGAAGTCTGAGGCTGTTTTATTTTTTTTCTTCTCCAGTTTTAAACTATTGCATAAACATCATAACACTAATGAAATAATATTCCATGAATTTTTAAAGGAAAGTGATATTGAAATAAATAAGTAACTTAAGGTGGCTTCATTTACTTCTTTACTTCAAAATATACTCATTCATTTCTTTTTTAATTAATAAAAGTTAGGAACCCTCCCAGAACAGCAGGCAAAGTCATATCTGTTAGTACTCTATTACCCAATTCGGGAAAGAACAAAATCACAAATTATTATCATTTTAATATTGAAATAGAGCTTTGTAATTGAGATTTTTTCCTTTTTTTAAAGTTTAATCAAAGAAAAATTTATGTCCTACTTGAGTTTAATTTTACTGTTGATTAAAAGTTACATAAAAGCATAGATAAAAGAAAGGCATTTTTGGGCTTCTCTGGCGGCGCGGTGGTTGAGAGTCCGCCTGCCGATGCAGGGGACATGGGTTCGTACCCCGGTCCGGGAAGATCCCATATGCTGCGGAGCGGCTGGGCCTCTGAGCCATGGCCGCTGAGCCTGTGCATCGGGAGCTATTATGAGTAATAGTGCTGTGAACATTTGTGTACAAGTTTTTGTAGAACATATGTTTCAATTCTCTTGGGTATTCCACCTAGGAGTAGAATTTCTTGGTCATATGGTTAATTCCAGGTTTAACTTTTTGAGGAAATACCAGACTCTTTCTATAACAGCAGCAGCGTTTTACATTCCCACCAGCAATATACAAGGATTCCAGTTTCTCTATATCCTCACCAACACTTATTTTCTTGGGGGTTTTGGTTGGTTGGTTTGTTCTTTTGATAGCCATCTTAGTGGATGGGAGGTGGTATCTCGTTGTGGTTTATATTTCCAATTCCCCAATGAGATTAATGTTGAACACCTTTTTAGATGCTTATTGGCCATTTGGCACATCTATTCTTAACATGAGCTACTTAATTATTGGTCATATAATTGGTTGCAATTCTTTTACGGTGGGGCCTTGTCTCTGAGAAGTAGTAATCTCTCTTCATATTAGTAGAACTGAAATTATTGTATTTCCAAATTAAGTAAAAAATTATTACATATAGCATTTGTTGGACTCCTTTTTCTCAAATTTGTTTTCATGATCTTAAGAAAATAAATCTGAAGAACATTTCATGGTAATAGCATTTAGAGCAAACTGTGTAACGGTATGCCAGATAGGCTTTCTATATGCGAGTGCTTATAAATCACAAAAGTTGCACACTTCCTGGCTTGGATCCACAAAGTGGAAAATCTACTGCACTGTTTCTAATTGTTAAATCTACTAGTTTGCCTCTATTCCTTTTTTTAAAAGAGCTACTGTAAATAAATTGTTTACCCTAAAATGTTAGAAAAGTTTTGAACAGAAAAAAAAAAAAGCTTCCTTTCCAGGAACTGAGAGAATGGTCTTCTAATTAAGGACAGTAAGTTTGCAGCTCAGTATGCAGAAAGCATGAGATTAACATTTAGTTTGCTAGCCTCGTAAGAATATGCAGCACAAAAGAATGCCTTTTTAAAAGTTTACCTTTTGATTTGTGATTTCTTGGAAAATCAGTTAGCTATGTTCTCTTCTCCTATTCATTCACTCAACAAACATTCATTGAGCAACTCCTAAACAACACCAAGAGTAATTGGCAAATAAATTACTTAACAAGTTTCTGCCTTAGAGAGTTGACATCAAGCAACTTCAACTATATAAACCTAACTGTGAACTCAAAATTCTTGATGTTCTCATTTTTTTTAAATTGTGTAATTACTTTAAACTTCCTCTATGTAATTCTACAAAGAAAGCCTTACCACATTTGTCATGAATAATTATCTAAAATGTGGAAATAGATGAGTTCATCATATATTTTCTGAGTGTAGCACTGGGCATTTTCTAGTAGCCCACCTGACTGGGGATAATCTGATTTTCTAGGGTGTGTACCTTTGCAGTGGGTTCTTTTATTCTTGAATATACCAACCATTATCTGACCTCAGGGCCTTTGCAGTTGCTCTCTCCTCTGCCTGAAATGTTTCTTCCCTCAGCTGTTCGTGTTTTATACACACTCACTTCTTTTAGCTCTCTCCCAGCAGGGTGGCCAACCATTCTAGTAGAACGTGAGACTTTCATTTCTAACACTGGGACAGTCCCATGCAAATTTTGATGGTTGGTTACCTTACATCTAGGCTCAATTGCCACTTTAGAGCTGTAGTTCTTAAAGTGTGATCTGTGATCCACGGGCGTCTCCAAGACTCTTATACGAGTTTTGTGAGGTCAAGCTATTTTCTTAACAATACAAAGCTATTATTTTGCCATTTTCACTGTGCTGATATGTACATTGATGGTGCAGTGGCAATGGTGAGTAAAACTGTTGGCACCTTAGCACAAATTAAGGCAGTGGAAACAAACTACTAGTAGTCATTGTATCCTTCATTGCCACACACTCACACTAAAAAAACAAAACCCACCAGTTTCACTGTATGCCCTTGATTAAAGTGTAAAAAATATTGTTTTGAAACTGACCATGGTGTGTATGTGATTTTAATATTGTGTGTTGAAATGGAAAGTTCACATGAAGTACTATATTCCAAAGTACAGTGATGGTCTCAAGGGAGAGTGTTTGTATGATTGTCTGAGTTGCAGTATATGAACTAGCTATTCTTTTTCTGGAATACCATTTTTTACTTGAATAGTTGACAGATAAGTGTAGTTATTTAAACTTGAGTATTTGGCAAAATTTTCTCAAAAATGAATGAAATGACCCTGACATTTCAAGGCAAAAAACTGATATTATTATTTTGCCAATGATAATATTCAACCTTTCAAACAAAAATTAGAGTTTTGGAAGACTCAGATTTGTCATTGTAAGCTTGACAGTTTCCCAGTACTGAAAGACTTTTCTAATGAGTTTGTTGGTGATATTAATAAGTGTTATTTTTTAGTATTGTATTAAGAAGTGTATCAACATTTGGAGAATCTGAATAGTTCAGTGAAGGAATATTTTCCAGATAACCAGCACATAATTTTACAGAAATGTGCATGGATAAAAGATCCACTCAAAGCACAAAATAGACCAATTGTTTTTATTTTAACAGAGTATGAAAAATTTATTGAAGTGGTTTCAGATTCCACATTGCAACCAACCTTTTAGGAACTAACACTTATAAAGTTCCTTAAGAATATGCGTAATTGTTTGGAAGGGGCATTATTAAAATAACTCTCCCATTTCCAACTATACATCTATGTGAGGCCAGGTTTTCTTCATATACTTCAACCAAGGAACATATTGCAAAAGGTTGAATAAAGAAGCAGATATGAGAACCCAACTGTCTTTTGTTAGAAGAGATCTGCAAAAAATGTAAATGCAACTCTTCTTTTTTTTGTTTGTTTTGGAAAATATTATTTTTTCATAAAAATATATTTTAACATACAATGGATTTATTGTTATTCCTAAATGAATTAAGTGTTTTCAAAATTTCTCAGTTTTAATCTTTGATACTGAAAATATTTATAGATATAACTCAAAAATCATCAAATAAAAGTCCTCAATAATTTTTTAAGACCATAAAGTCATAAAGACCAAAAGTCATAAGATCAGAAAGTTTGAGAACGGCTGCTGTAGAGGACCCTCCCTTAGCTCCATATATAAAATAATATGACCTCATGCCATCAGTATCTCTATCCTTTATTCTGCTTTATTTTTCTTTGTGGCACTTAATTTCTCTTGATATATTTGTATTGATCTGTTTACTGTTTGTCTCTGCCCAGTGGAATGTAAGCTTCACAAGGAATACATATTCATCTATTTTATTCACTACCGTTACTCCCAGTATCTAGAACAGTGCCTGAATCACAGTAGGTGTTAAATAAATATTATTGAGTGAATAAATTAATTTTTTTCTCTTAGAATTCTCTGTTTTCTGTTTTCCTTTTCTGTGAATTCTGCTTGTTTCATCTGATGGCCTTCTCACATGGTGGTACATTTGCATATGAGCTTTAAAATTTTTTATTGTGAACTTATCTTTAGCAGGGCTTTTCTTTCTTGGGAGTCCTACATACTCTCTTGATAAAAAAGATGTTCCTAAGGAGCAGTTTCACTGCAGCTGCCAGAACCTTGCAGATTTCATTTGTTCAGGACCAGTTTTCATGTTAATTTTTGAGCTCAGGATTTCTGAACTGCATGGCTGGGAGACATTTGACTGTCACATCCATGAACAATTCAAGCTTGGGTTTGGGGTTTCTTGGGTATGATTCTTCTTCCACGTATGGATCAATGGAGGCAGCTCACTTTTATGCTGCATCTCCAAGCCAGTGGATGGAGTTTTGTTACTCTGCTTGCATAACCAGCATGGGCACTTTTTTTTTCTTGCAGAAAACAAAAGCAACAGTTTAGCTTGAAAGAGTGATAGTCGTTGAAGTCTTTATACTCCTTCCCCTGCCACATTTCCAGGCTGAGAGGTAGTCCCTGCCAGCAGTTTCCTTCCAGGCATATTTTTTTTTTTTTATTGAGGTATGGTTAATTTACAGTGTTGTGTTAGTTTCCAGTGTGTGTGTGTGTGTGTGTGTGTGTGTGTGTGTGTGTGTGTGTGTGTATATATTATTTTTCAGATTCTTTTCCATTATTGGTTATTGTAAGATATTGAGTATAGTTCCCTGTGCTATACAGTAGGTCCTCGTTGTTTACCTATTTTATATATAATAGTGTGTATATGTTAATACCAAACTCTTAATTTATCTCTCCCCTCTTCCCCACTCTCTCCTTTGGTAACCATAACTATCAATCTCATTCTTGACATGCTTCCATGTCTTGGCTATTGTAAATAGTGCTGCTATGAGCACTGGGGTGCATGTATATTTTCAAATTATAGTTTTCTCCAGATATATGCCCAGGAGTGGGATTGCAGGATCATATGGTAACTCTAGTTTTTTAAGGAACCTCCATACTGTTTTCCATAGTGGCTGCACAAATTAACATTCCCACCAACAGTGTAGGAGGGTTCCTTTTTCTCCACACCCTTTCCAGCATTTATTATCTGTAGACTTTTCAATGATGGCCATTTTGACTGGTGTGAGGTGATACTTCATTGTAGTTTTAATTTGCATTTCTCTAATAATTAGAAATTTTGAGCATCTTTTCATGTGCCTGTTAGCCATCTGTATGTCTTCTTTGGTAAAATGTCTATTTAGGTCTTCCGCCCATTTTTTGATTGGGTGGTTTTCTGATATTAAGCTGTATGAGCTGTTTGTATATTTTGGAAATTAATCCCTTATCGGTGACATCATTTGCCAAGTATTTTCTCCCAGCCCCTAGGTTGTCTTTTCATTTTGTTTATGGTTTCCTTGGCTGTGCAAAAGCTTATAAGTTTAATTAGGTCCCATTTGTTTATTTTATTCCTAACTTTATCGAATGAGCCCAGTATTTCCCTTTGGCTTTGACTTTGAGTATTATTTGGGCATTTTTAAAACCCTAGCTTCTGTTGCCTGTATCCAATCTCAAAGATACCCCTTGGACTTGAATTCTAGCGTGATGATTTCTGGCATGATTATTTCTGTCTCTTGCTTTTTGGCTTACCTATGTAAATGACATATATTTTAAGTCAGTTATGTTTTATCCAGCATTTCTCTGTCTTTGAATAGAAAGTTGGTCTTTCCCATATTTGTCTGGATTGTCACATTAACTAGAATTTTTCACTGTAAAATATCTTAGTGCTTCAACTTCCTCATTCTTGAGTTCCTATTTTTTATTTATCTTTTGGTCAATGTATGTAATTGTTCAAGTAATTTTTCAGGAAGAATATGTGCATGAACCTGTTTTGTTTCTTTTTTCTTCCCTGGTTGCTGTAGAAATTGTTTTTTTATCCTCATGATTCCAGATGTGTGCACAGATAAACAAATTTGTGTATCTGTCAATTTTGTCTAGTCCAGGGATAAGTCTCCCATTTTAACTGTAGATGTTATATTCTGGTTTATTTTTCAAGTACGCTTATTTCTTATAGCTTGGATCTTTGTTCTCTGTTCTCTGAATCTATTATCTTCTGTTATTTGCTAGTTTCAGCAGTATTGGACAGTTTTTTATACTTTATATCACCGATTCCATCTTTTGCAGTGTTAGTTCTATTATTTAATACTCTCTGCAAATTTAAGTTCTGTGTTGCTGTCTTTTTTACATTTTTAAAAATTTCCTATCTTTTTATCTTAGCTTGTATTTTTTTCTTATTCTCTGATGTCCTTGCTTGCTCTTGTTTTTTAGTGGACTTATCTTTGTTTGCATCCTCTTGACATCAAGTAGTTGATTAACAAAAAAAATTTTTGTACCTTGTAGAAACATTATTATAGGTGTATTAATACTCTTTCTCCATAATCTGTCAGGCACTTCTCTTTTTCTCTTCTGTGACGGTATTTTTGTAGAGTGTATGTTGTTATTCTGTGAGAACTGTTCAGACTTAGGTTTTGCCAACAGATATATAAATTGTTCTTTGTCCCATTCTTGTTTTCTTGAGTTCTTGAAGAATGAACTGTCTTCTTAAAACTAAAACTGTCTGACAGGTTGATGTGAATATCCCCAACCCAATTTCTAGTGTTCTTATGGAATACTCGACTGAGGTGTGATCTTTTCTTGCTCGTGTGCGAAGTTTTCTTATTATGAGGAGGAAAATGTATGTTTTAAAGAATCTGTGACGTTTTATAGATCTTCCATTAAAAGCAGTACATGAAAAATCACTACCCTCAGCATTACATTGTTTTATATCCCGACAGAACAGGAAGATGTAGTAATAGGTAAGGTGAGGTCCTGCCTCCTAAGGTGCCAAATTGCACGGAAGTCACCTTATTTCAAAATAGCTCCCCAGCAAGAGTCTTTCAGATTAAGAAGTATCATTACATGGGCTTCTCTGGTGGCGCAGTGGTTGAGAGTCCGCCTGCCGATGCAGGGGACACGGGTTCGTGCCCTGGTCCAGGAAGATCCCACATGCCGTGGAGTGGCTGGGCCCGTGAGCCATGGCCGCTGAGCCTGCGCGTCCGGAGCCTTTGCTCCACAACGGGAGAGGGCACAACAGTGAGAGGCCCGCGTACCGCAAAAAAAACCAAAAAACAAAAAACAGTATCATTACAGAATGTTCTTGGCCTATCAGTATTTGTACTTTACCCTTCTTTCCCTAATCAGATTAATATCTAGCTGAATCAGCAGTTCTCTAGAAATGGGAGAGGTTTTTTTGAGGAAAAGGCGAAGAAAAATTTTGGAGATGGAGGGTTACTTTGAGAAGGGTAGATGTAGGTTATCTGTAGACTTTGGAACACCAGATGGGTTCAGCAAAGGTGTATGGAAACAGTCAAAGGCAAACTGGCTATTCACAGCTGTGCCTGTGATCTCGATGCTGCAGGAAAAATTTCTCATATAGCCTTTGGTACTTGTGTAGTCTTATGAATTGTTATTGCCTGAATTAATACTTCAAGATAAGTTGAAAGGTTGCCTACCTCAGCTTCTTTGATTAAAATTAGTTCCATGACTTTAAAATATAGTCCAGTTTCCCTTGGTTAAAATTCGAATCAATTTCCCTCAAGAGAAGACAGAAAAGAAGAAGGAATGGGAGATATGTGACCATCACAGTAGAAAAGTAGATCAGGCTGTCACTCTAAAATGTTCTTTTCCTCTTTATTCTGAGCTCCCTCTCCTCTCAGTGCTTGGTTATGTCCCCACTGGAAGAGTTGATTATATTCCTGGGAAATTCTGAGGATCTTACACCATTATATTTGGTGAACGTGCAGTTTTTTGTTTGTTTTTTGCTGAATTGAACTAGCTCTGTTATTTTAACTCTTCATAAAAGTAATGCCTGTTTATTGCAATATTCAAAAGATAGGGATAGGCAAAAAGCAGAGTGAAAACCACCTATAGTTCTGCCATATAGTTAATATTTTCATAGGTTTTCTTTCAGAATTGTTTAAATGCATGTATTTTTTTTTCTTAAATGATTTGCTTTTTTCCATTCACTATACCCTGGGTATATTAGTAAATATATATCTAAATAAACAGTTTTTAATGGTAGCATAGTAAATGGCTATACCATATTTTAGTTAACTAGTTTCCTATTGATAAATATTTACTATTACTATTAATAGTTACTATTATTAATATCACTGTGATGATACTTTTATACATACATCTGTGTGCACTTATGTTTTTAGGATAAAGTCCTAGTAATCAAATTGCGATGTCAATGGGTAGATACAGTTGACCCTTGAACAACATAGGTTTGAACTGCATGGGTCCACTTATGTGAGGATTTTTTAAAATAAATACAACAATACTACATGATCCGATTGATTGAATGTGTGGATTAGAACTGTGGAGATGGAGAGCTACCTGTAAAGTTATATGCAGTTTTTTTTTAAATAAATTTATTTATTTATTGGCTGCGTTGGGTCTTTGTTGCTGCGCGCGGGCTTTCTCTAGTTGTGGTGAGTGGGGGCTGCCCTTCGTTGAGATGCGTGGGCTTCTCCTTGCGGTGGCTTCTCTTGCTGTGGAGCACGGATGCTAGGTGCGCAGGCTCAGTAGTTATGGCTGGCGGGATTTAGAGCACAGGCTCAGTAGTTGTGACACACGGGCTTAGTTGCTCCGTGGCATGTGGGATCTTCCTGGACCAGGGCTCGAACCCGTGTCCACTGCATTGGAAGGCGGATTTTTAACCACTGCACCACCAGGGAAGTCCCTATATGCAGATTTTTGACTGCAGCAAGGGTCAGCGCCCCTAACCTCCGTGTTGTTCAAGGATCAACTGTACTTTTAGAGCTCTTGATAATTTCCAAATTGTCCTCCAGAAAAGTTCCAGTTTATATTCCCACAATATCACTATTTGTACAATAGAAATTATTGATTTTTTTACAAATACAAGAAAAATGGCATCTTTTATGGTTTTAATTTGAACTTTTTAGTTTACTTATATTTTTTCATTTGTTCAGATTGTTCATATTTACTTTGTGCTTTGCCTATTTATATGCTTTCCTTGTCTTTTTCTCACTGAATTCTAGCTTTTTTTTTTTTTTTTTTTTTTTTTGCGGTACGCGGGCCTCTCACCGCTGCGGCCCCTCCCGTTGCGGAGCACAGGCTCCGGACGCGCAGGCTCAACGTCCATGGCTCACGGGCCCAGCCACTCCGCAGCCCATGGGATCCTCCCGGACCGGGGCACGAACCCGTGTCCCCTGCATCGGCAGGCAGACTCTCAACCACTGTGCCACCAGGGAAGCCCTGAATTCTAGCTTTTTATGTGCTATAGATATTACCCTTTCTTTGTCATTTGTTGCAAATTTTATTATTTGTAGCTTGGTTTTTTATGATTTTTTAATCAAAATTTAGAATGTTTATGTTGCTAGAATTTTTAATCCTTTTGTTTGTTTCTGAAATTCATTGTTTAAACAATGTCTTTTTCCAGTACTTTTACAGTTCTTTTTCTTTAATATTTTAAATTAAAATGATTCTCCATTTTTGCCTGGGTAAATGTCACATGTTTCTCATTGACTATGATATATATATGTGTGTGTGTGTGTGTGTGTGTGTGTGTGTGCAATATATATATATGTGAAACTGTATATTTGTGTTTGTTTTTAGATATTCTATATTATTCTGTTAATCTATTTGTTTTGGGACCAGTATCATATTCACTTAATTACATTAACTTTAAAATATCTTTGACCCTGTGGAGTGACAATTTTTTTTTCAGGAATTTCCTGATTCTTTTTTTTGTTTTGTTTTGTTTTCCTAGATGAATTTGAGATCATTTTTTCAAGTTCCAACAAAATAAAAGTATTGGGGTTATAATTAAGATTATACTAAGTTCATTTGGGGAGAACTGATATATTTACAACTCTGAATCTTCACATTCAAGAATATAGCATAAGGGCTTCCCTGGTGGCACAGTGGTTGAGAATCTGCCTGCCAATGCAGGGGACACAGGTTCGATCCCTGGTCTGGGAAGATCCCGCATGCCACGGAGCAACTAAGCCCGTGCACCACAACTACTGAGCCTGTGTGCTAGAGCCCGTGAGCCACAACTACTGAGCCCACATGCCACAACTACTGAAGCCCGCACACCTAAAGCCCGTGCTCCACAACGAGAGAAGCAACTGCAATGAGAAGCCCGCGCACTGCAACAAAGAGTAGCCTCCACTCGCTGCAACTAGAGAAAGCCCACGTGCAGCAACAAAGACCCAACGTAGCCAATAAATAAATAAATTTATTTAAAAAAAGAATATAGCATATCTTTCTATTTATTTATACCTTCTTTTATGTTCCTCATTGCAGGCTTTTTCATATAGGTCCCACATACTTCATGTTAAGTTTATTTGTGTTTTGTTTAGTTTTTGGTGTTGTAAATGGGATCTTTTCCATGCTTTTTTCTATTTATTGTTGGTAAATAGAAAAAATACTAGTTTTTGGTATTTATTTTGTTACTAACCTTTTTAACGACCTCTTCTCTATTTCTAAGTTTCTCAGTAGATTTTCTTGGATTTATTAGGTACACAGTAATCACATTTGCCCAAACAAACAAAAGAGAGAGTGAGAATTGTGTGCCAGCTTTTTAAATAATTGTTATCTCTTGTTCCTATTCTTGACATATTGCATTAGTAAGAACTGCCAGAACAGACGTAAATAGCAGTGGTCTTATCAGGCATCCTGATAATCCTTAATGAAAAGATGAGAGATGAGCCAAGACTTGACTGAGATGAAGGAATGAACCATGAGGAATCTGGGGAAAGAGATTTCCAGGCATAGAATATCCAGTGCAAAGGCCTTGAGGAGAGAGTGAGGCTGGATGTTCGGGGAATAACAAGGAGGCCAGTGTGGCTAGAGAGGAGTGATTGAGGAGGAAACTGGTAGAAGATTAGATTAGAGAGGGAATAAGAGTGCAATCATGTAAAGCCTTATGAGCCATTAAAAGGAGTAATATTTACTAATATTGAACCTTCCTTGCTTACTATATTAGGATTACTGTGTCATAGTGAGTTATTCTTTAAGCATTGCATCTGTGGTTAAGAAATGTATTTATAAAAAATAGATCTATTTTTTAAAAAGTTAATATCTGCAATTGATACAGTATTCATTGATGTACTCTAGTGTTGAAACATCTTTATCATATAACAAACGCATTCTTTCCCCAGTTGCTGTGATTACGAATGTGAAATCTTCTGCCTAACTTTCATGATGTTTTCATTTGTAGTGTTGCCTGTTTTACTCTTGGGCAGAGCATTTAGTCAGCAAAATACCAGTTCCTAAAGCCTGAAATTATTTTAAGCAACAGCAGCCACAACAAAGTGTAGATTGTACTTTGCTTACTTGGACCCAAACATTAACTTCAAATCCTCAGTCATTCTCAACTTTCAAGTTATTCTGGTAGAAAAATACCTAAGGGTGCCCAAGCAGCAAGAGTGGTGCAGAGTCACAAATCATGGCTATGCTGAAAACTGACCTAGTTGACCAGATAAGTCAGCTGACTGGGGAAACTATAAGCTCTTTTGAAAAATCAAATATCCCAGGAAAAATAGGACAGGGAAAGGGAAAAAGAAATGTTTATTTCTGAGAGAAGTAAAATTAACTAGAGTGTTGGCACTGTTATAGTTAAAATTTTCCAAAACAGCAATATTTTCTGACAACGCTTGGCTATTTGATTCTAGCATATAACTTTAAGGCTGCGTGCAAATATTTTCATTTCATTTGTAGTCAGAGGAAGGAAAGAGATTAGAAAGAGAAATTTGAACCTTCCATCCTTTTCTTTTTATCATTTGTAGCCCCTTGAGATCCCTGGGTAATTTAGCAGATATAGCCAGTAGTTTCTTAAGTTTTTATTTATCATGGATGTCCAGGCTACCATGGATATAAGATAGTGCCTCAATTCAAACCTGACTCAGATAAGTTCAAAAATATCTTTTTAAATCACAATTTTACATCTCTTCTAGTATCTTCCCAATTCTGATTCCTACCCATCACTTTTGAGACAAAACAAAGGTGAGAGAGATTTCTGATGATAATTTATTCTGTGAAATGACCTCATCTTGTGATCCTATCAACATCTTCAGGTTATATTTGGAATATTTATACATAAGTAGGTCTGGTTTTCAAAAGCAAGAATGTGAAAAATAATTTAAGAAATGAGTTGTGATAACAGGAAGAACAAAAGGAACAATGAGAAACACATTCTGCAAATAGGTGGTCTTGAAAAGCTTTTTTTAGTAGTGAGAGTTAATAACTTACAGTAGATTGGAACTGGATAAATCCTAAGGCGTTTGTCCCATTAGTTCCATTAAAATAGAAGGTCTAATAATATTAGACCCCATGTAGTTTCTGCAACCATAACTTAACTGCCTTCCTCAACTTGTGAGTCAGCGTAGGCAATCTATTCTTTCTTGGCCTTCCTAACTTGAGCTTTTCCAAAGTCCTGCTTCTTTCTCTATTACTCTCTTTTCCCTACTTGCCAATTCCATTATGCATTAAATGTTTTCATCACAGATCCTAAGTAAATTTAAAAATTAATGTTACTGTAATCTTTCTGTAGTTATTGATTCTCTGGGGCTTTTTAGGTCTTGATTAAAAGAGGAAAATATGTGAGTAAAAGATAAAGACAGAGTGTAAAACAGTAAGAATGAAGAGTACACCAATAATAAGAATGAAAACAAAAAAGTAGAAAAGACCTCAAAATGGATAATTTACATAGAATTTTAGGGAGGAGGAAAATTATAGCGCTACCCTTCTTATAGATCTTTTGAACAGCAGTCTGATTTTCATTTGGGGTTTATAGGTTTCATCTTTTCAGGTTATGGTAAAACATTCCAATTAAATGCCAATATGTCTAATATCTCTCCTTAATAATTGTTATTTTTCCTTTTAAGAAAGAAGACATGAGCTCAGTGATAATTATAGGTCTTAGTGATAGCTGGAAACAGAGCACCTTAATTTCTGAGTCCTTAACATAAGGCTTTTGTGAATTCGAGTGATAAATTTGCTTGTCTTATTTTAAAATTCCTTAGTTTGATAAATAATATTTTCTCCATTTTTGGTTTTCAATGCAGGTTTGACTACAGATCAGTGGTAGAAACAGAATCAGAATTTAGGAATTTTGATTCTGAAAGGCATATTACATGAAATACCTAATTGGATTAAACCAAAATTTATCCAGCCTGATATTTGGTCTCAAAGCATTTTTGTAAACATTCATGGTATTGTTCATAATTGCAACTCTGAGAGTTAGGAATATACTGCAAGCAACCTTTTCTCATAAATTCTGATGGACCTAGTATTTGGTAATTTTTCTGTCTCTTAAACTTACATACTTTCAATTTATGCTGTTGTCAGAGACTGAAGTCCCTTTTTAGTACCAAAAGTATCTTTTTACTACTTTGAAATAGTTCTAATATTTACATATTAGTATCATGATTTAGAAGGAATAAAGTCAGAAGACCTGAATTTTAGTCCTGGGTTTGCCCCTAATTAATTATATAACCTTTGTTACTTCTCTAGAACTCATTTTATTCTCATTTATATAATATATACTAAATAGCGCAGAAGTATTTTCTTATTCAAAATAAATGTGATAAAATTCATGATCATACTCTTGCTCACCATTGTTACCAGTTTCTATATAATTTTATAGATCAGACCATATGTTTTCTAATTTCTGTCTTCTCAGACAGTAAAATACTAACTGCCAATTCTCCCTTCCCCCAATTTTGAAAGTATTTTCTGAATTCCTTTGGTCATGTAAATTGCACCTTTCTAATCTTTGTTGATGTCTTTCTTAAGATAAAGTTGATGAAATCAGCACCAAGTGCTGAAGGTATGGGCAGATGGGCTATGATATTAAATAAATTTAAGATCATATTTTCTGTTTTATTTCAGCTGCTTTCTTTTTAATGCCAGTATTTCTAGGGCTTTTTAGCCATACCATTTCAAAATGTCTTTTAGGCCAACCCTTTGCCTCTGGACTAAACTATTCCTAAGCTCTTTATTATTCAATATCTTCTGGGACAGAGATTTCACAACCTGTCTCTAACCTTGAGGAAGTTCTTAACAGCTAACATAAATCATGCTTTCTGCAATTTCAGTTGAATTTATTTCCTTTTCCTTTTCTCTGTGGAGATGGGAACAGCCCCAGATTTGAAGTGATGGTTTCTTATGAGGGCCAGTACTGAATGTAGTGGAAAGATTATTTCCAGTCTGGCATCATTTTTAGCTTTTATATATTAAAGCTTCCTGACTTTCATTTCAATGTTCATGGTCTCAAGAGATGCTATTCTTTACAGCCCAAATGAAATAACAGTTACATATCTAATATTAATGTTTATTTTATGCTTTGCTAGTTAGAACCAAATGAGGTACTAAAATAAAAAATGAGTTCTCAAAACCCATTTGAAGACTTTAGCAGATTTGTGTTTTATTTGGTATAACTATAGTCATGGGACTAGGTTTTTGCCTGTGGTTTTTAGATTTTATCTCATAATTTGATTATTCATGATTTATTCATCCATATCTTTCATGTAAGTGATGAGAATAGAAATTTGTTCTTTAAAACAAGCTGTCTTAAAGCAGATTTCAATGTGTGTCATCAAAAAGCTTTAGTACCTAAGGTACAAAATGTGCTAGGTATTAGAAAGGAAAAAGTAAACATATTCTCTGCCCTTGAGGCGCCTATAGTCTTATTAGGGGAAGAGATTATAAAAATTATAATTATAAAGCATTTATAAAATAATTTAAGATAGAGCATATAAAGTAAGATGTTTAATGTGAATTTTATTTTGCATTTTAAAGATTAATGTAAAAATTTTATACTATACAGATCTGTTCTATTAACTGAGGTACCCTAAGATGTCTAATTGTTTCATTCTGATTTCTGTTTTTTTTACTTTAAAGATTCAGCAGTTTTCTGAAAAAGCCTTCCTCTTACAGCTTTTGAAAACTCATGAAAATGCCTTAGAAAGACAGTGCAGTGAAATTACAAGCCAAAGGAATATGCTTCTCCAAACGTTTGTAAGTCTCCAGCCACTTAGAAAAATTTATTTCACTAACTCTATCAAAAAGTATTAAAATATACTTAGGTGTACTTTTAGAAAAAATTATCCGTATGCATATTGGCAGATAGTCCTGTTCAGATATGGAAAATTATTAAGTGCTATTTTAAACCAGTTGGTAGAGTAATATAGTTTGAAAGAATTTTATTGGCAGCATGCAGAATAGAAATTATTTGCAATTGTAATAAGCATAAAAGAAATAGTGAAATTGATTTGAATTGCTCAGGCTTCAAGACCTTGGTTTTAATGCTTTTGAAAGGCAGAGAGGTTCACACTTTAGGCATATTAATGGATGTGGGTGAAAAGATAGATTTTGTTTATCTTTTTATCATAAATCAGAGCCAACAGACTCAGTAGTTTTAAATGATAAGGACAGTTTAGGAATATGATTTGTAACTAACTGACATTTTGAAAAAAATGCATTTTAAAATATTAAAAATATATATCTAAAGTCAGAATCAACCACCAAATGGTTATGAATGACATGGCCAGTTTCCAAATGTAGCTTATAATTAGTTACATTTCTTAGAAAAAAAATAGGAAAATGTAGTAATGTTTAGGTTCTACCATTGTCAAAAAGTTTAGGTACTAGCATTGTTTAAAGTTTTTGTAAATTCTTATTTCTACTCCATATTGACATTGCATGAAATGTAGCTATTATTTAGAACTGAATTTGAAATGAATATATAATTTTACCTTTATTGTCTAAATTTTAAAAGGTTTTCTTGGATTTCCTTTTTTGTTTTCTTTTTTATCCTGTAAGACAGTAATTCCTTTGCGTGTAGACTTTCATTTTCAACTTTGGTCATTTAATTATTTTACCACCCATTTTGCAATGAAAAAATGGCATACATGGCTGTCAGTTTAATTCACAAACAAATGCAAACATAATGATGGGTGGTAGAATTTCTACCTCAATAATTGTCCTAAAACATTAAGGGTAAATCTTTCACATGAATATAGTTGGCTGTTACTATGTACTAACTTCAGTTTTTTAATGAATATTGCTGGAGTAGTAAAGCATTTTAATCCCAGGAAGTATAATTTTCTATTTTGTTGTTAATATTTCCAAATGATTGCATTTTAAATCACTAAGGAAAAATATTGTTGCAATTAATACCTATATTTGTTCCTTTGTTTCCATTTTTCAGGAAGCTACAAAGAGAAAAGTGACAGAGGAGGAAGAAAAATTTATTGAGGAAATTACAGACTTCAATAATGAGTATGAAATAACAAAGAAACGAGAGCTTTTGATGAAAGAAAATGTCAAGATTCAAATATCTGACTTAGAAAACGAGGCAAACATTCTGAAAATGGGTATGAATACATAGTACCACCTCATTTATCTAGTATTATTGAAAGTAACTTATTTTGAATTAATGGTTTTTCCAGAAATCTAACTTTTTCATAAGTAAATTGGGTTATTGCATAGCTATTCTTTTACTTTTATCTTAATGGTATGTATCTTTTATTGTGAGCAGTCTCAAATTCTTTAGAAGTAGATGTGACATGAGCATTGGTCATTTATTTAGCAATCAAATCTGTTTACTATCTGTTGTGTGTTAGCTACTCTTTTAGGTCCTGGAGATGTAAAACTAAAAAGTGAAGGGATCAAATCCATAAGCAAATGTTTATAGTAAAATGTGATAGAAGCTATAATAAGGGTAATACTGTTGCTGTGATCCTCATTTTACCATCAATCCAGTTTAAACTAGGAAACACGGTTACACAGCGAGGTGGGGAGAATTTCATTTCAGAAACAGTAGTATACAGGTTATTGCAGTTTGTGATAAGATCCTGAACTAAAAAAGTTACCAAAGAGAGGAGACAATGAATTAAAGAGATGTTTAGGAAGAATGATAGGACTGTATCACTGATTAATGTAAACAGATATATAGAAAGTCAAGCATGAATCACAGTTTTCAAACTTAAGAGATTGGGTAGAATATGGTACCAGGAGGAAGAGCAGAGGTGGAGGTGAACTATAGCCTTTTCTGGACAAAAAGATTAAGTTTTATTTCAGGTAGTTTTAGTTAGAGATGTCTATGGGATAAACAGGTGGAAATGCCCAGGTAGCAGGTGGAAATTTGGTTGTGAAGCTGATAAGAGAGATCAGAGCTAGAGTATTGGGTTTGGGAATACAGAGGAGTTGGTGACATAATTCAAAGGGAACATGTAGAGGGAACATAGAGGAGGACCAAAGACCAAAGACAGAAACTGGGAAAGCATAGCATTTAAGGAAAGGAGGAGAAGAAGAATGAGACAGAGATGTCAAAGAAGGCAAGGGGAGAACCAGCAGAGAGTAATATGTGATTTGGGGCAAGATGCTTAAGTTTTCTTTGCCTCAGTTTCCTCATCTGTAAAGACGGAGGATAATAATAATGACCTTAACAAGGTTGTTGTGAGGATTCAATGAAATAATATTTAAGTACATAGAATGCTACCGGGAACATAATTAAATCCTTAAAAATATAGGGATTATAGTTTTTAATTCGTTTAATTTTATAGATGAAGGAAATGAGGTTCTCAGAGATAAATTGCTTTGGGTAGAGATTGTAGGACAGAAGTTCTTAACTATAGGCACACATCTGGGAAGTTTAAAAAAATATATTAAATGCTTGAGTCTCATGTCAGATTTATTGAATCAGGATATGGAACATAATTTTTTTAGTCCCTTAGATAATATTCATGTTTGCTGCTATTTAATGATCACAGGTGTAGAACACAAGTTTAAATAGGTATTAACCTTAGGAGATACTCTAAAACTACCTTTCTTTAAAAGGTCATGGATATGACCACTTCTATTCACGATAGTATTGGAAATTCTGACCAGATCATTTAGGCAGAAAAAAGAAACAAAAGACATGCAAATTGGAAAGGAAGAAGTAAAATTATCTCTGTTCCCAAATGGCATAATCTTATAGGTAGACCACCTAACAATTCCACAAAAAAAACAAAACAAACAAACTAGCAAAACAAACAGCTTAAGCTAATAAATACAGCAAAGTTGCAAATTACTTGCATTTCTATGTACTAGCAAAGAGCAGTCTTTCAAGATTCCACTTATAATAGCATCAAAAGGAATAAAGTACTTAGAAAAAAAATAACCAAGGAGATTAAAGACTTGTACACTGAGAACTATAAAACATTACTCAAAGAAATTAGAGAAGACCTAAATAAATGGAAAGCTATCCCATGTTCATGGATTGGAAAACTTAATATTGCTACTATGGTATTATTATCCAAAATAATCTATAGATTCAATGCAATCTCTGTCAAAATCCTAACAGCATTTTTTTCATGAATAGAAAAACCCATCCTAAAATTTGTATGGAATCCCAAAGGATCCCAAATGGCCAAAACAAGAACAAAGTTGGAGGACTCAAAATTCTTGATTTCAGAATTTAGTAAAATGCTGTGGTAATCAAAACAGTGTGATACTGGAATAAAGACAGACATATAGAACAATGGAATAGAATAGAGAGCTCAAATATAAACCCTTGTGTCAAATGATTTTTGATAAGGGTGCCAAGACCATTCAATGGGAAAGGACCATCTTTTCAACAAATGCTGCTGGGAAAACTGGATACCACATGCAAAAGAATGAAGTTGGGCCCTTACCTTACACTATGTATGAAAATTAACTAAAAATGGATCAAAGTTGTAAACTTAAAAAAATAATGAAGCTCTTAGAAGAAAACATATGGGAAACACCTCATGACATTGCATTTGGTGATGATTTCTTGGATACTGAAAACACAGACAATAAAAGAAAAAATAGATATACTGTACTTGGTCAAAATTAAAATCTCTTGTACATCAAAGGACACTATCAAGAGAGTAAAAACACGACCCACAGAATGAGAGAAAATATTTTCAAATCATATCTTTGATAAGGGATTAATACCCAGAATATTAAAAAAAAAACCCATAACTCAACACCAAAAAAACCGAACCAAACCAAAAAAAACCCAGTTAAAAAATGGGCAAAGGATTTGAATAGACCATTTTTCCAAAGAAATGTCCAGTAAACTCATGAAAAGATGTTCAACCTAAATAGTCATTAGGGAAATGGAAATCAAAACCACAATGAGATATTGCTTAACACCCATTTAGGATGGCTGTTATTTTAAAAAAAGTCAAAATCTCCACAACATGATATTCACACTGTTCAGGATGCAATCCAAAATTCCTTGACCTGTGAAGTATCAGTGAAACATGCCCTAATGTCAAAAGAAAATAATGAGATGCCAAAACCACAGTGATCTAGATATTGGAGTTAAAAACTTGATAGCAGCTTTATTAACTATGCTCAATGAGTTAAGAAAAATGCACTTGTAATAGATGAAAAGATAGGTAATCTCAGCAGAAAAATATAAAATGTAAAAAAGAATCGAATGAACATTTTAGAACTGAAAAATACAATATCTGAAATTAAAATGTCACTTAATAGCAGAATGGAGCTGACAGAGGAGCCAATGAACATGAAGCTGGATTAATAGAAATTACCCAATCTGAAGAAGAGAGAAAAAATTGAAACATAAAATAGAAACTCAGGGACCTGTGGGACAATTTCGAAAGGTCTAACATGCAAATAATTAGAGTTTCTGAAGGAGAGAGGAGAGAGAGTGGGGCAGAAAATATATTTGAAGAAATCATGGCAGAAAATGTCTTAAATTTGCTGAAAAATATTAATTCATAGATTCAAGAAGCTCAGCAAATCCAAACAAGATAAATTCAAAGAAATTCATGCCTAGGGACATAATAATAGTGAAATTGTTGAAAAGCCAAAGATAAAAATATCTTGAAAACAGGGAGCAATTAATCAAATGACCATGTACTTGTCACTAGAAGCCATGAAGTCAAGAAGATAGTGGAATAATGAAAGTGTTGAAAGAAAAGTAAATCTCTATATCCAGTGAAAAATCCTTCAAAAGGTAAAATAAAGACATTTTCAAGTAAAGGAAAATTAAGAGAATTCTTTGCCACCATGACTGAACAACAAGAAATGTTAAAGGAAGCTCTCCAAGTAGAAGTAAAAATGACACCAGAGACAAACTCATATCTTAATTAAAATAATCAGAAATGGCAAATAAAATACAAGTACCTATGTTTTCTCTTAATTTTAAAAAATACATAAGATTTCTTAAAGCAAAAAATATATTGTCTTGTGGAGTTTATAACGAATGTAGAGGCAATTTGTATACATGTATGTCATATGCATATATGACAACTATAACATAAAGAAATGGAAAGGGGGCCTGGTAAGTGTATCGTACAGTTCTGTATAACATTCAGAAAACCAGGAATAGAAGGGAACTCCTCTATAAAAATGATAGAGAAAAAAGGTCCTTGATGCCACAAATAATGTAGGAGCCCCCTATTTTGTGTTCTTTCTTTCAGAGATATGAATTTATTTTAACAGATTTGCTTTTCTGGTGCTTGATACTGTTGGTTCTTTATACTTTCAAAATGTCTCTAGGGTTTCCATATGAAATTTAATCTCCATAATGGCAGGTACTTCGTTTTGTTTAATGCTCTATCTCGAACAGTATAAATTAGATAATTATAAATTGATGACTGCTTCAAAAGGAGAAGTACAAACTGATATGAGAACATGTAAGGGAACCTAACCTGGACTAGGTAGTTAAGGAAGGACTACCTGAGCAAGTGACTTTCAGACTGAGATCTGAAGTGTCATAGGTATTAGCTAAATGAGAGGTTTGGGTCTAGATGTCAGATAGTATTTAACTTAAGAGCTCAGAGAGAGGTTTGGGCTAGAGCTATTAAATTTGGGGAATCACCCAGGGAGAACGTATTGAAAGAAAATACTAGAACTCTGAGTAACACCATGACTTTCAAGAAGAAGAAAGCCAGCAGAGTGTGAGAAAGAGCTTCGAGAAACTTAGGCACATTCAAGAAAGGATACATTGCTCTGTGAAGTTGGGATCACCTAGGGGAGAGAGTATTTGAGGTTGTATTTGAGAATATTTGGCAAAGCTGCCAAACCGTCAACCATAAGGACTAAGAAGCAGCAGTTGGATGTCCCTGGTGATCTTTAGGAAAAGCAACAGATTGAGATAATTAGAAAAGAAGGGCAGAAGCCGGGTTGTAATGAGTTGAGCAGTGAGGAAGAGGAATTTGTGACCATGAGCATAGGTAAGTCTTCGAAGAAGTTTCTCTGCAGATAAGATAGAAAGTCCAGTAACCCAGGAGGATGTGAGGTCAGGGGAGGGATTTTAGTGGGAAAGTGGGATTGTCCTTTTTTCATTTTTCTTTTTTGAAATGGGAGATATTTGAACATATTTAAATATTGATGGATTGGAGCCAGTAGGGAGGTAGAGTTGAAGATTACAGAAAGAAGCTAAATTCCCAGTGAAGATGGGTAACAGTACACAGGTGGTGGGACTGGTGGTGATTCAAGAAGAAAACAAAATAAAATAAAAATAAAAGTTAAGAAACAACCTACATGAACAACGACAAGGGCCTCTAATAATCTGAGTATGTTATCTGTACTTTTATGAATGTATTTGTGTGGTAAAAATCTACTAATGAAATTGCTAAATCAAAGGGAAATATTAAGAGACTTAATACTAAATTACACTCCTTATAGCACTGAATTAATTTTCTTACCAACTGCATAGGAAAGTGCCTGTTTTCCTAAATTATTATCTCCTACCATTACCAATCTGGGCATTATCAATGACTTTAATCTTTGCCAATCTGACAAGTCAAGATGTTATTTTCATTGTTGGTTTAATTAGCATTTCTTTGATTATTCACTATGTTGAATTTATCTGAATTTATTGACCATTTATATTTTTCTTTTTCTGTGAACAATCTGTTAATATTCTTTGTTCATCTTTATGTATTTTTATTCTTACTGATTTATATGAGCTTTTTGTAAATTAATGAAGTTAGCCCTGTGTCATAAATTTGTGTCCTAGTTTATTGTTTACCTTTGACTATACTTGTAGTATGTATGTATGTGTCTCTGTGTGTGTCTGCATATGTCTGAATGCCATATAGAAAGTTTAAATTTTTGCAGTCATCTTCATCAATCTTTTCCATTATGGCGTCTGGATTTTTGTCTCCATCTTAGAAAGAGTTTTACTATTAATCATGACACCAGATTGAAACTTTCTCTCTTTCTTCTCCTTCTCTCTCTCTCCCCTCTTTTTTCTTTCCCTCCCTACCCTCTCCCTTTTGAGATGATCATATATGCTTTTCCCACTTTAATCTATTAACATAGTGAACTTTGTTAATAAATATCCTATTATTAACCTTACTTAGCTGTGGTCTCTAATGTTTTCTTTAAGATTTTTGCATCAGTATTTATAAGTGAGATTAATCTTTTTGTGTGTGTTATATTGACTTAACAGAAAGAATGTAAAAGCTTTCTTCTTTCTCCAGCTGGAAAAAATGTAAATACTAGAATTATCAACTCCTTCAAGGTTCAAAAGAATTCACCTGTGAAACTGTTTATGGTGACTGTTTCTCCCTGTTGGTGCTGGTGGAGAAAGGAGTTACTCAAATTTTAAGCATACTAGAGCCATTTTCTTCTCAGAGCAGTTTTAGTTTCCATTTGTCTTCCGTCCCGTCAGTGGTTGCTCTTGCATTCCCTTTTCTAATTTGTGCCACCATATCTGTTATTTCCTGATACTTGATTTTTCTTTCTCTCTTCCTTCTGCTGGCTGTCCCCTCTGACCTTTCCCATTGAGCTTTTAGACCATAACTATGGTTAGTCAGCCAGTTACACTGGGTTTTGAATAATCTTCATCTTCATCTCTCCATAGCTATTTTATTATTTTCTGCTACTTAGAGTTTTCTTTCCACTGTCTGATATCTTCCTTGATTTATTAGTTTTTAACTTCAGATGTGGATGCTATCCTTACCCCTTGAAGTTGCCAAAATATTAACACCCGTATATTTTTAGAAGGAATTACTAGTTCTGGACTATTACTATGAGCCTCTTAATTTAGTTACATTATGTTTTAAAATATCATGATAAACATAGCAAACCAAGTTCCTCAACTTGTTTTGCCAGCCCTACACAACCTAGTGGTTCTCCACCTTCTAGGGATACGTTATGTGTATGCGTGTGTGTGTGTGCACACAGACGTGCATGTGTGTGTGTTATAATATTACATAGATGTCCTGGGAAGGCCTCACTGATGAGGTGTGTTTTGAATAAAGCCTGAAAGAAGTAAGAGAATGAGCCAAATGAATATCTAGGGGAAGAGCATTTCAGACAGCAGGATAGCTGATATAAAGCCTACAAAGGGAGATTGTGCCTAATCTGATTTTGAGGGAAAACAAAGAGCCTAATGTTGTTGTTGTTGTTTTAAATTTATTTATTTTTTTATTTATTTATTTTTGGCTACATTGGGTCTTCATTGCTGCGTGCAGGCTTTCTCTAGTTGCAGTGAGCAGGGGCTACTCTTCGTTGCAGTGCGTGGGCTTCTCATTGAGGTGGCTTCTCTTGTTGCAGAGCACAGGCTCTAGGTGCGCAGGCTTCAGTAGTTGTGGCTTGAGGGCTCTAGAGCGCAGGCTCAGGAGTTGTGGTGCATGGGCTTAGTTGCTCTGCGGCATGTGGGATCTTCCCGGACCAGGGCTCGAACCTGTGTCCCCTGCATTGGCAGGCGGATTCTTAACTACTGCGCCACCAGAGAAGTCCCAAGAGCCTAATGTCTTTAGAGTAGAAGGAGAGGTCGTGAAGTCAGAGAGGTGACAAGATACAGCCACTATGGAAAACAGTATGGGGGTTCCTTAAAAAACTAAAAATAGGACTACCATATGACCCAGCAATCGCACTACTGGACATATACCCTGAGAAAACCATAATTCAAAAAGACACATGTACCCCAGTGTTCATTGCAGCACTATTTACAATAGCCAGGACATGGAAGTGTCCATTGACAGATGAATGGATAAGGAAGATGTGGTACATATATACAGTGGAATATTACTCAGCCATTAAAAGGAATGAAGTTGGGTCATTTGTGGATGGACCTAGAGAGTGTCATACATAGTGAAGTAAGTTGGAAAGAGAAAAACAAATATCTTATGTTAATGCATATATATGGAATCTGTAAAAATGGTATAGATGATCTTATTTGCATAGCAGAAATAGAGACAAATGTATGAATACCAAGGGGGAAAGGGGGAGTGGGAGGAATTGGGAGATTGGGATTGACACATAAACAGTATTGATACTGTGTATAAAATAGACAAATAATGAGAACATACTGTATAGCACAAGGAACTCTGCTTAATGCACTGTGGTGACCTAAATGGGAAGGGAATCCAAAAAAGAGGGGATATATGTATATGTATAGCTGATTCATTTTGCTGTACAGTAGAAACTAACACAACATTGTAAAGCAACTATACTCCAATAAAAATTAATTTAAAAATAAGAACTCAGATCATTTAAAACTTGTGGGACATTCAAAAAACTTTGGCTTCTACTCAAGTGAGATCAGAAGTCATTGGAGAACTTTGAGCACAGGAGTGAAGGGTCTCACATATGTTAATAGGATTTCTTTGGCCTCAGTTGAAAATACACTTAATGGAGGTAAAAGCAGAAACAGAAACCTAGGGAAAAGTGGCAGTAATCCAGACCAGAGATAATGATGGCTTAGTTTAAGACTGTAAGCAATTGAAATGGTGAGAGGTGTTTGGATTCTGGATAAATTTTGAAGATGGACAAGTAGGATTTCATGATGGATTAGATGTGGGGTGTGAGAGAAAGAGAGGCATTAACAGTTGACTCCAAGTTTTTTTGGCCTGAGCAACTAGAAGCATTGGTATTTGGTATTCAATATATATCTGTGAAATTAGTAAATGTTTATTTATTTTGAACATCTGATAATTCATAAATAAAAGGGTCCATCACTTTTGGCTTCAAAATAATGACTATAATGATTGTCACAACATTTTTCTCAAAATGTCCCCCTTATTTCTTTCTTTCAGTTCGTGAATCAGTTTTTCTTGGATGTTAGATAAGAGGAAGCATATGACACACCTTGCTTGCTAGTATTCTTTAAAGATAGGCAATGTATGTGCAGTTATATGAGAAAGACAACTCACATGTCAAACGATGGGAATGAATTTTCATTGTCTTACTTTGGTTTAATATTCATAGCCATAAAACCTAGCTTGATTAGAACTTCTTGGATTTTAAGCAGTGGAAGGAAGTAAAAAGTTATCACCACATCAGTTATACCTCAATAAAGCTATAAAATAAAAGTAATAACAAAATTAAAATGAGGCAGTAGAGGGCTTCCCTGGTGGCGCAGTGGTTGAAAGTCCGCCTGCTGATGCGGGGGACACGGGTTTGTGCCCCGGTCCGGGAAGATCCCACATGCCTCAGAGCGGCTGGGCCCGTGAGCCATGGCCGCTGAGCCTGCGCGTCCGGAGCCTGTGCTCCGCAACGGGAGAGGCCACAACAGTGAGAGGCCCGCGTACCGCAAAAAAAAAAAAAAAAAAAAAATGAGGCAGTAGAAAAGTGGGAAAAAAGTTATTACCACAAACATTGTGTTTATTCTTTCTGTTGTGTAAGTGTCATAGGAATTGATGCACTTGTCTTATTTTTTGGGAGGGAAGAAACAGTCTTGGAACCATGCCTTTTCCATTTAGCCTAGAGAGTTAGGACTAAGAAAAATAATACATTCTCTACCTCAGGAATGTTTAAGTCCAAAATTTCTCTATCACTCTTGGCCAAGTTTTACAAAGATATTTTAAATCATAAATCATATCATAGACTGTCTGATAAATCAGTTAATAATGAATAAAATATAGTTTCACTTTTTAAATCTCTTAAGGATTGTAATGGTATCCTGGAATACTTCTCTTAATTATTAGCATGTAGTTATGTTTATATTTTAAATATTCATTTATTAAAGTAGCAGAAGCATAAATGTGAGTTTATTAATTTTTTTCAAAGAACTGTGCATTTTAAATTAATTGACAAAAACATGGATAATAAAAATTTTTAATTCAATTATATGATTTATTTGAGTTCAGTTCAGCACACTCTCTTGAGCACATGCTGTGTGTTCTGTATATATATGACAAGCACTGTACAAGAATTGGACTTTAAAGATAAATGAAAGCTCCTGTTTTGTTTTTTTTTTTTGCCGTACGCGGGCCTCTCACTGTCGTGGCCTCTCCCGTTGCAGAGCACAGGCTCCGGACGCACAGGCTCAGCGGCCATGGCTCACAGGCCTAGCCGCTTCGCGGCATGTGGGATCTTCCCGGACCGGGGCACGAACCCGTGTCCCCCGCATCGGCAGGCGGACTCTCAACCCCTGCGCCACCAGGGAAGCCCGAAAGCTCCTGTTTTTAAGGGGCTTATGGTCTACTATGGGAGATAGACAAGTAAAAGGATAATTTAAATAGTATGTGGAGAACTTTCACTTATAATCAGGAAGAAGCACAACACAAACAGCTAGAACTGAAGAAAATATATTAAAAACTATTTTTACATATTGAGGAAAAGAGACTGTTCAAGACTATGATTACTGAGAGAAGGGAAACACTTGAGGTATGATTACCCTAGCTTTTTACCTGGATGCAATTCTTTGACAGCAGGACTGAGAGGGGGAACTTAAGCAAAGCAGAATGGACTGATTGAGTTGAGGATACAAAGATTGGAGTTCAGGGAGGCTGAGTTAGCTGCAATTTTCGGGACAATGTACTTGAGAGGAAAGAACTACACAGACAAAAACCTCCAGAAATCTTCATAGAGTTTGCTTTGAGCCTTTGGCTATATATTACTCTGTGCATACGTACAGGAAAACCACTAGGCTGAGTGAAGAAAAACTGCTGAGGAGTCATAAGGTCGACAATTCTAAGAGCTCACACAGGGCTGGGAGACATTCATGTTCCATCCTGTCAGAATAGAAAGATCTCATTAAACAGAAGAGTCCTGCCTTAATAGCAAGATTAAATTAGCCTTAGACTTAAGGCTCTTCTGGACACACTCTTTTAAAAAAAATCTTAAAAGCAAGGTTTGGACCTAATCATGTTACCTAACTGCCTGCTAAATAACAAGCATCAGCATGCTTTAAAGGAAGAGATCAAAATTCAAACATTCAAGAAAATAGTGAACACAATGTCTAGTATCCAATCAAAAATCACTATACATGTGAAAAAGCCAATTATAACTCATAGCAAGGAGGAAATAAGGTCAATAGAAACATCTCTAGAAATCAGAGATAATGCAATTAGCAGAGAAAGACTTTTAAAATTGTTCTTATAAATATACTCAAGACCATGAATATAGTGAAGAGAAAAAAGATATAAAAATAATTAAAGATTCAGAAAAATCATTTGACAATATTCAGCACCCTTCCATGGTTTTAAAAAAAAAATTCAATACAGTAGACATTGAAGGGACCATTCTCAACCTGATAAAGTGTATCTATGAAAAACCCATGGTGAATGCTATTAATGATGAAATAATGAAAATTCCTCACCTAAGATTGGGAAAATACAAATATCCACTCCTACTACTTCTGTTCAACATTTTGCTAGAGATTTTAGCCTGGGCAATCAGGCAAGAAAAAGAAATAAAAGACATCTAGGCTGGAAAGGAAGAAGTAAAACTATCTCTATTTGAAGATAACATGATCTTGTGTATAGAAATCCTAAGGAACCCACCGGAAAACTATTTGAGCTAATAAACAAGTTCAGCAAGGTTGCAGGATATTAGATCAATATATACAAATCAATTATATTTCTATATACTAACAATGAACAATTTGTAAGTTAAATTAAAGAACATTCAATTTACAATCAAAAAGTAAAATACTTAGGAGTACATTTAACAAAAGTTCAAGACTACAAAAATCATTGTTGAAGGAAATTAAAGAAGACCTAAATAAATGGAAAGTCATCCCAAGTTGATGGATTGGAAGATCTAATATTGTTAAGATGGCAATACTCCTAAATGTGATCTACAGATTCAATACAACCCCTATCAAATATTCTAGCTGGCTTTTTGCAATCTGACCCTAAAATTCATAGAAATGCAAAGGACCAATAATAGTCAAAACAAACTTGAAAAAGAACAGAGTTGGAAGACTCACACTTCTGATTTCAAACTTAGAACAGAGCTGCTGTAATCAAGACAGTGAGGTGCTGGTATGAGTATGGGCATATAGATCAAGGGGATATAATTGAGAATCCAAAAATAAACCCATACATTTATGGTCACTTGATTTTTACACGTATACCAAGACCATTTGCAAAAGAATAGTCTTTTTAAATAAAGGTGCTAGGATAACTGGATATCCCCATGCAAAAGAATGAATGTGGACATCTACCTCATACTGTACACAAAAACTAAATCAAAACAGATCACAGACCTAAATGTAAGAGCTAAAAATATAAAACTCTTAGAATAAAACACAGTTGTAAATCTTCCTAACTTAGGATTAGGAAATGGTTTTCTAGGTATTCACAAGCAACAAAAGAATAGATAAATTGGACTTCATCAAAATTAAAACTCGAGTTTCAAAGGACACTATCAAAAAAGTGAAAAGACAACCCACAGAATTGTAGAAAATATTGGCAAATCATGTATCTAATAAGGGACTAGCATCCAGAATATATAAAGAACTCTTACAACTAAACAGTAAAAAGAAAAATAACCCAGTTTTTTTAATGGACAAAGTATTTAAAAAGGCATTTATCCAAAAAAGGCATACAAATAGCCACACATGAAAGACGTTCAAAATAATTAGGAAAATGCAAATCAAAATCACAATGAGATGCCACTAGCCTGGCTATAATAAACGAGTAGATAAGAGTGTTGGATAGGCTGTGGAGAAATTGGAAACCTCATACATTGCTGGTAGAAATGTACAATTATACAACTACTTTGGAAAACAGTTTGACAGTTTCTCAAAATGTTACACCTAGAGTTACCCTATGACCCACAATTCCACTCCCTGGTATTTCAAGATAATTGAAACCATATGTCTACGTAAGAACTTGTACATGAATGTTCATAGCAGCATTGTTCATGGTAACCAAAAAGTGAGTAGAGTTTTCTAACTTCATTGGGAAGCTCGGTTTACTTAGTAATATGACACTATTTTGAATTCTCATTCAGCAGTCTAACCTTCAACTAACTTGTTCTTTTGTATCCAGTTGTTGCTTAAATAATCCTGGTCAGTTTATTAAGAAACAGTTCCTATGTGGCCAAGGGAAGCTGTTGGGACTTAAAATTGACCATATACTGCTTAAATTTTTACTACACAAGAAGAACTTAATCATTCCTGACATACATAAAGCAAAACTTAAAATAGTTAAATTATGTTTTTTGGTTTTTGTCTATTTGTTTCTAGAAATGAAGTCAGTGGAACATGATAGTGGCCAGTTAAATGAACTTCAAAAACAAAAGAGTGAATTGATACAAGAATTATTTACTTTGCAGAGAGAGCTTAAAGGTATTACCTTTATGAGTTAGTTTATTTTGCTGATGAATATTGTTATATATCTACCATAGGGTAGTATTATTCTTTCAAAATGTATTCACCTATTGGGATGTAGTGCTGCTATTGATGTAAAAAAGGAATAGGTAAAGCACTGAGCTGATCAGTGTTAGATCTGGTATTTTTAATGTCACAAATTTTGTTAAGATCTTTTTTGTGTGTGCCTTTAATTGCTACATTAAAGTAGAAAAATAAAAATCACTAGTACATATATTTTACATGAAGCACCAAAATTGAGTATTGTTCTTATGATTGCATAAAGATAACCTTTATGTTTAATTTTTTAAAGATTGTAAGAATTTTCTTAAATTGTTTAGGTTTTGAAGATAAAAAAAAGGAAGCCGTTTGTACTACCAAGTACCTAGAGGAAGAAAAAATAAAAATCAGTGAAAAGCCTCAAAATGATGCTGAATGCTTAAGGTAAGAATTGCCTATTATACTTTGGTATAAAATCTGATAATTTTCCAAGTCGTCAAGTAGATTTCAGCATAAAACTAAACGCACAGTTGCTTTTTTTTTTAAAGTTTGTTTAAGAAATTATTTCCTTCTATGTGTATTCTGAAACATACTAATAAGCAAACACTTTACTGGCTAGAAAGTGCTACACTTAAGTTTCACGATGCATCAGGTTGATAAGGTTGAAATCAATTTAATCTTTTCATATACCTCATGGTCTCAGAGTTATTCATATCCTAACAGATTAAGATACAGTATTGTTTCCACAACTCTCTTTTT
This sequence comes from Leucopleurus acutus, assembly GCF_964270905.1. Classification (NCBI taxonomy): domain Eukaryota; kingdom Metazoa; phylum Chordata; class Mammalia; order Artiodactyla; family Delphinidae; genus Leucopleurus; species Leucopleurus acutus. The sequence goes on along the minus strand of NC_139156.1, from coordinate 14,253,838 downwards.
TATTATCCCTAACTTTCTGGAGTGAAATGATTGAAATTATTTTTGGTCCTTCTAGATTTCAGGGGAAAAAACCAGAGTCTACTGTTTCACTTGAAATCTGTCACTCTGGTTTGGGGCCTAAAGATTGAAAATGTATTTTCTGTACGGAATACTTAGATGTTTTTAATGCATTTGGATAATGAAAGAATGGCTGAGGTTTGAAATGACATAATTATATACCAAAGGAGGACCCCCCCCAGTTTATTAATTTCACTGTTATTTATTAATAATTCAGTGTTATATTTGCTGGCTTAATTTTAAAGAACTTCCTATACTTTCTACATTTAATGTAAGAAACAGAAACCTCATTGCCAGATCTACAAAGAGGCAAATGAAGACTTCTTTCACATAAATCATATAGGAAATAAGTCCACTAGAGCTGAACAAATGCTTCATATTAGCAGTGTATTGCCTTAGGCCATAATTTTAGTAGATTGTGAGAAAATATCTGCAATTTAATTTTATGTTAAGTTTTATAAGCATGAAATATCAATCTCTTGGGTGATATGTTTGATGCAGAATGAGTTTCTGTAATGACAGTCTGCTCATTGATATTTTTACACTTTTAAAAATGGTAATGCCCACTGGTATCATTATAGTTAGTAGTAAAGGGGCTTCCAATATGAACTCCAGTTTTGTTTATCACTCAGTCATAAAAATTTGCCCTGGATTAAAATTAAGCACACAAAGTTTGTTAGACAGAGCTTTTCCTTCACAGATGGTGACAAAGGAAATTTGGATAGAAAGAAACATCAATCAATATACCTAGTCCGTTCTTTGCATCTTAGCAGTTATTGAATGAAATGCCAATATTTATCAATTCCCACTTTAAATTCTTTAATATGTGTAGCTTAGTTTCCCTTCTGGTATGTTCCATAAAAGTTATTTCAAGTGTGAAGAGCAGAGTCAAAATACTAAGTGTAAAGATTTTAGAAAAGAGGGCCATCAGTCTTATAATTAGCGCAATAACAAGGAGCTAATGATGGCAAAAAATGATATGACATTTACTGAACATCATTAAGGCCAAAATTAAGTTGGTTTTATCCCTAAATTTTGGAATAGAATAATCTTTTTCATCTGTGTGTTCAAATGTATACTGAATTCTATAGTAATTGCCTTTATCTTAAATTTTCAAGTTTAACTACTCTTGGTATAGATGCTATTTTTATAGCAGGGTTTCTCAGCCTTGGCACTGTTGAGATTTTGGCTCGGGATATTCTTTGTTGTGGGAGAGCTGTCCCATGCAGGGTAAGATGTTTATTAGCATTCCTGGCCTCTACCAACTAGATGCCAGTAGCGCCACCCACCCCCCGCTGTGACAAACCAAAAATGACTCCAGATATTGCTCAGTGCTCCCTGGGCAGATGGGTGGGCAAAATTGTCCCCAGTTCAGAACCAGTTTTATTTTAAAGTTATTAAAATTGTACTTCTACTTTTATTAAACTTTAACCAGTAAGAAAGCAATTACTGGGTTACAAAAAGTTACAAAAAATTAATTACAAAAACTTAAAACTTCATCTCTATGAACTTATTGTTTCTACTTTTTGTAATTAGAAAATTTTGATGCATATTTTATTCTGTCTATATTATTGAAATTCTTTTGTAATGATTATGTTTTTATAAAGTTAATCTGTCATGTCCAGGTTGCTTGTTGGACTCTAACTTAATGCCATCCATTAATGGAGAGAACTAGTACTTTATTTATTTATTTTTTTAACACCTTTATTAGAGTATAACTGCTTTACAATGGTGTGTTAGTTTCTGCTTTATAACAAAGTGAATCAGCTATACATATACATATATCACCATATCTCCTCCCTCTTACATCTCCCTCCCACACTCTCTGTCCCACTCCTCTAGGTGGTCACAGAGCACGGAGCTGATTTCCCTGTGCTATGCGGCTGCTTCCCACTAGCTATCTATTTTACATTTGAGAACCAGTACTTTATATTCACAACAGTTTAATGGTCTCTGCTTTAAGTAATCTTCCCCTATTTATAAATTACAAGATGTTTGTTTATTTAAAAGATTCTAATGTGAAGAGTGTGGGCTCATTAATTAACACATGTTAAAGCAACTAACCTATAGAATATTGCTATGATTAATACCTAAACCAGAGGTTGTGTTAATTTCTAAGAAGCGTCCCTGAGGGTTGTATAACATACCAAGCTAGTTTTTTCATGTAGTCCAGGGAGGACAGAAATCTCAGGGTCTCGAGAGGCAGAAAGCATAGAGGTTAAGATTACAAACACCTTTGAATCCCACCTCTGCTATTTACTAGGTTAGTGACCTTGGACAAGCAATTTAACTTGTCTATGCCTCATTCTCTACATCTATAAAATGAGGTTAATAATGGCCCTACCTCACAAGACTATAGCAAAAATTAAATGTCTTAATATATATAAAGCCCTTACAACAGTGCTTGGTACACAGTAAATGCTCTATAATTATTAGACATAATTATAATTGTATAATTACTTATGATTTCATTTTTATTTCATATTATCCATGTGAGTTTCATGCCTTTCAGGCTTCTTTCTCATTTTTTTCTCCTGCCTGTCCTTTAAGTGCAGAGGCTCCCTAAAGGTTAGTCATTGATTGTTTTCTTACTTTGTACTCTCCATGGGCTATCTCATCTGGTCTAAAGTTTTAGTTATCATCCATAGATAATTTCCAAATCTTTGTCAGTAATCCCTCCTTCCTAAGCTCCAGTTCTGAATTCCCAAGAATTTAATATAAACGTAGAAATAGATCTGAAGTGATGCTGTCCTGATTAAACAAACAAAAACATAATCTGTGCTATCTCCCTGCATTTCTATCACATACTCTATTCTACTAGCACATCAGAATACTATTTGTGGAATTCCAAATATGCCACAGGACTTCACACCTCTGTATCTTTCTCTTTTTTCTCTATTAGTTAAAAATCTGATTTAGTCTTCAAGGCCTAGCTCACATGTAATTTTTCCTGAGTAAACCCAAAATGTAGCAGGCATGTTTGATGTGTTCAGAGATCTCATCATTCTCACCCTACCCCCGTCCATCACCAAGTTTTGTTGCTTTTACCTCCAAAACATTTCTTGAATCCTTCCACTTCTCTCTCCATGGCTACCATCCTAGTTCTAGCCACTACTCTCTCTCACCTGGATCACAGTAACAATCTCTCTCTGCTTTCCTGTCATCCACTCTTGCAACCTTCATTGCATTATAAATTGAATCGTGTCAGCCCCCTTATTAAAATCATCAGTGGCTTCATAATGAACATAATAAAACCTGAAGTCCAAGACTCGTCACAATATGGTATATGACCACCTCCCTGATGTTATTTTCAACCATGGTCCCCTTCTCACTCTGCTCCTTAAAGCACTCCGAGCTTTCTTCCACCTAAGACCTTTATCTATGCCTTGCTTTCCCTCAAGTTATCTGTTTGCCCCTTGCCTGCTTGTCTCCTGCCTGGTGGGACATGCCCTATCCTTTAGATCTCAGTTGAAATACTTCCTCAGAGAAGGATCCCTGTGATCTAAATTTTATAACCTGTTGTTTTTCCTAATAACACACTGTGTTTTTTCCTTGATGGCACAGATTCCATTTTGTAATTACATATTTATGTGCTTCATTTTATTTATGTCTATGTCATCATGTGCTCAGTTAGGGGAACGATCTTGTCTACTTTGTTTACCATTGTATACTCATGGTCTAATACTTGGTACAGAGGTTGGCATATAGTAGGTATTGAATAAATAAATGAAGGAATAAACATAATAAATTATGAAAGCGTTCCTCTACTGTTCCTTTCTCTGTGTCCATAGAGAATATGTTTATAATTCTGTCATATCATTGATCATATTCTATGATATTTATGTGTATCAGTCTCTCCCACTTAACTGGGAACTCCCTCTACTTCTTCTTCATTTTTCTATCAGTGTCTGAATCTAACATAGTCCAGGGTACTTAGTGTTTAATAAATATTTGTTCCAGTGATTGAGTCTACATATTTTATTTTTACTACAAAGAAGATAAAAGTTCCTCATCTTTTTTCAGTGTTATTTGCAAAGACATGGTATATATTAACCCCTGAGATAGCCCCATGGAATTCTTCTTTCCACTCCTGGTTTTTTTCTTCCATGAAGAAAAAGCTTTACTGGTTTAACCCACCTTGTTGTCCCCCCCAGAACTCCTTCTTTCTTATTCTATGGTGGAGAGGAGTGATTCAGTCTGATTGGTGAGTTTGGAAGGATAAACCGAAGCCCAGCTTTCTTTTCCTTATCTCTCTGGAGTATGGCCTGCCTCAGAGTGTATATTCCACTCTGCTCCTCTATCCCTTAAGTTTTACAGTGATAGGACTCCATGAAAGAAAGCTTGTGGCATCCAATTCTGTCTCTAATGGTGTGAGTTACATTAGTCTAATTCTGGGGTTCAGTGTTAGTAAATCCTTTGCATGCAGATATAAGCCACATTCTCCAGTCACTGCTATATTAGTAGCAAACTTGACATCTTGACCTTCCTTATTTCTCAGATGGGCAGAATTCAGGTAGGCAAGAATAGCAGTATATACTGGACCACTTCAAACTCCCAACACCTATTATTTTTTATTATTACTCAACACCAGGGTCACCAAAATACAGTTCTTCATCATGACTTTTTATTTACTGCAATAGTAACATACCAGACAACTTGAAACATTTCAGGCATTTTTTTACCTACAACACTTCTTCTTAGAATGGTTTTACACTTTTTATAACCAATGTTTATGCTTGTTTAATACAGCAGGAAGTTTGTTTCAGAAATGAAGCTACAAAGTCAATAGCATGGGATTTTCTTTCTGAACATTTGAAGATAGAGTGGTTTTGTGAACAGCATGTTTGCAATGGAAACAGCACAAAAGTTAATATACACCTGCTACTGAGAGACTCTAAATGCATTTATATGAAGTAGTAAATCAGTGCTGTTGCCTCTTCAGTGAAAAGGTCATCCAGTTAAGTTAGTCATAGATGTCACATTGATGGTGTTTTATTAGCTAGTAAAATTCTGGGGGAAAAAAAGACAGAAATTCCCCTTCCTCTTACCCCATCCTTTTAATTTCTCCTTTTTAAGATTTTCTATGGATTCATGGATTTCTTTTTTATTTCATGTGTTATAGTACATTATTGTCACTATTTTTGATGCTCAAATTGTCCCAGATTTGGCTAGAGGCAGTCGCTTGAACTAAATTTTTGTGTCTTTTGACATTTTCCCATCAGTTTTTGGTCACTTTCCTTCCTTCTTGTGCAACAGAATATTCTAGGCTCATCTTGTATATTATAATACCTACCTCAGCCCTGGGACCAATTATTTCAAGGAGTCCTGGTATCTTTTAGTTGGTACTGGTTTTAGAAACTAAGATTAGCATGCTAGATGTGCTCGTTACTACTGGGTATCATTGCTTCTGAATACTTTAAACGGACAGAAATAAAAATACCATTTTTTTAAATCATGATTTTTTTTATAGTGATCCCTTCCATTCACATCCAAAATGACAGGTTTTTTTTTTCCTCTTCCCTCCATTTTCTATGTATATCTTCTTTCTTCTAGTGAAAACTCTGGTTCTTAACAACATCAATGTAATTATCCATTTCTTACAATCTTGTAAAATAATTTTAGAATTGCTAGCTGTGTACCTTCACTAACAATAAAAGTAGTAAATAAAATTTAAGATTCCTTTATACTTCTTATTGCCTTACAACATATCCCACTGAGGGTTATAGACTACTATGTTTGAAAATTACTTGAATTAATTCTTTTTTTTTTAATCTGTGATTATAAATTTGAAAAACAGGTTTATTTGTTTGTGTTTAACTCAACTGTTATTTTGTGTTAAACTTTATGGTCTTTTCCTCAACTTTATTTATTTAATTTTATTTGTCAAATATGTAAATAATCATCAAGATTCAAAAGTCAGAAATATATAAAAAGGATATACCCAGATGAGTTTCATTTCATTCCATATCTATTCCACCCCATTTTCACTCATGCTGTAGATGACCATTTTCACTAGTTACTGGTTTATCCTTTCTGTGTTTCTTTTCATCTTTATCTTCATTCTTTTTATACTGTATAATACTCCATTATATGGATGTGCTATAGTTTATTCAACCAGTCTCATAAGAATGGACACAGGTTGTTGACAATATTTTGTGATTACAAATAATAATACAACAATAACTTTGTGCATATGTTGTTTGTTTTTATAGGGTGTATTACTGATGTGGAATGGCAAAGTCAAAAGGAAAATATAAATGTAGTTTTGTTATATACTGCCAAATTCTCCTCCTTTGAAGTTTAACCATTTTAAATTCCCCCATCAATGTCTGAGCTGTTTATCCACAACCTTATGAAGAAAGTGTGTTATCAAGTTTTTGGAGTTTTACCTATCTGATAGATGCGAAATTATATACCTGTGTAGTAAATTTTCAAGTCTTTATTATGAGTGAAATTGACCATATTTTTATCACGAGTAATATTAAGCACTTTTCAAATGTTTAGGGATGATTTTTATACTTTTTTCTGTGAAGTGACTGTTTATGACTTTCCCCCATTTTTTAATCAGAGTTTTGGTCTTTTTTCCCCTTGATTATAAAGTCCCTTTACATATTAGAGAGATTACACTTTTATCTGTGATGTATGTGGCAAGTATTTTCTCTCAGATTGTCTTTTGACTTTACTCATGTGTTTTGCTATGCAACTTTTTAAATGTAATTGAATTGAGTACTCATTTTTCATTTATATTTTGAGCCATAGTGAGAAAGTTCTTGGCCACAACCAGCTTATAAAGGAATTTCCCTATTCTTTCACTTTGTCCGTAGATAGTTTCATTTTTTACACTTAAATCTTTGATCCAGTTAGAGTATATTTTGGTGTATGCTATGAGATACAGAGCCAATTTTAGCTTTGACAATCCATCTATAGCCACATAGCACAAAGCTATCTGGTTTTTCTAACACAGCTTATTAAAAAGTCAGTCTTTTACAGTGGTTTGAGGAAGCTCCTTTAGCATATGCTAAATGTCCACTTGTCCCTTTTAAGCTATTTCTGTCTTCTGTGTTCCACTGCTCTATTTATATGCCACTACTGCACTCTTTTAATTATAAAGGATTAATGGTATGATTTAATATCTCACAGGGCTAGTCACCTTTCTTTGTTTTCTTTTTTCAGGGCTTTCTTGGAAAAAAAAAATTCAAGGCCTTTTCTAGAATGTTCTTTTTCTTTTTTCATATGAACTTTAGAATCAAATTCGCCTAGCACCAGCGGAAAAAAGTGTTAGTATTTTTATTAGGGTCAAATTAAGTTTTATTTAACTGGGGATAGTTAACATTTTTATGATGTCCTATCCATGAAAAAGTCATGTTAATTATTGCTGGTGACAATGAAGGCTACTTATTTTTGTTTGCTAATTTTGTATCTTGTCACCCTACTGAATTATTTTATTGTTTGAGTTGGTTTTAACATGATTCATGGGTTTTCCAAGTATGTTTTCAAATTACCTGAAAAACGAGATAGCTTTATTTCTTCTTTCAAATTCTTGTTCCTCCAGTTATCTTTCCTAGACTAATTTTAATGGCTGGTTCCTTACAGAATTATAGAGAATTAAAATTTCTTTCCAAATTCTTTAGTGTTAACTTGAAATTCCGATAATAGAAGCTGCAAATCTGGCACTATTCATGTAATAAAGAATTATTATAAAAGTTTACTAATGAACTAATTAATAGAGTGAATTTTTCCTTTAAAACAGACTTAAAAAAGAATTAGAACTTTATAAGGAAGATGACATGCAAAGTGTTTATGATGCTCTCCAGACAGAAATAGAATTTTTGCAGTTGGTAAGCCATAATTGATTGTTTAACTTTCGTTCAGCACTTGTTTTTACTTACTGGTAAGAATGGTTTTACTGGAATACATCTCACTGAATTAGTATTGTGCCCTTCACATGGATTTGCACTAGATACAAAAGAACAAAACAGGGCTTCCCTGGTGGCACAGTGGTTAAGAATCCACCTGCCAATGCAGGGGATATGGGTTTGAGCCCTGGTCTGGGAAGATTCCCGCATTCCGCAGAGCAGCTAAGCCCGTGCGCCACAACTACTGAGCCTCCGCTCTAGAGCCCGCGAGCCACAACTATTGAGCCCACATGCCACAACTACTAAAGCTCGTGCACCTAGAGCCCATGCTCTGCAACAAGAGAAGCCACAGCAATGAGAAGCTCGCTCATCGCAAGGAAGAGTAGCCCCCGCTCGCCACAACTAGAGAAAGCCCACGCACAGCAACAAAGACCCAACGCAGCCAAAAATAAATAAATAAAAAAAAACCAAAACAGCAACAACAAACAAAACTAAGGTCATGCTATAAATCTGTGAAATGTTTTGAGTCTTGGAGATTTAGATGCTGCATGAGGCAAGTTATATCAATATATAAAGAGAATATGTACAATTTCAAACTAAGTTAAAAAAAATTCAAACCTGACCTCACAACATCCCCTTGACTGAAACTGTTATTAGAGGATTAATGCACTGAAGAAGTTTAACTATCATAATGCTTAAAAGCTTTTTGTTTTTGATAGGCATAAATTATACTTTGATTATATTTGATCCTAAAACTTTCTTATTACAAATTTTTATGATTTCCAGAACTTTGGATTCAATTATTGGAAACTTATTTTCAGATTGTGTGGGAGCACTTCAGATTGCTTTTAACCTCTTACTTTCGTTGTTTATAAAATGAACACAGTATTTGTCATGCTCTATTTTAATAGAAGACATATATAGCTAGCTTTAAAGTATGTTAAAATATAGTTTTAATTTAATACACTACATTTTCTTCCATATTTATTTTCTGGAAATATTTTCTTATTTAAGATTATCCAATAGGTATGTTAGGATTTATATTTTATAGGATTTATATATTTAGAAAAACTTTCAATAGTAAAATTTAGAAATGCCCAGTTATTGTTGTGCTAAATTTACATGAATTTTATGTAATTCTTTTATTAAGAATTTCATTTCTCTCATGAATAATTGTATGTTTTCATTTCAGACATTGGCACAGAAAGATCTTCAGGAAACTAAAAACTTGTAGAGAAGTGATCAGCTATCTAAGATTTGATCAAGCATCTTAGTATCAAATCTTTGTGGTAGATACATGAATGATACCCATTTCTTGTGGAAAACGTGAGGTTTAAAATGTTCAAAGTTGTTGATATCTAGAATTGATATATTAGCACTTAAAAAAAGTAAGTTTTTGGTCTTGTTACCTGCTGAAACTTAAGAGTTTTTATGTGGTTTGATTTTATTTCTAAAGGAAGAAAAAAGGGGAAACAGATATTGTGTTCTCAGGCTCGTTATTCCCCCCCCGACCCTTAAGCTGATCTATACTTTCTGATGTTGTTCATTCTTTGTTACAGTCTACCTCAGATCCAATCAAGTGTAGGAAGAAAAGCTCAGATTATTGACCCAATTTTGTCAGTGCCATTTGCACCAACAAAGATGCTTACTTTCATTTTAATCCTTCTGTAATCATAAGATGTCTTTTGACAGAGGCCTTCTGAGGCCTTTCATCTACAGAAGCCAGTTTTCTCCACTTTTCTCTAAATGTGTCTACAGATTTAAGTCTGGGACACCTGCAGCCACTTTCCAGCACTTTGTGCCTGCCAGTTCTCTTCCTAATGCCAGTGTTGGTTAGAATGAAATAAGTCATCTACTCGGGGAGGTACATAGTCTCCTTATGGCCATCAGGATTCATTTTTGCTGGTGGCCTAAAATATTGCAACTGAAAACAGTGTACTTATGTTTGGATCAATCATGATATTGCCACCAAATTTCCAACATCACATCTCTTTCTGCTGTTAGCAGTCCTAACTAGGAAGAAAGGTGTATTTTCACCTGTTTCTTAAAAAAGTATATTGAAACTATTCAACAAGGCCCTAAAGTATGGTAGGCGGGGGAGGGAAACAAAAGATACTTTAAGGATATAACTTAAAGTTCTGAGTGCAAATGTTTTCTTTTATGATTCTAGTTGAATTAGTTTAATATCAAATATGAGATGTTTACAAATGTCTTAGATCTATTAATGTTAAGGTAGTCTTGTTTCAAATCAAGTCTTATTAGGGCATAGCTTTTTGTATAGGTTGCTTTACATCCTTATTTTTTTTAAAAGTAGCAAAGTTAAAACTCTCCTTTGAGATGTGTACCAATTGCCATCTGTTTAAATAATTTGTATTTTCAAAAGTTATTTTTATTTTGATTCTTTAAATATTTAAGAGTAAATTACTTTTGCTTAAGAAGAAAAAAAATGAATGGTACCAGAGAATTGCAGTCTGTTTTATATGCAAATGCAGAGTGGGAAATGGTTACTGGAATTAGTCATGACTTCAGTTCTGTCTTATTTTAGTCCATTTATCTAACCACATTCTAAGTTCTAAGTCTTCGGAATATTTATTATTAAATGTGTATCACATCATTAATATGCAGGCTAAGTTTACATGTAAAGCCTTTTTCACAGTAATTTTTGTTCATTATTGGTTTTGTAGCTAAAATATCAATGTGAATTAGAGATCTGCCAGTTATTTGCACAACTAACACACAATGGCATATATGCAGAATAAACTCTTACTGATATAACAGTCTTGTCATGTCTTCACATCATATAGAATATCTAGATTAATATTCAGTAATGAATCAGAATTCATATGAATTGAATTTGAGACAAAATGGGAGGTTCATAACGTATTTTCATTATTTCAAAATGCTTAAAATGCGTATTTTAGGATTTAAACTATTTTTTTTCAAACAATCGAATGATTGTTTTGGCAATGCATGGTAGAGTAATACAGTGCACTGCCCGTGTAATACCAACCAAAATAACTGGGACTATTAGAATCAATGTAATCAAAGGCACAAGTTCACTGAAAAAAGGAAATACAACAATCAATAGAAATTGCAGTGTACGAACCTACACTGTCAGTACACCAGCAGATTAGGTCTGTTTTTAGTTTTTTTAAGAATTCGTAATTCATACAACTCTTAAGTAGGAAAAATAACTGAAATTATCTAAGTAAAAGTGTGTCTCAGACTGACTTTACTCTGGAAGTAAGACTTTGGCTATATAAAAAGGCAATTTTTAAATTAATGCTCATTCATTAAATAAATTCACTAAATTTTCCCTATACTTAGTTATAACCAAAGCCTAACTAACCCAGAGTAACACTGATACATCTCTGAGGTTCCTGGCATGCCACCATAGTTCTTTACTCTAATGGAAGTAGAAGCAACTTCCTAATTATCAGCCTTCCACTGGGGATAATACTAGGATGTATAGATAGTTTGCTGCATATTTTTCCTGCTGATTAATGGAGCTATTTGGCTAGGGGAAAGACAGCAACACAATGATAGGATGTAGAGCATGACCACTGGACTGGAAATTCCTTTCTTTATTCCCTGGCCTAATTATTGAAATGGGAGGAAAAAGCAAAGAAAAGGAAAAGTTTTAAAGTGTGTACAGTCAGGAAGATTTCTAAAGTACTCATTGTTTTATTAATAGTAGTGTTTTCTTCTGTAAAAGAAACAAAAATTGAGGAGCACATTGTCTGCCTATCTTTTTTCTCTTGAAACGTGTAAAACCATGATGAGATTCTTAAAGTCCAAGATAAGTTTGAAGTCATTGTATTGTAATGAATTGGAATCTAGAAATGACTCTAAAACAGAGTCAATTGAGATTTGGTAATTTATTGTAGAGTAGAAATTATGCTAAGAAAAATCTATTGAGTCTTTTACCAGAAGGGCAATCAGTAGCTGCAGATATACAGACAGCATGCACTAGACAGGCCCTGTTCTAATCTATGCTGAGGACAAAGTCCCTTTCTATTTCATACCAATCAGTCATACATAACTGTGTCACATTGTTATGAATATGTCATTTATTTGCAGTCCAGAAAACAGTAGCAGTTCAGTGACATGATTAGAAATAAATATGATATGGTTTTTAATCCTGGGAATAGAAGGGTAAGGTGTTCTGTCATTCAAATATTTATTTATAGTATGAAATTTGATATTTGAAGTTGTTCATTATACTAAAAAATATTTTAGTATTTGAAGCAGATTATTTTAGTTCAACTTTCATGTTTCTTCTTGACTCCTCTTCTCTCCTTTGTCATCCTGAAAAACTTAAATGAAGCAAATACATTTGCCTTTCAGAGTCTAGTTCAGAGCATTTTCTGTCAAGGGAATTTTTTTCAAGATGTGAACTAAAAATGAAAAATATTTTTTGTCATTAGCCTGAAGCAGGGATTAGGTCTTGGAGTTTTTAAGAACAGATTTTTCTTTTAATGGAAGAATGGGAAGAATGAAGTTATCTTTGAAAATGTTGGAGGTAGGAAATGAATAATTAGTTGCATTTGTGCTTTCTAAACATTGTATTTTCAAGTTTAAATAAGTTTTTGCTTGGCCTGTTAACGATAAAATCATCATACCAGTGAAGAAGCTTTATTTTCTTATTAACTTGACGTTTGACAAAAGAATAATACTGAGACAGCATTGACTAATATATGAATGAAATAATGTGATAACTGTCTTGTCTCTTAGGGAAAATCGGGATTTCATTGCTTTGTTGTTATTCATTGTACTGAGGGTCACATTCATTAAACATGAGGAAAATTTTTTAGGGTAATGCTGTTTGTAAGAACATATTTACTTTGATTGGAGGAAAAGAAGAAAGCATAACAAAGAAAACCATGACTGATGGTAAAATGCTCTCCTAAGCTGCTGCTATGAAAAGTATCAAGAGCAAAGCTGTCAGAACCGAATGCTCATTTAAACAACTGCTTTTGGTACATAGCGAATTTATCTTTAAAAGACCTTTGTGAAATTGACAGCAGCAGAATTCAAATGTCTAGGAAAATAAAGAGTAAATAAAAATGTGAAATTAATAACAATGACTGATATAAGTAGCTGTGCAAAATGAGGCCCATAGCGGGGGAGAAAACTGATTTTATTTTTTTCTTACAACCAGAAAAGCTGTACTATTCTGTTAATTCTAGGTTAATTATTGTCCTACTTGTAATAAATTGTCATTCTAATTAGTTGGTAAATAAAATCTTGTTAAAATAAAATCCTCTCAATCTACGTTTAATAGATACAAATACAATTACTAATAAATATTTCTGGATAGGGCTTTGTGACTGCTGAGAGAAGGTGTAAATTCAAACCACCATGACATGATGTTGGCAGCTTTCGTGACTTCAGACAAAGAAGCTCCTGGTTGGGCATGGGTGACATGAGAGCAATCATAGAGTCAGTGTAATGTCACCTCTAAAATCTGGTGCCAATTAAAATTTATAAAATGAAGGTTATATTTATAAAAATATTTTTATCCAATAAAATCAAAGATCTCTATTGAGATTCTAGTTGGAGACCAAGCATATATCCCAGTTTTTTTCAGGAAGAACTGAGATTTTGATTAATGATCTGGTTCGTCTGAGGTCACAGAGGGCAGTGGGCCTCTTTATTTACTGTTTAATTGCTTGGGCTTCAGTTCTAAAAATCTTAAAAATACATTGCTTTTGAAAATATGCTTACAATAAACTTTTACACAGCAGGTAAATATTAGAAGATAAGAGAAATTTGAGAATTATTTAAATCACTCTTTTGGTACCAGAAAACATGGATTAATCAGAATCAGTGAATGAATCTTGAATTAATTAAGAATATCCTTTACACTCCATGAGAAGAAAGAGGCAAATCAGTACAAAACAGACTCAAATCAAGTACTATTGAAAATTCACCTTCTGGGTATCTCTTGAAATTAATACCTATTCACCCTACTTTACATTTTCTGCAGATTTTTTTTTCAGTGCTACCCTGTGGTCATTGATAATTTAAGGTGGTAACCTGAGGAATGGCATCTTCTTAAAATATCAAATAATAAGAGTTATATTCATTTTTTCAGTACCTGCTAAGGCAGGGATATGGACTAATGGAGAACTTCCAGAAAGATCAATGTGTAAAAGAATCTCTGATTAACGTAAAAGTAGCCCTCTTCTTCTTTCTTTCTTTTCCCTATCTGTTGTTCCTTCCATCCATTCTTGTATCCATTCATCCTGGCTCCTAGCTACCTCTTGGAACTCACGCCATACACTCTCCTCCTTGCACTTTCCTCTCTAGCCGCACTGCCGTTCTTTCTGCTCCCCAAATAGGCCCGACTCACTCTGGCCTTGGGATCATTTTGGAAGCTGTGTTCCCTCTGCCTGGGACGCTCCTCCTCCTGATCTTTGTATGGCTGTCTGTTCCTGTAGTCCAGGTGTCAGCTGAAATGTCACCTCCTGGGAGAAGCCTTCCTTTAAACAGTCAGTCTAAAGTATTCACATCATCACATTATCGCACACTCTAGTTTAATTCTCTTCATACTATTTGTGATTTCTGATCTCTTTCTTGTTTGTTTGTTTCTATTTATCACTACTAAACCACAAGTTCCATGAGGGCAGGGATATTATTTGTCTTACGCACCACTTTTTTTGAGAGCCTGGAACAGTGTCAGCATACAGGAAGTGTTCAATAAATGTGCGTTGAAGTATGACTTGAATTAACTTGTTCATTTAACCCATATTTATTAATTGAGGATTTATTGATTATCCAGTTAAAGAAACTGGATAATTTATTTTTGATTATATATATATATATATATATTTATATATATATATATATATATATAACTGGATACTTTATTTTTGATTATATATATATATATATATATATAAAATCATTTATTTTTGATTCTCTTTCTTGGTTGAGTTACCATATCCCCTAATTTTCTTACTCTTTCTGAGCCTCTGTTTACTTAGTTGAAAATGGTAGTAATAATGTTTCCTAATTTCAGAACCCATCTATATAGAATAACCAATAAAAGCATTCAAAAGAGACTGGAAGAAAACAATGATCCCATATTCCATCATGGGAAAAGTTTGTGAGTCTCTCAATGACAACTTACAGCTTTCTATTATCAAGCTGTTGATTGGCAGGTAATGATTATGAATGCTTACTTTCCACCAGCAGCTAGAATAGGAAGTGAAAATTGTAAGTTGCTTGCAAGCCATGAATGTGCATTAGAGTAGCTTAAAAGCATTATTTCTCCATGGTAATAGAAAATTTTGAAATGTGTTTGCTTTCAACTGTGATTTATTCGGTCTTTCTTGTCTGAAATACAAAGTTTAAACAATTCTGTTTTTAATTCAGCATCATATTTAGAAAAATGTATGAGTGCCATCTGCTGGATTTCTCTGGTACCACCTTGAACAAGATGATAAAATTGCAAGAGTGACCCTTCCTCCCTTTCCTTCTTCCCTCCTTCCTTCCCCATTTATGTAAGTATAAATTTAAAATTTCTCTCTCTATATATTTTCCAATTGCTCCATACATAATTTTCAAATACCATGTATTTGATGCTTATTTTCAAATTAGTGTCACATGTACCCTTGAGAAAATATAAAGTTTAAGGGACATAAAAGTGAAATTTCAGTAACATTACAGTACTGTTTTTACTTTTGCTAAACTTAAAAGAGCCTTGTTGATTAATCAACACATTTTCTTTATTTTTGAATTAAAAAATATAAGTAACAGACTTTCACCCTGAGACCACATGAAAAGTTGATGTTAGTTTAAGTTGTTGATTATTTATATAACTTCTGGATGTGTTAATCTTGATTATTTAGTCTTTGTCTTTAGTCTTCAAATATTCATTCATGAATTATTGGTCCATCAAATAAAGTGAAGTCATTCTACTTAGGATCTTTGGTAATTGACCTGCCAGTCAGCTTTATCACCAGGTATGTGTTTCCTTTAAAGCTTTACTTAAAAATTCCTATCTCCTTATCATTTAACATCTATAGAATTCATGATGTCAGAATTCATGTTGTTTCATGAATTAAGTGATTGGAGTATTTCCTAGTGCAGTGCTGTTGATGAAGGGAAATTGGGCTGAATGTCTGTTGACTCCAAGAATATCCTAATAGTTGAATATTTTACAGTACTTCATGTGTCCAATCCATCAGCAAATCCTGTTGTTTGTACCTTCAAAATATATGCAGAATCTGGAACCTCTCCTCATTATACCATGGCTACTGCCCTGGTGTAGGCTCCCTGATACTTCCTGTCTTTCTTTTCTGCTTTATTTATCTCTTAGCACTTATCTGATATATTTTACTTATTTATGAATTCTGTCATATTCACCATCTATCGTTCCGACTAGAATGTAGGGGATTTTTGTCTCTTGTTCACTGCAATCTCCCCAGTGCCTCAGACAATGCCTGACACATATATGTACTCATATAGCATATTTCTTACACAAACGGATTTGCTTTGAGTTACTTTCCTCTTTCTCAAAATATTTTATAAATTACATTAGTAGGGACATATTCTCGGTGCTTTTGTCAACTCTAAATTAAAATGTCCAAGTAAGTATAACCTTCTTATCCTTTACATACAGTCAGTTTGACTATCTCTCCCTATATTTTAAAGTGAAAAATTAGCACCTACTATCAGGATATCATGATAGTTGTGGCATAGGTGACTAAGATATGGTCCTTGTGCTTAAGGAACAACAACAGCGATACTTGGATGAACAATCCAACAGTTGGTTTCACAATTCACAAGAGAGGTGATGAGAATCTCACAGATATGGGGAAGGTAAATTCCGGAATCATAACTATGTACCAGCCTAGAGAGCAGTCAATCCAAATGAGAGCAGCCTCCAGAGAGATGTTTCCAAGAAGATTAAATTGCTAGAATACCTGATATGTTGGAACTATTGAGAGAAGTTTTAAACAATTGGGATAAATTTTTTGGTATAAATCAGTGATAAGTGCATAGAAAACTAAGCAATTGAAAGAAGCAAACCGCAAGGATATCACTAACTCCAGGGAAAACAAAAAGTTGTGCAAGGAAGGAAAAGTAATACTAATCATAATACTAGACAGATCATCTGTGGATATTTTCTTAACCATATTAGTGTAAATACTGAATATTGATCTAACTAAAAGTATAACACAATGTTTCAAGGATGGGAGTGGTGTGAAATGTGTTTTTGATGGTGGCAGGCGTTTTGTGGAAAAGAAGACTAAATTCATATCTTCCATATTGGGAAATCAGTAGATAATGCCAAAACTGAAAAAATAAGTAGCAGCATGAGCATATCATTTAGTGACATGAAGGTAAATCCAAAAGTAAACAGCCAAAAGAGTTGAAATCATTGCTTGGGAGTAGTGGTGATAAGATGAAAAGGGGAGCAGGGAAGGAGGTATTGTTAGTCTCCATTATTACAAGTAATCTTTCTAGAACTATATTTTGGAAAGTTTGCTTTGTTTATTGACCATAACTCTAGACATGACATGCAAAGCAGATCTTTATTTTAATATAAATCATAAATCCAGTCGTGTGCTAATAAACCAGCTCTTGGGGTGGGAGTGGGTTTGGGGAGGCCTGATTTGTAATGTGTTGCAAAGACTTATACCATGGCCAATTTTGAGCTAGCAATAGTTTAACAGCTAGCTTCCAAAGTTCCTAAAATTTAACAATCACTTCTTTCAAGGCAGTGTAAATCAACTTATAAAGACTTCAATAAATGTACCTGTTTGGGCTTCCCTGGTGGCGCAGTGGTTGAGAGTCTGCCTGCCGATGCAGGGGACATGGGTTCGTGCCCCGGTCCGGGAAGATCCCACGTGCCGCGGAGCAGCTGGGCCCGTGAGCCATGGCCGCTGAGCCTGCGCGTCCGGAGCCTGTGCTCCGCAAAGGGAGAGGCCACAACAGTGAGAGGCCCGCATACCGCAAAAAAAAAAAAAAAAAAAAAAAAGTACCTGTTTTTTCTGAGTAAAAAATTCCTCTCTGACTTGCATGAAAAACTCAGTGTTGCTATATAAAACATGGTTCTATATTTTTCTTTGCTGTTGTTTTTTTTCTTTAAATTTAAATCAATTTTTGAGATGTAATTCACATACAATAAAATGCAGTTTTTAAGTGAACAGTTTGATGAGTTTTAACAAAGGTAAACACCGATGTAACTACCACTCAAAGGAAGGGATAGAACAATTTCATCATTCCTGAGTTTCCCATGTCTCCTTGCAGTCAGTTCTTAGTCCCACCCCTGTCTCTGCCTCAGGTAAACACTGTTTTGATTATTTTATTTTATTTTTTTACTGTAGATTAGTTTTGCCTGCACTTGAACTTTATATAACTGAATTATACAGTGTGTACTCACTTGATTCTGGCCTCAGACAATGTCTTTTAGATTCACCTGTGTTGCATATAACGGCAGTTCAGTCATTCAGCGTACCAAGTATTTTATTATATGTATACACCTCAGTGTTTAAGACTTTATGCTGCATATTGTGTGGGATAACATTGTAATGAATTTTGATTATGACATCTTCTATTAGAGAGTGTTTCATTTTATCCCAACAGTCATTTAGATTACTAGGAAATTCTTTTGATCTTGTTGGTTTGGTTTTATTGTTTGGGCGGTTCTATTTTCATTATGAACTTAGTTTTAGGGCAGGGCCCTTACTCTAGGGTGTGGTCTGTATACTAAGGCGTGGCTTTCCTGAAGGTCTTAACCCCACCCCTACTTCTTACCCTGCACCCCCCACTCAGGCCTCTTCTCCCACCCTGTTGGGTAGAAGCCTCCTCTTAAGTAGCCCGCCCCACAAATTACAGCTGCTGTGGCTACCTGGAACTTGAGTCTGTGCCTTCTCAGCTCAGGAAAACCACCTATCTCACCTCTCTCTACTTGGGACTTACCTCTCTGTGCAACAGAAACAAAATTGCCGCAGGCTCACCTACCTGTGGTTCCTGTCTCAGAGGCTGTGATTCTGCTCTGCCTGTCCTCAGTGCCTGAAAAAGTTGTCTCATATATTTTGTCCCATTTTCTCCTTGTTTTCAGTGGGATAGCAAGTCCAGTGCCCATTACTCTGTCATGACTAGATAGAAGCAGAAATGTATAGAAGAATTTGACTTTTTAAGTTATAACTTGGATAAAACTAAAAACTGAGGAAAAACAACTAGCATCTTTCCTTTTCATTGCCTCTTTTGAGAAGAGCCTTCAAATGGTAACTGAGCTCCTAGAGAGAGAAGTGGTGCTTCATCCACTGTTCATACTCCAGGGCCGAGCACTGGACCCAGCACTGTCAGCTGTCAATGAATGATTATGTAAGTGAATGAATGAACAAATGACTGAATGACTACACATGCAACAATGCTAAAAACTTTGAAAAATATTAAAGTATAGTATATTTGTCCTTTGATCTCCTCTCCCCCACTCCATAGGATCAAGGCAGATAAGGGACTGGTTAGTTTAGCTGGAGGCTAGGTATAACTGGTAATAGGTTGATAAGGGGGCTAGTCTAAGGACCATTGACTTGTTAAAACAAGGAATTAAGAGTTTTTGTTCCTTATAGAATGGAAGGATTTTTTTTTTAAGTTTCTGCTCCTACAGCAGTAGCCACCTGTGGCCCTGGAATCCTGGCCTGCACTTGGCCTCTGTAGCAACACCTCAGAATTTGTCTCTTATTAAAGAAAGGTGAGTGTGTGAAATGAATCTCCTTGGAGGATGATGTCATCAATGTAATCTCATACCTCTGCTCCTGGAGGAAGGTGGATATGGTTAAGACCTTGTCTGCAAAGATTGTGTGCGTTAGCAAAACTTTGCAGGTACCCCATGGGTAGCCTGGAAAAGGCCTAATGTCCCTTTGGAGGTAAAGGCAAACAGCAGCTGAGAGTCTGCTGAAGTAGGCACTGAACAGAACATGTTAGCCAGATCTATAAGAGCAAAATATTTATAGTTGTTGACTGAAGTCAGTAAGTTTAATAATATTGGGTATTGAGTATGAGGCCTTAATGGATAGGATGCCAGCGTTAAGTAGTAATCCACCTTGGGATGCCCTTTATTTTAGTCCAGGTTTAAGAACAGGTGAAATTGGGCTGTTAAATGGAGAAGTCATGAGAATGATCATCCCTCCGTTAATTAGGTTTTATATAGTAAGTTTTTATCCTTGAAGGCTCTGTTTTAATATGCATTGGGTCATATTAACTATTTTAACTGGGAGTCCATAAGGTCTCATTTATCAAGCCAATTTATAAGTGCTGAGAACTTACTTTGATATTCATTTATTATTCACTGTGTTAGAGCATTTATACCCAATATGGGATATTTTAGGGCAATGAGTACTATGATTATGGGAATTTAGGCAAGGCTACAGTTGAAGTGAGAAGGCAGATTCAAATGAGTACATACTGTATAATTCATTTATATCGAGTTCAAGTCCAGGCAAAACTAATCCACAGCGAAAAATAATCAAAACAGTGGTTACCTGAGGCAGAGGCAGGGGCAGGAGTAAGAAACATACGAAGAACTCTTAAAACTCATCAAGAAAGTAAACAACCCGATTGAAAAATCAGCCAAAGACCTTAACAGACACCTCACCAAAGATATTCAGATGGAAAGTAAGCGTATGAAACGATGCTCCACATGACAGGGGAGCTAATGTTTAGTGGGTACAGAGTTTCAGTCTGGGTTACAAAGTTCTGGAAATGGATGGTGGTGATGGCTGCAAAACAATGTTAGTGTACTTAATGCCATTGAACGATGTACTTTAAAATGGTTAAAATGATAGATTTTATCATTATCTATAATTCACCACAATTAAAAAAAAATACTCATTGAAATGAACACTGGATTTTGTTCATTGAACAAAATTCAATGAACAAAATTCAAATGAACATTGAATATTCAGTTAAGTCTGAGAAATACTTTAATGGTTCTGGTATTATTTAGTTCCTTGGGGGAAAACATCTTCCAGGTGGCCATTCCAGAGCTGTTGGCCCATCTGCACACTGTACTGGGTATTTGAAAGTTGGATTCCTCAGCACCCATGGCAGGAAACAACGCTGGTAACTCTATAGTTTTTTGCAAAGACCAATCTGTTAAAAAAAAAAAAAATGTGAAGGGAGGTACAGGTAAGGGAGCAGCCTTAATGACTGTCCTGTGAATTCTCAGTTTACTTGAGACAGCTGAAGCCAAGTGAGGCACCATCTTCTTGTCTTCACTGGACAGACTTTGATTTTAAAAATTAAATGTGGGACAATTGATACTGGAGTGATAAGAAACCTGGTGAGCCTTAATGGCAATTTTCTTCAAAGTGATAATCCTTGTTATCTACATCATCCATTCCACTTGACTAAATGCTGGAGGCAAAGGACAGTTCAAATAATCACAGACTGCCCAATATCAGCATAGACAAAACTGATTCACTCATTTAGACTCTGAGTCAGAAACCATCTGATCTAGTGATCTGCCAGTTGCAGGTAACTACTATACAACTATGGTTGTGTCACAAAAAGTCTATTTTGTTGTTGGTGGCTGAGAGCCAAAGATAATTATTTTGTTTTTCATACCTTTCAGTTGCACTCCTCTGTAGGATATTGTGGAAATTGGGGAAGTGTGGAGTATACTGATGTATCTCTATCTCTGTCAGCAGTTTTGGGTTTTTTTTCCCCCCCTGTAAATCTGCAATGCTTGGCTCTCTTGCCTCTTCCTGGTCTCCTTCCTATTTGGAGAAAAAAAAAATCATTGGACACTGTTCTGGCTATGAGGTCATATTCCTGAACCTGGATATCCTCTTCTGGATACCTCCTCTCTACCAAGGTTCTGACACCTGACTTCGTGTGAATAAGGCTGGGATTCTCCTTGCTCTTCCTGTCAGAAAGTTCAGGTCCTGTTTATCCAACCACCTGTTTCCTACTCCCACCAGCCTTAACTATTTACACTAAGACTCTTACAATGTCTTCTCTCTGTCCACTACTTCAAAGCGCATGCATCCTCCTTGTAGTCCAGAAAGCAACTTGTGATCAATGTAAATTATATAGACATAATTGTTCTATATAAGAGTTCTAGAATAATGTCTAGAACTTCTCAACTCTGAGATAGGATCAAGGACTTTATTTGGTTCCATTGTGAAGATGACATTGTCCTTTAAGAACGAGCATTTGCTCCCTCAGCACCGTCTGATTTCTTAGTGTGAAGCAGAAGAAATTGTGGCTTGTGTTTGCAATGTTGTGGCACAAATTCAAGACTCAGTACCTGCTTGATATTCCAGAAAGCATCTCTGTGCTGGTGAATTTAATATCATGGAGCAACATTTTTCTAGTGGGCTATAAAATAATTCAGCAGTAGTTCACATTTATTGAAGCAAGATATGGTAAAAACTGAGGCGCTCGAAAGCACTAAATATAGGTGCTTAGATTCTTATTTGATGGATAACTGGTGGTCTCTCAACATGTTCCTGTAGTTCTATGTTTGGGACCTTTCTCAAGGGACTTGGTGTAGTCCAACTGGGGTCGTCCCACTAGTCTGAGGCCCTCTTTTTCCATTAACTTAATTGGTGCCCGTTGTTTTCCGCTTAAAACAAGAGAGACATATTTCAGTTTTCAAGTAAATGGTGTAACGTCTGAATCCAGGTGGATTATACAGGTTTCTTTTCATAAGCTCGCAGGTCCCTGAATTATATTTTAGGAAATTTGTGAATCATTTCTTTCCCAGACACTTTTATAAGCTGTCCCCCTGCCTGAGTTGCTGTTGCCCTTCTTTGCACTCTTTCTAGCTACATCAGATGTGGTGCTTATCTGTGCAACAGACCATGTGAGGAAGTAGTCACCGTTGACTGACTCCCAAGAACTGCAGTAGACATTACCAAGTCATGGCCATTTTGAGGGCTACTGCTAATGTTTCCCTGCCTTAAGGTATATGCCCTAGCATAGACCCTCTGAGTAAAACCCTTTTATAGTCAAGGTCACATGAATATTCGTATCCAGTCATGAAATTTATTATACTATTGCTAAGTTTTCATCCTAATGGCAGGTTCACATGAAGTGGCATTTCCTGAGAAAATATTCATATGGTATCCTTGAATTTGTAGGTAAAGCTTTAGATACTACATAGCCAAAGCCATATCGGGCTTGTCTCCTTGTATTATGATGCATACAATTCCTGTGTTCTGCTGACTCTGTGGGCAGTAGCTTTCTCCTTGTGTAATACGGACGTTAGTATTAGGATATATTTCTTTAGTTATCGTGATGCTTGGTTATGTGGTTTCACTGGCTGGGGAATTTACTTGGGCTGAGTTCAGTCAGAAAGTATATGAGGAGGATTTTATTGGTAACTCCATGTTAGATTTTGTCCTATGTTGTCTAAGAAATGCAAAAAATTTAAATGTTGACAAAAGATATATAGGTCTTTGACCTAAGCAACTTAGTTCTTGGTTCCACTTGTGAAGGGGTAACCTTTGAGCAATGTCTGATGTTACGGCTCTGATGATCAGTGGTACTACTATAAGTAAAGCAGTAACGATGGAAAGCCTTATCAAAATTCATGAGCAAAGGGCTTCCCTGGTGGCACAGTGGTTGAAAGTCTGCCTGCCAATGCAGGGGACACGGGTTCGTGCCCCCGGTCCGGGAAGATCCCACATGCCGCGGAGCGGCTGGGCCCGTGAGCCCTGGCCACTGGGCCTGCATGTCCGGAGCCTGTGCTCAGCAACGGGAGAGGCCACAACAATGAGAGGCCTGCGTACCGCAAAAAAAAAAAAAAAAAAAAATACATGAGCAAATTCCATAAACTGCTCAGCGACATCTGTTTCTTTGTGCAAAGGAAAGCCATTAAAGAAATCCTGGGACATATACTGATCAACATCTAACTCATCAGTACATCCCAAAGTGCTCATTTTAAAACAAAGGATCTACTTAAGTACCAGATGGAGATCAGGAATGATGAGAATGAGTTGATTATGCCCTTCTTGGTCCAGTTTTCTTTTCAACAGAATCCCACCTTTGTCTCCAAAAAATAGATAGAAGGTAAGCCAATTCTTCCATTTACCTTTTTATTGGATAAAAAGCAATTCTAACCCCACCTTATTCTAAAATATTGCCATATGCAACACAGGAATTGAAAGGGGACAAAAATTCTAACAATTGATCAAAATGGTCTTTGACATGGCAAAACTTTAGTTTCTAATCCAATGGTATTTCTTTCATTCCTATCCTGTGGTCATCAGAAACCAACCCAAACTTTCAGATCTCAATAGATGAATGCAAATTTTTGAGTGATTTTCACTAATTATTTTCTGTATTTAAAATCAATAACAGTATTACTCTTATTCTTCTTTGGGGCTTACCTACAGTCCTAGTTAATGAGATGTTGTCTTCATTTCTCTTCTAAAAAGACTTATGGCCATGGCTACAAATAGAATCTCAACTAATGGCTTTCACCTATTTATTAATTCCTTCAACACTCTTACTAAACTCTTCCTAATTCTCTTGCACTGTGCTAGGTGTTGGAGCTAAAATGATAAATAAAACAGGGCCCTGCCCTTGAAGAATTCACAGTGTAATGTAGTTAGGCTTGTGCACAACCTCGGTGCGAACTTGGTTCCTGCCAATTAGGAGGTTGCAACTGACAGGTGGCAAGAACACATTATCTTTTTTTAAGAATTGACTAGACTTGGTTTAATTTCCTGCATTCCCCTACTGCCCTTCTCCCCACACTATCCCCTCAATTAAAAACAAATGGGAGTGAAATCTTCTTTGGCAAAGGCTCCTCATAGTCAGCCGTGGAAAATGACATGACATTCGAGAGCAGGGAAAAGATTCCATTTTAGGTCCACACTTGATTTTATAGAGCCAGGGGGAGATAACCAGTGAGAGCTATCAATTCTGTGTAGTGTTAAAGCAATCAGACGTTTGGGATTTTTAAATTTTATTTATTTATTTATTTTTGGCTGCGTTGGGTCTTCGTGGCGGTGCGTGGGCTTCTCATTGCGGTGGCTTCTCTTCTTGAGAGCATGGGCTCTAGGCGCATGGGCTTCAGTAGTTCTGGCTCGTGGGCTCGGGCTCTAGAGTGCAGGCTCAGTAGTTGTGGCCCACGGGCTTAGTTGCTCCGCAGCATGTGGGATCCTCCCAGACCAGGGATTGAACCCGTGTCCCCTGCGTTGGCAGGCGGATTCTTAACCACTGCACCACCAGGAAAGTCTGCAATCAGGTGTTTTCATCCTGTGTTTCTTAAATGATGGAATCACCTTTGCTTAGCATTAGGTATTTCATATTTTACTTGCATATTTAATAAACGGATGTAAATGCAAAAATGGACGGATTAAATGGATGGAGCTATAAATCTAAGCTTTTCATTTGTGAGAATTTTCGGTTTGAAACATAATGCAAACATTTAAAACAATTTAAATTATAACCACTTTTATGTGTGATTATTTAAAACAAAGATATATCTGTGTAAATTTTTAGTTTTACATGGATATAATAGCAGATATTAAGGCAGAAAAAGAGAAGTGCATAGGTTATATGACATATTATTCTTTTTCAAAAAAAAGAAAAAAGAAAAACATCTTAGCAACAGCAGCTGAGCAATGCATTAAAGATGATGTTGAGGAAAAGAGACCTGTTCATTGTTGTATGAAAGACTTAAAAATTTTATAATACTGCTGTGTTATGTATTGATAACACATTGCTGTCTTACTCATTTTATACTTACTTTAACTAAAAGTCTAAGTTTATTCTCCAGGTTAATGAAAGAGAAAAGGATTCCATGAGAGTAAAATATTATTTTTAAAGATATTCAGAAATATCCATGTTCCTATAGAGCAAAACATCCTAAAAGGATAAATTTTCATATTTTATGATCTTAGACTGGTTGAGTTCTTCTGTTTATTTTTACACAGTTAAAACTTAGGTGTCATCACTTTTCATTTTCATTCATTAACAGTTTGAAATTAGTTGAATATGAGAATATCAGTTAAGAAAAATATAGTATGAAAGTTATTCTGGTTGTAGTTGATTTTTTTCTGAGAAAGCCTTTGAACTAGTTTGTTTTTATTTTAAGATGAGAAATTTCATTAAAGTGACTACTTTTTAAAAAAACAAATTTGATGTAAGCATGCTGGATCACATTCCTTATTACACATTGATCACTGTGAACACTACTAAAATTTTTATTAATAATGTATTAAATTCTTTGAAGAATTTTAAAAACTTATGTATATATTCCACTATATATATGAATGAATATATACTATATATTCAGTAATTCATGTGAAACTTTCAAGAAAACATATGAGTTGGATCAATAGGTGATAGTCTCTCCATTTTCTTTATCAAAAAAAATGAGCATTTAAGTGTGTTGCCTGAGACCAGTGACCTACTGAGAATGTCGCTAGTGGAACTGTGGAGGTTGGTCACCTGACTTGTGGGGTAGATCCCTCTGTTCGTCTGAATACCTTGATTGGTTTTGATATGCAAGTTTGGGGATGAAGTTGTAAAGGGAAAAATTTGATCTGCATAACAGAAGGAGAAAAAGTTGGGGGTTCCTGGGACAATTCAGGAGCAATTGTTGTAAAGAGATCAGAGAGGGACAAAGAAGATACCGGAGAACTAGGAAGAAGCACGACCTTCCTCAGGTTCCTTAAGTCTTTAATAATTTCTACTAATTTTCCAAACTACTTGGTGTGATTGTATTTTTTGTGAAAACTGAATTTTCTGTAATCTTGATTTTCCTTGAGCATTCATCTATTCTTTCAATAATTAGTGATAAACTGCTGTAGGCAAGCCCTGCCCCTTGGTGCTGAGGACACAGTGAGGGTGAGACCCACTCCTCACCCTTGTGGAGATTACAGTCTACTACCAGGTCAGCAATCTATAGCCTGTAGGCCAAATATGGCTCACACACTAAAAATGATTTTTAAGTGGTTGAAAAAAATCAAAAGAAGAGTAATATTTTATGATGTGAAGATTATATGAAATTCAAATTCCAGTGCTGTTAATAAAGTTTTATTGTAACACGGCCACACTCATTTGTTTATGTATTGTCTATGACTGATTTCACACTAAAATACAGAGTTGAGTTAGTTGTGGCAGTCTGGCCCAAAATGTCTAAAATATTTACTGTCTGGCCCTTTACAGAAAAAGTTTTCCAAAGCTAGCACGTAAAGTGGATGTTAAATAAGAGATTACGATTAAGTGCAGTAAGTTACAATAAAGAAAACTCAGGGTTATATGGACACAGCTTGTCAAACAACTCAGACATAATTGGTAATGTAAGTTATCTGTACTAGTCAGATACAGAGTCAGGACTCTTTGCTTGTTGTAGAAACCCACCTTAAACCAGCCTAAGCCAAAAAGAGAATATATTGGTTTATGTAACCAGGAAGACCAGGGAAAATTCTGGCTTCAGAAATGGCTGGATTCAGCAGTTCAAATGATATTATCCAATTTGTCCCTTTTCTTCCAGTTTTTATGGCTCTGATATCTTCCTCCACGTTGGCATAACTTGAAGTAGACTCTTTCTATATGGTGACAAAAATGACCATAAATAATTCTAGACTTCATTGTACTTTCAGGTAAAGTGAGCCTGAAAGAGAGTAAGTATCTCAACTGTCTAAACAAAAACCTGGGAAGGATTCTGACTGGGCTGGCTTGGGTCACGTGCCCGTCCACAAATCTCAGAACTGTGGCTAGCCTGCAGCACATAACTTCCTTTCTATGATGGTGGGTGCAGTATAACCACCCAGTAGGGACATCCCCTCCAGTAGGGAGAGCTTGCTGGGATAACAAAAATAAGAGGTTCACACTGTAAACTCACATCTATAGAAGTTTTTGCAAATGTTTGAAGTGTTGGGGAATATATAGCGCTCCAATCATGGTGGTCGATGTAGTCTCAGAAAAGTAAAATTCTATGAAAATATCTAACATCGAATACACAGATTGCATACCGATTGCCTACGGGGCTAATTCAGTTTACTGAACTATTCTGTCCAGCCTGTTGACTTATACTGCTTTGTTGTTGTTTAATTGAGCCAATAATTTTCAGCTTCTCTTTTTAAAAAATTGATTTTGGCAATACTAAACTTGCATTTCTGTATGAAAATAGTAGCCACCTTTTTTAATATGGAGTAGCAGCAATTATTCCCTTAAGATGGAACATTTGCTCTTTCATTAGCCACAATTACTATGACTCCTTATTGTCTCTCTAGCACCAAAGCTGATTTTAGTTGCCACCTGCACTCGTTTCTCCTGGAACAGAGAGTAGTTACTCTATACCCTGTCTCCACTGAATGTGGGAACAGGATGCTTGATTCAGGCACCGTGGACGAGATCATGTTTTTTTGATGAAGTAAAGAAAATTATTCCATGTGTAATATGCAAACAAAAGATGTCTGTATTGAAAGAACCACAACTTAAATGGTTGTGAAATATGAAATAAACCATATGAAACTACAAGAAGTAAACCATGATAAGATCCAGGACTGCTATACGGAGATGAGAAATGAAAAACTTAACCTGAAAATAGGACTGAAATGTCAACAAACAGTTGTTTTTGAATATGAATAAAATATCTGATGCTACTGTAAATGAGGTTATATATTAAGTCAAAAAAATACTGAGACAGCAAAAGCTTTTTTAATAGAGGATGATTTTGTAAAAGAATACAGCAGAAATTATGTGTTCTACACAGAGAAAGCATTTGTAAATTTAAGTCTTACTGGAAATACTATTGACCAGCAAACTGAAGTCATGTCTTAGCACTTACAGAAAAGTTGCATTAAAAAAGTTAAATTGGTTGTAGCATTTTCTGTTACATGAAAATAGAATAGGTGATGAGAGCACAGATATAAATGATATCACGTAGTCAGCTATATTAAATTGGTGATATTGACAAAAATTTTTGTGTCGGAAGGTGAGAGGCTCTGGTTGGAATTTAGCAAATGACTTCTCTCTGTCCATAAGAAAATTGACAACATATAATGTACTTGGTCCGAATCAGTCAGTGTGATTCAACTCCTGAAATGGACAGGGTTAAGGTGAAAACCTAAACTTAGGAAGGTAACATTTTCCAAGAGACATAGAATTTAGGTCTCCTGATTACATCATTTTTTTTTTTTTTTTTTTGTGGTATGCGGGCCTCTCGCTGTTGTGGCCTCTCCCGTTGCGGAGCACAGGCTCCGGATGCGCAGGCTCAGCGGTCACGGCTCACGGGCCCAGCCGCTTTGCGGCACGTGGGATCTTCCCGGACCGGGACACGAACCCGTGTCCCCTGCATCAGCAGGCGGACTCTCAACCACTGCGCCACCAGGGAAGCCCTCCTGATTACATCATTTTCCAGTAATAGCTTTGTGCTAAATAATTTAAAATGTAGTATACCATGAATGTGCAGTAATTAACAGTGTGAACTGGATAAAATCCCACAGCGTGAAATCCAGATACTCCAGGCCTTCTTTTTATGAATTAGATGTATGCTAAGGTGGCCTGTTGTAGTATATGGATTTATGTGGCTGAGTGTTGAAAGATATTTTTGGACACTTTTATATTATTCAAGAGAAAAAATCCTTACTCAATATCCAAAAATAAAAAGTGTATCAAAGTCTTGGCCTTTTGGGTTGATGTTAGAACCTATCAACTTTGAATAGTTCTCTGCAAAGGCATTCACAAACAGCTACACAAATGTATGAGTCAATTTGCTCACTTGAAGTGAAATTGTACCTTTAAGAGAATAATTTGGCAAGGAATAATCTGGCCCATTACCCTACACTGAAATCATTTTCCTGAAATGAAAGGCATGGCTTGAACCACATTACCAAAGCTGTAGAGTTGAAGTAAAACTCCAAAAAGATTCTCTGATTTTAAACTCTATGAAAATAAACTAACATTGAAACATTAGAAAGCCTACCTTTATAATTTGATATTGATAATATGAAAAAGCTACAAATTGAAGTTGTAGAACTGCAAAACAATAAGTAACTGAAAATTAAATACAGTGATGTTGGAATGTCATAACTGAACACTTGTCCAACAATAACCCTCATGTAAAGAGAGTCTATACATGTTAAGTAGCACTGGTGTTTGTAAATTCCATTTTTGCATATGAAATTGAGTCAATCCGATTATTGCACCTAGTTAAAGGATTTGTGGTTTAGGTTTACATGGTCTGATGGTGATATGTTAGGTTCAATGATAAGTCAATAAATAATAAATTATGAAAGAAAACTTAAGTAATGAAATATTTCTACTTTTTCAATGTTATTTTTTATTTTAAAGTTTCATGTGTCTCTAAAAAAACCGTACATACCTGTTTATATTAATACACATTCAGAAAATATAAAGTAAATTTGGTTGTTTTTCTGACACTTGATTTCTCTCACGTCTCATCTGCTTCACTTATTTCCGTGACTGGCTGGCCCTTGTACGCATTTGAATGAGTAACCCCTAAGCCTCTATGTGATGCGCAGTCATCCTTTGATGAAAGATTGTATTAAAGGGAATGACTGTATGGTGTCTATAAACAGATTTGGGAAGTGAGTTTGTCAGAGTGTCTCCAGCACTGTCTAGGGGGGACATGTACCTAACCAGTGGCCTCAGGGATATTGTTACTGTGGAGATAGATGCATCAGTCTTTTCTTAGGTGGGTAACAGTGGCCATAACTATCATTCAACTAGCTATCCTTGATCAGATGCTATGCTCACCAAGTAACAGGAACATTATTGATCTGACCTAGGGGAGAGACCATAATTATCAGACACCAGAGTATCTTTTCTCCTTAGAAGTGAATTTTTCCTTTACACATTAATAAATTTGCTTTCCAGTTTACATAGCAACCTCTTGTCAGTTTGGGTGGCTAAATCATTTGCTAGGGCCTTATCGCCCTTAGGTGTAAGAACAGAGTAAGTGTCTTGACCCATAAACAACAGACCAGATCCTGCTACTTATTTATTTGTAACTCAGTGTTCTAAAAATGGTTGGGCCATACCCATTACCGTTCAACTGAATTTATGTATGAGTATTTAGAAACAACATTGAGAGGCTCCCCTACCACAATAATTTAGAAATAAAAGTAATCTTCGAAAGCCCACATAAAATGGATGAGCTTAGGCATTGGTGAAGACTTTTGGAGAAATTTGGGGATTATTTAAAATGCTAATCAAAATAGCTGGTGAGTAGTTCCAGGAAAAGATGTTTATACTAATGCTTTTTTTTTTTTTCTGCTGTATTTTAATCTAATCCAGTGGCTTTACATTTTGAAAAATGTACCTAGCAGGCTAGTTAAATATGAATTTACTGTTAATAGAAGTTACATTAAGGAAGATTGTAGACTGAGCTGCAGGGCTCCCAACCACGGCCTGCAACTGCCAGCGCTTCACTAGATGAGGCACAGGCCAAGAGGGTAATGGCCCTGGTGGGCTTTTCCTCAATAAATTAACGTGAGTTTACATTCTTCTCAGAGAGAATTGGTGTTCTCTGACGTGCACCCATTAATATAAGTTAAGAGACGAAGTAGTTTAATTATATATCATGCCACATAAGGCTTTATAACTTGTACCAAGACTGTCAATATTGGAGTCAATAAAAGTTGAGTGACTGTGAAATAAGATTCTGAACAATTAATTTTAAAACCAGAACAGTATGAAGAGCAAATGGAAATTATAGATGTATGTAAGTTTATTATATTAGTCCCATTTTTCTGGTTTGTATTATATAAAATAATTAAGTTTTACTTTAAAAAATCCATCATGATTATACTGGAAAGAATGTTGGTACGTGCCTTTTTAGGAATAGTTTCAAATGTGCTGTATTGGCTTTTTAAAACTGGTTGAATTCTCAGAAACATGTTTTAAGTAAATTAAGAATGTTTGTTTTGGGACTTCCCTGGTGGCACAGTGGTTAAGAATCCACCTGCCAATGCAGGAGACAGGGGTTCAATCCCTGGTCAGGGAAGATCCCATATGCCGCAGAGCAACTAAGCCTGTGTGCCACAACTACTGAGCCTGTGCTCTAGAGCCCGCGAGCCACAGCTACTGAGCCGGCGTGCTGCAACTACTGAAGCCCGTGCGCCTAGAGCCCGTGCTCCGCAAGCCCGCGCTTGCCACAGCTAGAGAAAGCCCACACACAGCAACAAAGACCCAACGCAGCCAAAAAATTAATAAAGTTTATTGAAAAAAGAATGTTTGTTTTAAGAGCTTGTGTTGGAAAATGATTTCTTACATTTCTGCAAGAAAAAAAATATCTAACTAGCTGTGAGTGGAACAGAAAATCAGACAATCCTGTTTTTTAAAAAATCCTTACTATAGTGATAGTTTTAATAAAACCACAAAGCATTTGTTGGAAAGGATCTTGAAGGTCATGTATAATAGTTAACTTTCTACCAGATGTGTAAATCTCTCTTACGTCACCCCAAATAGTCATGCAGGCTCTCCTTGAACAGTGCCACTGATATTGGATTTATTACCTTTCTACTCAGTTCATAAATCTTACCTTCTGTCTGGTTTTAGAGCTCTTTATGTATATGATGTATGACTTCTACTAGACTGTAGTCTCCTTGAGGGCAGATTCAATATTTAAATCCCTAATATCCTGTTTATAATAAGTGTTTTCCCTGTAACAACGTTCTCAAATGTATTATTATTATTTTTTAAAATATTTATTTATTGGGCTTCCCTGATGGCACAGTGGTTGAGAGTCCGCCTGCCGATGCAGGGGACACGGGTTCGTGCCCTGGTCCGGGAGGATCTTGCATGCCGAGGAGTGGCTGGGCCCGTGAGCCATGGCCGCTGAGCCTGCACTTCCGGAGCCTGTGCTCCGCAATGGGAGAGGCCACAACAGTGAGAGACCCGCATACCACACACACACACACACACACAAAAATTTATTTATTTGGCTGCGTCTTAGTTGCGGCATGCGGGATCTTCATTGCGGCATGTGGGCAGCATGCGGGATCTTTAGTTGTGGCATGCGAACTCCTATTTGTGGCATGTGGGATCTGGTTCCCTGACCAGGGATTGAACTCGGGCCCCCTGCATTGGGAGCATGGAGTCCCAGCCACTGGACCACCAGGGAAGTCCCATCAAATGTATTATTGAAGTAATCAATCAATAAGTTCTAATTTGGGGACATTCTACTTATTAGAAAATTGCTCCTTAAATTGAACTCTTCAACTTCTGTCAGCTGGTCCTACTCCTTTCTGCAGAGTCTCCCAGCCCAAGGGTGGGGCTTCATCTTTAAGGTGAAGCAGCTCCTTATTATTGCTCCCTTGTTCTTCCCTTCCACAGTGAGGGGTTGGGGCGGGGTGGGGAAGCTGATCTCAGTTGATGGGTTTCTTTGAAACACAGTGGTATTCATTTCCCTTTGCCGCTGCAAGGTCTCAGATTTGACTGGACCTAAATCAACGCCTTTACTCACCAAAGCACACGGGTTCTTTGCTTTGTTTTTTTTTTTTTAGTTGCAATTCCAGTCATGCTCAATTCTTAAAATTACTTCATGATATCCTGCTCAAGAGAAGAGTTCCTTTCTGGATGGTGCCAAGAGTCAGCACCTGGCTGTGGTAAACACCGAGTCAGTATAGATGGTAAGAAATAATCACTTTAGGGTGGTTTTATGGTTACAGCACCAGAATTATTGTGAGAGAGGTCCCTCCTCCCCTCAGGAGAAGAACTTACACAAATATCTGTGAATATGACTCTTAAAATTCAAAGCATAGACTGTTTTAGAACCACAAAGGATATTATATTACAAAGTTCAACTTCCTCATTTTATAGACGAGGGAGTCACATTCAGAGTGTATTGTCCTAGGTTAGCTAGCTAGTGGTGGTATGAGAAGCAGAGACCAACACCCTTTATTTCTATTATCTCTCTGTGTCCAGAGTACTTTCTCATACAGCTCTCTTCAGATGTCAAATTAGGTTGTCTTTTCTGTATCATGTACTGTCACATAAAATTTAAATATAAAATCCACCAGAGGGAAATAAATGCTTTGGTTAAAATGTGTCCTGTGATTTATCATGTAAGGAGCTTAAGGGTATGTATTCAATAAACCTCAAGTAGTAGCATGTCATTCTGTCTATAGCAGCCCAAATACTGACTCTCTAGTGAAAAGAGAAAACCCAATTGTCTTCAAGTTGCCCCTAAGTCATCTTTTTCTCAGAAAATTTAAATTCATTAAAGTGGCAACTAGACATTTTGGAAATATAGGATCATAAATAAATAAAATTGAACTAGTTAATGAAATAATCCAATATTTAACCTGATTAGAGGTAAATAGTCATCAGTACCAAAGTTGAATTCTTGGCATTATTTGTTGTGGGAATACATATATTTGTTATATTGGGATACACGTACCAGTTTTACTGTCTCAGTGAGAACAATACGTAATGGTGATCCTTGGATTTCAGAGAATGGGAACCAGGCCTGAAGCTGATTTTTTAAGTGCCTACATGTACTAGAAAAAAAGGAGAATGGAATGAATGAACTTGTAGAATTGCTTCCTTCTCCATAAGTTGTTGAAAGTTATAATTATAAAAATTTGGACCATAGACAAGAATTTACTTTTTTTTTTTTTTTTTTTTTGCGGTACACGGGCCTCTCACTGTTGTGGCCTCTCCCGTTGCTGAGCACAGGCTCTGGACGTGCAGGCCCAGTGGCCAGGGCTCACGGGCCCAGCCGCTCCGCGGCATGTGGGATCTTCCCGGACCGGGGCACGAACCCGTGTCCCCTGCATCGGCAGGCAGACTCTCAACCACTGTGCCACCAGGGGAGCCCTATACTTGTGACTTTTAATTTTTCTTTTAATAACAAAATCACTTAAATTCATAGCATTCTATAAGACTTCGAGAGTTTGGTTATAAAAACCATCCAACAAAGTACAAGAAATTCAAAACAATATTTAACATAATCCCATAAAATTATCTTTAATAAGCTGTTGTATTTCATGTGGTGAAAGTCTAACCTCTATTCCTCATCCATAAAGTGTGGTGGACGATCTATTTTGCTACCTTTGGAGCATGCTTCTAAGTCTCCAGTAAGATAATTCTCATGAATTATATTGACAACTGAAAAATACTATACAAAAGTAAGGCTTACTGAAATTCTGATTGAAACTGACCCAACATTGTCTTATGAATATTGCCTCAAAACCAAACATGTTTATTTCCTTTATGATAAAATTTGTATATTGCACTTTGTAATGCATTAATAATTTCTTGGTACTTTTGCAATATGTAGCAGTAACTATTTCTTTGATAAAAATGTATTAAAGAAGCCTGTTAAAATCAAATTTAGAGGAAGACTTTTGAGCAAATTTAGAAGAATTTTACTAAATAGTAAATAATTTTCAATTATTTTACCTTAATTTCTTTTCACCTGAAACAGGAAATCAGTGCAGCTAATCATTTAACTATCCAAGCCTCACACTTCGGAACAGACAAGATCACCCATATCAACATACCTGGATGGAAATCAGATGGCAATGGCAGCAAGACGTGCAATGTATGATGTGAATAAACGCTTCTTTACACTAGTATGAAAGCTTTATGTTTAATTGGAATGTACTTTGCAAGGTACTAATGTATTCATGGAAATTCTCCATTCAGTTATTCACATTGTCCGTGTCCCAAGGCCTCAAATGAATTACCCATTTCCCATTTATTTTCACTTATTATGAATCACACAGATTATGATGGAAGATTTTTATAATTATTCTTTGGTAAATTCTCATCTTTGACAAAAGATTGAGTGGTGTGATAAATTTCTCATTTATTTTAAGGAAAACATTTCCAAGTTCACTCCATGAAATTAATTTTCCTCTCTTTTATACCAGGGTTAATAGACTGCTAACGTAGTAAGCAATTAATTATTTATAAGCCATATAGTGTGGTAGAGTCAGGCTGTCTGAAATCATATTAGGGTTCTATTTACTAGCTCTGTGGTCATGGGCAAGTTAATTAACCTATCTGTGCCTAGGTTTCCTTCTCTTTAAATGAGTATTAAGTTAGTGTATGTAAAAGGGTTAGGACAGGGCCTAGCATGTAGTAGGTTCTCAATACCTGCAAATGTTATTTCTTATTGTGAAATCAGTTGTTCAGGCACCTTGATTTTCTTTAATTCTTACTTTTTAATACTTACAATAAATCTTTTTAGGTGTTCCTAAAAGTAGAAGATGTGAACTGCATTAATTTACACTGGATTAATGGTTTGCTGAAATATATCCACGCTGTAAGCAATCTCCGTGCTGTTGGTGCTGAGATAGCTTATTGTATTGATGTTCTTGTGGTAAGAACTGTTGATTTTTTTAAATTATATTTAACTGACTTTGTATCATAACACCAAGAATTTGGGGGTAATTCTATGTTCTTTTTTATTAGTTTACACATATACTGAACACGTGAAATAATAAGCATTGGTGTATGATAGCCAAAAAGGGAAGTTACTTCCTGTGAAAGAAGTGCCTGTGGTTCTGCAAAGTGCCACATGGTGGCAGTGTCCCTTCACAGGCTCCTCACCAAATCCTTCCCCACCCCGCAAGGTTACTGCCACGGTCAGTGTGTAGGACCATCTCCATTCGTTTTCATCACATTGTAAACCTATCCTTAATGATAGAGAAGAAACTGTTTCTGCCTTATGGATGCTATTTGTGTAGAACGTGAAATGCATTTTCCAGCAGAAACTGGGTTCTATGGCAGTGAATTAGGTCCATGGGCCAGTCCAGGCATGACCCTTTAACCTACACGTTTTCTAAAAGAATAAAACAGACTTTGCTATTTATGAGGGATATACTTTGAGACATTTATAAATCTCCAAAAGCTCTACCATAATAGAAAGTAATTTCACGCCGTGAAATGCAGTGAAGTAAAATCTAAAGATTTATGACGCTTTCAGATTCTTAAGGAGAGTTCACTCCGTCCATCCAACAACTATTTCACTCTGCACTTGCTGTGGGCCCGGCTCTGTTCTAGGCACTGAAGGTACATGGTGAGTGAGACAGTGTTTCTGCTCTGGCCAAGTGTGGAAACAGTACTGTGGAGAATTCCAAGGCAACAGGAGGGGGCGTGACAGGACCAGCACCTCACTTAGATGGTGGGTCAGGGAAGGTGGCGTAGAACACTGAGCCCAGTTAGGAAACAGCCTGGAGAAGAGTCAGGGAGCCAAATACTCACCTTCTTCTGCCCCCACTTCTCTATCTGCCCCCCACTTCTCTATCTGCCCCCCACTTCTCTATCTGCACCCACTTCTCTATCTGCACCCACTTCTCTATCTGCACCCCACTTCTCTGTCTGCACCCACTTCTCTGTCTGCCCCCCACTCCTCTGCCTGCCCTTGCCGCTCTGTCAGGGACACTACAGTACAAGGAAGAGCTCAGAGTGAGTCTTTGTCCACAAAGGATAAAATGAGATTCATCACCTCTTCAGAGAAAAACCAGTCCTAAGCTTTTGTGAATTTCTTCCTTGATCTTGGGGCCTGAACTGCAGGCTCTTAAAGGTCCAGGAAATAAATAGGAGTGGCTTGTAGGAAGCTGGGAGGAGATTTTGCTGAACTGAAGAGGAAAGTGTTGGCTGACTTTAATGTTCAGTGAATTGTTCGCCCCCTCGGAAGCCCAAGGTGAAAAGCAGGAGAAGGTCTAGGGTGAGGGAGCCTGGAGCCCCCGAGAGTAATTCAGGAGCCAGACCTGCAGAAGGAGCAGCTAAGGAACAGGTAGGAGTCTCTTCCCTGCCCCCTCTTCTGTCATTTTATCACAGGATACCAGGATTAGCCCTGGGGCAAGCAGGTGCCTGGAATAGGGTTACAGGTAGATGGGGAAGGAGGAGGAGAAAGCTGAAGGGGGGGAGGGTGAGAACCAATATCAGACACAGTCTGTAGGGGAAGATAAGAAAGCAAGCAGAGGTTTTAAATGGTGGCAGCAGTGGGGGACAGGGCCCCCTAACGACAGGAGCCACTGGGGCAGCCATTCACATGTAAAAATACTCTTCATAATGCAGCACATAATACTGTCATTACTGGTGAAAAAATAAATAGAAGATTTGATCAAATGACAGATTTATCCAAGTGAAGCCAACTGCATGATTTTCACTATTATGAAGAGAGCCTGAAACTTTGCTGAAACTAAAAATGTTTGCTCCTTTGTTCCCCATTAAGTTGATTGTGCGTGTGTGTGTGTGTGTGTGTGTGTGTGTGTGTGTAAACTCTCAGGCCGCATAGTCTCATTGTGAATATTCTTAAAAACTTTTTCTGAAGGCCAAAGTCATCCCAGACATTTGCTAGAGTTGCCTTAAAGTGGAGAAGACAGACACAGGCAAGGTGGATAATAGCGTGGGCGTGAGCTGCCTTTGCCCTGTGTTGGGGGCGTGCTGGATGGGTTGGGTCTCAGGAGGGATGGGCACAGGCTGGAAGCCACAGCCATGGTCACTGGGCTGTTCTCCTTCCT
The DNA here is from genome assembly GCF_964270905.1 of Leucopleurus acutus. Lineage (NCBI taxonomy): Eukaryota > Metazoa > Chordata > Mammalia > Artiodactyla > Delphinidae > Leucopleurus > Leucopleurus acutus. Next base: position 14,215,494 of record NC_139156.1, on the reverse strand, counting down.
GCTCCCGAGGACTCTGAGGCCCCTTAGCACAGGGAGAAGAACTCTGACAGAACGCATCCCTCCAGCCCACCTGATGCTCTCTGCTTCAGCTGGAAGGATGTAGTTGAACGTGGGGTCGCTTTGTCACTTTAACAGTCCCCATCCTGGGTGTGAGAGGGAGAAACATGTCAGCTCCGTTTTCATTTTAAGCCTATTTCAACCATTCTACTGCTCTTTTAAAAATAGTTGTTCTGTTTTCCTTTGAAAAAATCCTATCAGAAAAAATTTGGATATTCCCCTTCTAAAGTGCACTTGATTGGCCGCAGGTTGGGAGCTCATCTGGCTGGGGAAGCCGGGTCAAGGACGCCAGGCCTTGGAAGGATAACTGGCAAGTCAGCCCTGCAGATGGGCCTTGGGTTTGTTTCCGTATTTGTTTATGCACAAAATGTCAAGTATCTGAATGCCAAACGAAGTCTCAGAAGCAAATGTAAGACAGGAGAAAACGTGACTCCCCCAAACCAAAACCTGAAACGCTTCCAAAGTGTGAGTGTGTAAATCCACGTTCAAGGGGTGTTCACCGCAGCGTTATCTGTGGTGGCAAAGTAATGGAAGCTGTGATCATCCACCTGTTGGGGACGGTTGACTGAATTATGACGCACTCCATGCTTTGCAGCTCCATACCAACTGATAACACAGAACGAGATAGAGCCCTGATGATGGTCCTGCTCGCCCAGTGTAGCTGCAGTGCTGAACTGCTTTGTTTAAGGCCCATGCCATTGCAGTTGTGAACATTTTGAATATTGCCCCTGGATACACTGTTAAGTCTAAAAACAAGTTGCAGAGTGAACCCTATGAATTAGGGTTTTGAGGATGATACTTAATTGTATCCCTTCCCTGCACTCTGACTTTTTAGTGGGACTCTCCCAGACCTTTCCCATCTTGACCTTCCTTGGCCCCTCTGCAGAATTTGACCCGCTGGCCCCTCTGTGCTGTTGGAACCTCCTCTCCTCTTGGCTCCTGTGGTTCCCCATCTTCTTGGTTGTCTTTGTTCTTGTCTGACAGCTTCTTTCCAGGCTCCCTTGCAGGTGCCTTTTCTTTCGCCTTCCCTTACTCGTTGGTATTCTTCAAGGTTCTATCCTAGGCCCCCTCTTCTCTCCTCTCCTCTTCTCTTCTCATTCTGTCATTTCTCTCTCCATGCTTATATTAACCAGAAAAATAGAAACAAAACCTGAATCGTATGACAGGCTGCTGCGCTGAGTAATGCACACCCACAACTGCGGCACTTTCGTTTCTCACTCATGCCGCATTTTCCCAAAGGTCAGCTGCAGCTCAGCTCTGAGTCCTCTCCACTCTGGGGCCCGCTCTCCACTTAACAGCAAAGAGACTTTGCTAAAATACAAATCTGACCGTAAATCTCCCCTTCTGCAAACTTGTAAGAGCTGCCCATCGACAACCAGGTCATGTCCAAACTCATCGTGGCTCAGGTTGCCTCTGGCTCCTGCTTAAAATGCTATCTTCATCTTTCACCAAATTCTAAAACTCTGTGCACCAGCCCTTGAAAGCTAGTTACAGTTTCCCAAATGTGGTTAACCCTCTCGCCTGATGGTCACGTATATTCTCTATCCTCTTCCCAGGATGCTGCTGACCCCATCTTCACCCTGGCTGGCCTTCTGTTCCCTCACATCTCTGCTTGTATTTCTCATCTCCAGCAGATGCATGTCCTAGTTTCCCAAAATTGGGTTACGTGTTGCTTCTCTGTACTTGCATAACACCTGTGCTCACCTGTCTCAGCATTGAGCACACTGCATTGTAGTGCCTTCCCCACCAAACAGAAAGCTCCTTGAGGACAAGGCTAGACCTTACTCCTTGTACCCAGGTGCTGAACCCTGTTCCTGGCACATAGTAAGTGCTTGATAAATAACTGTCAAACGTGTAAATGAGTTATGTGAATGATCATAACATTTTAAGGACCCTAGATATCTTACCTTTGTTTTAGTAGACACTTGAACAGCAGACAATGGGTTGAGAGTCTGGCCACCAGGCTTCTGGTCCATTTTGCACCTAACATATGATGGCCTTGTCAAGTCCCTTCACTTCCCTGGGCTTCGGGCTTTTGTTTTTCTTATAATGAATGGAACTCAGTGAGCCTTAGCTGAGGACTATGATTCTATTATTTTTACTGTGTTGCTTTGAGATCCATCTTTACGTTTGAAGAGCTCTCATCTTTTATTTTTATATTTTTACATATAAATGTTGCTTTTAAGATGGTCTATAATCCGTAACCTTAGTTATATGTATGATATTGCATGTACAGATCCTAGAATAGCCACCTTGACTTTTCTGACTCTGTTAGCTACTTTGGCATTGTCTAGACACAGCCTCACTTGTGTGTAGGAATCCGACATTGCAGTATATACAGACCCTGAATTTATAAATGTAAACAGACCCTACAGTTTATGTATCTGACCCTCAAGCTGAGTGGTGTTTGACCTACATAAATCATATAAGAAAGAATACCTTGCATTCACCATCTATCCTTCCAAAATAACAATGCTATCCATGTACTATCAATGTACTTTTGTATGTATTAGTTTAATACACATTATGCTTTTTCCTAGGGTTGGACCCAACTGGGCCAGGTTTCCACAGCACTCCAAATGAAGTCAGGCTGGACCCCTCAGATGCCAACTCTGTTGATGTTATTCATACAAATGAAGTTCGCTTCCTCTTCGAGCTTGGTAAGTTTTTAACACAAACTGAAACTACACTGAAACATGGAGGAGAATTTTAGAAGCGTTTATCCTGCTTTTTAAAATTTCAGGTGTTGGAACTATTAATGCTTGTGGCCACCTTGACTTTTACCCAAATGGAGGGAAGCACATGCCAAGATGTGAAGATTTAATTGCACCTTTATTTAAATTTGATCTCAATATTTACAAGGAAGCTAAATACTTTTCTAAAATATGAGGACTGCTGTTATAAATTCAGTGAGCTCCCTGCTTGGATAGAATCCATGTCCTTTTGTATATAATATAATATAATATAAAAATATGTTTTAGCCCAAAACACAGTTGCATGTATGAAGTTCCCAGCAGTTGTGAGATCTGCAAGGTCAGGGTGCACGTCTTAGTTATCTCTGCAACCCCAGGGTCTAACAGAATGTCTAGTATGTGGTACTCACTCAGTAGGAACAAGGAGGATGTATTCATCCAACAAATATGTATTGAGTGCTTACTATATGCCAAGCATTATTCTAGGAATAGCAGATGTAGGAACGCATACAAAAGACAGAAGTCCCTCCCTGATGGAGCTAATATTCTAATTTGCTAGAAAAACAAAAATAGAATAAGTGCTAAGAGACAAAACAAAGCATGTAATGGGAATATGATGCGTTGGTGACAGTGGGGGTGACGTAGGGGAAGGAGATTTTTGATAGGGTGGCCAGGAAGTCCTTACTGAAAAGATGACCTGAAGGAGTTAGCCAGTTAGGCATTCCAGGCTGAGGGGTGGGAATAGCAAATGCAAAGGGCCTGGGGCAGGAGCCTGTGAAGTTCATGGCAGTGAGGAGCCTGTTGTGGCTGAAATGAAGTGAAAGACAGGAGAGTAGTAGGACATTAAGTTAGAGAAGGAACAGGGCAGAGGGAGATAATACAGCACCTTATGGACTGTAGTAAAACTTCAGCTTTTACTCAAGTGAGAGGGGAGCCGTGGGAGGATTTTGAGCAGACAGGGACATGGTTTGACTTGCTTTTTAACAGAATCACTCTGAGTCACAAATTAAATTAATCACAAATTAAACAAATAATATTTAACCTTTTAAAGTGGTTTCTAATAATAATAATAATAATATCTATAAGGCACTTAGTTATAAGACACCAAAAAGTTATTATTTGGGAGTTCCATTCCTCCCTATCTCTACATATCGTCATCATGTAAATAATGAACTATATCATACATAACATATAATAATGCACAGTAATATAACGTATGATGACATAATAAATATCTGGAGGATTCTAAATATCCCATCACCTGATCCCATGTGGTCAGAATAGCTAGATGATGTAATTATTTTATCTTCCATTTGGCTGTTGTAGAGGAAAGACACACAGATCGTGACATTGAGAGTAACTCGACTTTCCTCTTCACTAGAGATAAGTTACAAAGTTTTAATAGCCGTTCTGAAAGAGTAAATGTAATTAGAAATATCTGTTTGCAATGACTACTTAAAAAAAAAAAACTGGTGAAACTATGGATACTCAAAATGAGAATTAAAGCCAATTTGACCTAGTGCAGGTAAGCGAAATTCATTCAGAAAAGACCCATTATAAAACTTATCTCTCTCGTTATTTGCCATATTATGATTTAAAATTAGTTCTATTAGGATAAAATATAGATCATAAGACTCCTTTACATAACTATATTAAGTGTTATATACTGAGCACTTGAAATTCTGTAAAAGAATGAATTCAAATAAAACATACATTTATCGTAAGCTATCATTTTGAGATATAATTCCCACAACTTTATTGGATTAAAAGTACATTTATCATTCATGTTAAGTTTTAAATGACTTTTAAGCTTCAAGATATTCTGTTACATTATATTTATTACTAAGAAACCATTTACTTTTAAAATTCATAGCTCCCAATATTCTAATGAACCATCTTGTCTAAATCACAATTAATTATGAATATAAATCTGTATGTAAAGAAACCTGATGTAAGAGAAGTCCTCCTTTTAAAAAAATGATGCCAATTCTTTATCTCTGCTATGTTGCATTTCTGAAATTACGCTGTCTCAGTTATCTATTGCATAATGAACCATAGTGGCTTAAGAGAATATTGGTTTTATTGCCCATGATTCTAAGCCTCAAGATGCAGGCAGAGTTCTGCCGAGATTCTGCTTTGTGACGTGTCCATTGGACGAATGCATGTGATTGCATCCAGCTGGGAGCTGGGCTGGGCTAAGCTGAGTGGGAAGGTCCAAGATGGCCTTCCATGTCTGGGGTCTTGGTACTAGCTCTCCTCTCTAAGTGGTCTGTTATCCTTCAGAGCTTCTCTCCCCAGCCAGTTAACCTGGATTTCTTAACATGGAGGCTGGGTTCCAAGAAAGCAAGAGTAGATGCTGGAAGGTCTCTGAAGACCAAGGCCCTGGAACTTGCACAGTGTCAGTTCCTCCACTGACTCACACAGTGTCAGTTCCTATTGGTCAAAGAAGTCACAAGACTAGCCTGTGACCCCAACCCAGAAGGGAAAAAAAAAACCCAAAACAACTCCACCTCCTGAAGGGAAGAAGAGTAACAAGATATTGCAAAGGGGTGAGGACCCAGGAAGGAGTGACTCTTTGGAAGCCACAGTTATAGATAAGTGATTTACCACATACACTAAAACCAAACTCTGGTTTCTCAAAAGTCAGCCAAGCTGGGTAGGTCATTGGAAGAATAGTCCATGTCAAAGAGTAAAAACATTTTTATGTAAGGAAAAGAGAGTATAAATGACTGGAATGCTATGATAACTTGAGAATGCACAAATGTACTTAGAACTTTTATGTATTATTGCAATAATCCTATTAGTAGCAGTAATGTTATGCCTGACAATGGCAAAACTAATTTGTCTGTAGCATTCTTTACAATACCTCCCACCTGTCTCACCTGGAAGCTCAGCTGAAGGTGTGCACTGGTTAACCTTGCTGGCTGTTCTATGACTGAATAGGAGGGAGTTCAGTCACTCCTGCAGAAACAGGGATACGGAGAATTAATTGGTCTAAGGCGGAGATGCTATGTGCACCATGATACTCAGAGCTCTAAGTGCTTACATCAGAGATCTGGGAAGTGTTGGGGATATTAGTGTCAGAGCACAGTCACCTACATTTGCATTTGTTTATTTATCCTGATTGAATGTCCCTTTAGAGTCACACGAATTCTTTCGTACAAGAAAATGATATGTAATATTGATAATGTGGAATATCCAAGCCTACACACAAGGTCTGGTGACCTAGACCCAAGTCAAAAAACTATCATTTAAAATTACTTTTTCTAAGAAATGGTTCATACTATCAGTTAATTGGAAATTGTTTTCACAGAAGTGTTTTCCTTCTTTGATTACAACCATGCCCGAAGTCATCGCTTTTATGCTGAAAGCATTCTCAATCCCGATGCATTTATTGCTTATCCTTGTAGATCCTACAAATCTTTCAAAGCAGTGAGTAAAACGTTTTGCGGTGTACTTTAATTAGCAAGTCATTTTTTGAAGCATGATCAGCCAACTAAAAATTAGAGCATTGAGTATGTAGCAGAAAAAATGCATCTGCCATTTTGGGAAATAATAGATTCTTTCTGTGCTGAGTACTGAACAGTCACTGGGGTTGCTGGAGGGCTTAAATAACTAAACCAACTATTTGTATTCAGGTTGTTGTGGCTCTTTTGAATTATATCCAATTTTGCTGTTTTGGCCATTTGTTCTGCCATAATTAGATGCTACTATCTAAAAGGGCAAAAATTTTTGTGTGTATATATTTTAAATGTCATCCCCGAGAAGCCTGAACCAATCCATAGCTACAATGAAACATGTTACCATTTACTTGGAACACGAAAATTATTTTTATTAAAATTTAATTATTTATACAGAGCAGAGCTGAGGCGTAGATAGCTCACAGGAGAGCCATGCAGTTCAATACATTACAAAATGCCAAATCTGATTTTGCTTGAGTCAGAAAGCTCGTGGTCCCAGATCTGAGCTGAACCTATTTTTCATTTGGTTATCGTCGTGAAAAAAGGAGAAAGAAAATCCATTTTGTAGCGGGAAGTGGAAAGGCTTTGCTGCTTGTGCTTTAGACACCTACCCCCTGTTTTATCAGGGAAGAAAAATGTGGGGTTTCCAGCCGAAGTGTGTTGTAAGTGATAGCATTTTGTGAATAAGTACAGTGTTGGGACAGGAATAAGCATTTCCCTCCTTTTACAGAGCAAGGTGAGTGAGCCCTCAGGCTGGCTTCTCAGTTTCCTGAGCAAGTTGTCCTTACTCATATTGTGGCTGGTGAACTGCTGCTCTTGGAAAGCTTGCCATCCAGCCACTGGCACTTCCTCAAAACCTTCTTCAAGCTCCAAATGCTGCTCTGAATGGCTCAATGGATGCTGACATTTACGACACCAAAGGCAGGTGGAAGGAAGCAGGTCCTCAGAGTCACAGTGGATTCAGAGTTAGTGGGGTTCAACCTGCTAAACTGGAGAACCACAGGCTCCTGTGCCACATGGATGCCGATCATGGCAACAAACTAGAGAACATCAAGTCAATTTCCTTGGCATGTTTTATTGTACTTTTACCCAACAGTCATAAAAAATGAGATGAAATTTTAAAAAATAAATAAAATAAAATAAGGAGGGGTTTTAGTGCCAGGCTGTCTGATTCACATTTTTGCTCCATCACTTGATAGACATGCAACATTGGACAGATTGTTTACTTCTCTGGGCTTTAATTTCCTGATCTGCTAAATAAGGAAAGTAAAAGCATTATAATAATAAGGGACTTTGTAAGGAGTAATTGACCTAAATGCATATAAAGTGCTTCAAACAGTGCCTTGCACATGGTAAGCACTCAATACATATGACCCCTTGTTATTTTGTTAGTATTTTTATTCATTAAAAATGGAGTTTTAAATGGGGTGTTTTACTATAGTCCTAGCCTAAGTGTCCATGGTTTAAAAATCTAAAAGTTCAAAACCTAAAACAGCAAATACTCCAACACTGCTACCCAGATTTTTTTAAGTTAATATTGTGTTAGTTTTGCTTTAGATTTTAACACATACAGATAAAATTGAAGTACCTTACATTTCCTTAATGCCCTTCCCTAAGGCAGACTTTGAAGCAAATCAATATACATATATCATATAAATAGTACCATACTGTATCTTTCTGAATTTGTTTTTAAATTAAATTTTATAAATTTAAGATCTACATTGATGTTTATAGACCTATTGTATTTATTTTGTAGGAATCTGCCACAATTTATTTATTCATTCCCCTACTAATGTGCATTTTGGTTGTTTGCAGTTTTTCTTATTAAAAGCGATTTTGCAATGAACACCTTTGCATATCGCCTTATGTGCTTGTGTAGAAGTTTCTTTATGACATATAATAGAAGTGAAATTGTCAAAGCATTATGTGCATTTCCATCTTTATTAGACATTACCAAATGTCTGTCTGCAATGTCTGTTAATTTATATTCCCATAAGAAGCAAATGAGAATTCCCCACTCCATGTCTTACCCATACTTGGTATTGCCGATTGTCTTAATTTTTGTGAATCTGCTGAGTATGAAATTGTATGTTGCTTTAATTAGCACGTTCCTGACAACTGGTAAGATTGAGTATCTTTTTACATAATCATTGACTATTTGAGTTTCCTCTTCTGTGGATTGTTTATTCATATCATTTACTAATTTTTCTAACAGGCCCTTTTTCTTTTCCCTCAGTTGTTTTTGTTTTATTAAGTTTTGTTTTTGCAAACAGGCAGGATGGTCTGTTAGGCAACTTAGTCATTTTTAAATGCATATATACTTTATTTAGATTCCAAAAATTTCTGATAGTTTAATAATACATCCTGAGTTTATTGAAGGTGAACATTTCTAATTACCTCTTATTTTCTGTCACCAGGGAAATTGCTTCCGTTGTCACAAGGAAGGTTGCCCAATGATGGGTCATTTTGCTGATAGATTTCACCTCAAAAAAATGAAGCCTAATAGATCGTATTATGTTTTAAACACAGGGACTCTTTCCCCATTTTCCCGTAAGTATTGTAGCTGAATTTTATTGTAATGCTTTAAGGCACTTATCTTTTAAAATTCAACAGTTTTTACTGAGTGTCTACTAAATAAGTGGGCATTGGGCCAGACTCCGAGGATGCAGTGAAGAACAATGTAGTGAGTTTAGGCCAGGGGGAAAGCAAAAAAAAAAACAAAAATCAGTTTCAATCCTGAGTAATAAACTTTCTTTTGGGAGATTTTCAAAGGAGGAACTTCTGCAACCAGATCAGGGGAGCCTTCTGAGCGGAGGTGATTTCCAAGCTGACTCCTGAAAAGTGAGTAAGAGGGAGAAGGAAATGGAGTATTCCAGGTAGAAGGAACTGCATATGAAAATACCTGGAGGTAAGAGAGAGCTGGAACTGAAAGAAGATCCCCCTGCTTGGATTGTAGAGACCAGGAGGAGGGTAACACGAGATAAAGGTGGGAGAGGTAAATTGGATCAAATAATGAAATTGTGCTCCATGTGGGAGGTTTGGGCTTTATCTTTGGGCAGGTAGAAGCAGAAAGGAACTGGGTGAATGGATTTGAGGGATGCAGAAAATGGAGAAGTCAAGGATGATTCTAGGTGGGTGGATGATGTGCCGTTTGCTGAACTTGGTAACACAGGCAGAGAGGCTGGTTTGGAGTAAGTTGATGGCTCAGTTTCTAACATGTTAGGTCTGAGATGCCCTTAGGACTTGGGCGTGTACAGTTAGATATGGGTCTCGGCCTCTGGAGATGTGGTCTAAGGTTACAGATTTAAGCATTTAGACAGTAATCTAAGCTATGAAAGTAGACGATGTAATTACCCAAGAAGACTGTGTCAAATGAGAAGAAAGAGAGCAGAGAAAGAGGCCCCTGTGAATGAGACTGAGGAATGAATAGAGAGAAAATACAAAGCTGTGTGGGAGCTAGGGCAAGAAAGTTGATGAGGAAGGGAGGGATTCACTGCACCAAATATGCTAAAAGGTCAGATGAGACAGGGGCCCAAAGGGGCTCTAGGGGTGAGCCACCAATTCCGTCATTGCTGAGTTTGGGGTTTCAGTGGAGAGGTGACGGTGGGAGCCATACGGCAGTGGAATGGGCTGAGGAGGGAAAGGGAGCTCTTTGGCAATGATTAACTCACAGATTGAAAATTCTCTCTAGTAAAATTTTTCCCCTTTCAGAGGCTTTTCAGACAATTTTATGAAGAATTGCATTTTTTTCTGTGTTATTAAGCATACAACAATTTCAGAATTCAGAATAAAAGATCTGTTTAGCTCTAGATTTTTTTTTAGTTACACTTGACCATTTGCAAGGGCTTTATCCTATTGACAGGCTTTGTGCTGACCCAGACCTGTATTGGCTGGGCATTCCTAGTACATAGCCCTGCAGGAGAGGAAGGGACAGTTTACTTTGCCTCTAAGTCATTTTAAAAGCACAGACCTGGGCTTCCCTGGTGGCGCAGTGGTTGAGAGTCCGCCTGCCAATGCAGGGGACACAGGTTCGTGCCCCGGTCCGCGGAGCGGCTGGGCCCGTGAGCCATGGCCATTGAGCCTACGCGTCCGGAGCCTGTGCTCCACAACATGGGAGGCCCACATACCGCAAAAAAAAAAAAAAAAAAAAAAAAAAGCACAGACCTTATTGCTCAATAGGTTTTCTAGATTTTTTTTTCTGGATTAGTTGTCAAACTATGGCAAATTAAAACTTGGCTACAGAAAGCATACATGCCACAGATTACAAATTTAATGGATGAGAAAAGACCACACATTTTCTTAAAGTTATAAAAATGTCTGGAAAATTAAAGAATTTTCTTTAAAAAATATTGTTAAGCTATTTACATTTACAAAATCAAAATGTGAACGTTTATATGTTTTTTAAAATATAATTTCTCACCAAATTCACTCGAGCTATATAAAGTTGTATTTTTTCATGGACGTGAACAGCCCTGTTCCACTTTAACCTTGAAAGTTGTATTTGCATTAAAGTAGCCAGGATGTCATGCTTTCCGTGTGTTTTAACCCTTCTTTCTCTTTATTTCCAGGTTGGAGGCACAAAGTGTCTGTCAAACTTGATGGAAACAATGTCACTCAAGGAAGCATGTTTCTCCATGTAGGTGGAACAACAGAGAAGACAGGGGAGTTTGGGGTTGTCAGGTAGGTAAGGACGAGGACCTGGCAGGTAACAGTGCTGCACTCAGTTCTCAGTTCATCTGGCTCAGTAAGGCTCAGTCTTTTCTTTTCCTACAATACCACGAGCTATCTTTTCTTTTTACTTTATATTTTCCAAATATAAAATAGAAATAATAATATCTACAGTTCCAGCTACAAACAGAAAATGTTAGGAAATTGATAACATGAAAATACAGATCTAAAGCAAGGGGAAAAAATTGACAGGAAACAAAATATATTTTTAATCCAGTCCATTAGTGTTATACAAATTTGGGTAGCTCTCTTTTATTTTTATAGATTCCATACAAATTAAGACATTTATATAAATTGCCAAATTCCTAATAAGCTTTCTAAGTAGTACCCACAGGTATATGCTATATGCTGGGACAGTCAAAGGTAGGAATAATTCAGTAGAGACATTCACTGTGCACGTTGGACTGAAGTCCCCTTTTATCTTGAATTTTCCTTAATATTTTCTTTGATCAGCCTTAGCATTTTTGTATTACATCTTTCATTTTCATTGCTTAATTTGGCAATCATTTCAGAATTAACATTATACATACTAATTAGAGGTTAGCGTTGTGCAAACTGATGAACGGATTAGATGCATTGCCTCTGTGAGTTCCGTCATCTTCAAATACTGGGCAAAGGCACAAAAAGCAGGGATTTTATGGTTGTCCGTTGAGGGCTGCTTCGGATCAACCGCTCTGGCAGCATCTGTGCTCATCATCTCACCTTGGCGCACCTGCCTCTAAAGATGGGTACGGTCAGTGATTGTCTTGATTCTGGTTCATGCACAGGCTCCAGCCCGTGGCTTCTAGCCCTGCCTCCTGCTGTTTGGCTTTGTTCATCTTCAGCTCAGCCATGTTACCCTGATTACTCCACCCAGCATTAAATAGATCCCCCCCTTTCCTCCCTTCCTGACTTTATCCATGCTGTTCCATGTTCCAAATACCCTTCCGTGTCTTAGCATGTCTCATATCCACTTGCTTTTCATATCTCCACTAAGCTATTCCTCTGAGAAGAGTTCAACACCATCTTGTGTCTGTGGCTCTGAGGCCCACAGTACACTCGCTGCCTAAGGCTGTGGGCTTTGTGTCCTGCCCAAAGGCAGCTGACGTGGGGCAGGTGGAGAGAAAGGTGCAGTTCCTGCCCCTTCTAAGATTTGTGACAGTGTTTTGACATCTCTATACTTCTTTTGCTAATGTCTAAAGAAGCTATTTGTAATGTCCTTGCATAGTTATCCAGTCCTCTTTTTTAAGAATAATTAAGCATTTCAGGTCCACAGTAGATGTCTTATCTTGAAATGAAGCCACTAAATGAATTTGTATGCTAGTCTATTCCCACTCTTCGGTCAACCTTTAAGAGTCTGGTGTCACCGTAGATTATATTTTAGTTATTTGGGCTTCCAATGACACTGTCATGAAGAGCTGCACTGTGTGTGCACTGTGTGAAGGCAGTTCATGGGGCAACAGGGAAATTACCCCAATAATCTGGAAGAAAAGTTGTCTTCTGGTAATTAAATCAATTAATTTTACATGTAATGGAATAAGGCCCTAAGAATAGCAACATTCATTCGTTCACTCATTCAACAAACGTTCAAATGCCTATTATATACCGGGAATTGTTCTAACTGCTGGAGAAACAGACACAGGTCCTACTCTCATGGAGCTTATCTTCCAGTTAGAGGAGACAGACAATACATCAGCAAAGGAATAAGGAAATAGCAGCAATAGAGAAATCTCATCTGGTCTAATTTTGGCGTGCATAAAATATGCCTTATGTCTCAAGATAATCTACTTCTCTCTGCTCTATTTCCACACTCACCAAAACATCATTTTTATCATTAGTTTGGTTACCCAATTCTTTTCATACAGATGAAGAAGGTACCAGGGAAAGTGTAGGAGAACATTTTGGTTAATAGAAAGGAAGCAGTTCACCATTGTGAGCTGATAAACAGGCTTCTAGTTCTTATATGAGTTTTGTGTGAATTTAGTCTATCATTGGTAGTTTGATCATTTCCTGGTGTCAATAAAATCTAGTTTCTGATGCCACAAAGCCAAGACCAGATCTTTTATTATGGAGTACTCATCCCCTAAAAATCACCTAGTCAAGCTTCCCATTTACCTAACCCTTTTTTCAAGCTTCAGAATCATGCTATTCTGAGAGGCTGACCAAAGTGAATGGAAAGAATAAATCTCCTATAAGCAAATGCCAGAAAATGAAATTTTCTCTTCCATGGTACACAGAGATGTTGTCTTCAACTTCAGCATTGTGAATACCCGGTGCAAGCTTATGAGTTTATTTTTCTCTTTACAGTGGAACACTGAAGCCAGGCATGACTTATACAAATTTAATTGATGCAGACATTAACATTGGAAACATTGCAAGTATTGAGTTCATTTGGAAGGAACTTTCATTTGAACATTCTCAGAATAAGCTGGGAGCAGAAATGATGATAGATATATCTGGAAAATATGGATATGAGTAAGTCTTACTTTTTCCTTTGCACTTGCAAACATAGTTTAAACTTTGCAAATGACATTTAAAACCCATATATAATTTGAAATTTGAAAATAGTATAAAAATTTGTGCCATTGAAAGTTTTCAATTAGAGGAGATAAAAATTATTTAAGAAACCAATACTATATTTGTGAAAGTGTTTATAAAATAGTAACTACTCATTAATTAGAAGACCTACCTATGTCTTCCACCCCACCTACCCTGGAATCATATTAATATCCTCTTTTTTCCCCTTTAAATTTTTCAGATCTGCCTTCTGTAGCTAGAACTTTGTAGGACCTAATATTGCCCAGATCCTGAAACCATGCTAATTCCAGATATAATCTCAATGGATTTACTTAATGGGAGCAATGGAAAAATTAAGCTGGTATCCAGACCAAACTTGGCCCTTGTAAATGAGATAGAAATGTATAGTTGCCTTTTTTCTATATAGAATGTTTTTCTTATTGACAAGCTTTTATATGTCCCTTAAAACCAGACTGAGCCCTGGGATTCTGGGTTATCAGTGACAAAATAGAGCTGAGTTAGTATTTCCCTGAATAAGAGGAGTTGTTACAAGTAGGTGGTGTAAACTCATCAGAAAATGAGCCTCTGTCTGGTTGAGTGTTTGAAGTACATTTAGAGTATTTCCAGGTGGAATAATCCTTATTCTAAAATGATTTGAAGAATATTTACTGTGTTGTTAAATCTCACTAAGACAAATTATGTCTATAGTTCATGATGTATAGTAGATGATAACCCTGTGGGTTGATACATCTATCGATTAATAATAAAAACTAATGAGAGCGCGTTAGTGTTTGTAAGGTGTTCCTTGGTCTTCAGGGAGTGTGTGAGGTAAGAGATTTTGGAGCTTATCTATGATGTATGTCTCAGTTAGTAATGGGCCCTGAGGATCATCAGCCCCTCCTTCTAGAAGCCCCCACCACAGAATTACTCATCTCCCCGGGCCTTGAAGGTCCCATTGCAAATTTTTATTTAACCTAAAAGCAGTATTTCATTTCTAAAGCCCGTGACTAACCCTTTGTGTTTATAATAACAGTATTGTAATATTTAAATGTGTCATTTGTGTTTTTTCTTTTATTTTGCTCCAATTTCGTCTAATTCAGTTGTCCTCATCCAGTGAAAATAAAAGATGAGTGTTTTTATTTGTTCTGTTCTCTACCACTGGGCTCAGTGTTTGGCCCATAGCACTGTGCTATGAATATTGTTGAAAAGAAACGATGACAGATACTCTGCAGAGGGTTTCTTGATTCTCCTTGTGCCTTGTTGCCAACTGAACCTTAAGAAGAGACCCATGGGTGTACGTGAACTTGAGTTGTGGCAGAAAGCAGAGAACAAAGTGGGGTGACCTTCCCGCTGAGCAAGGAGGAGATAGAAGGTTGATTGGAGAGCAAGGCTTAGTGGAAGGAGGAGAGGAGATAAGGGTGTGTTTGGCGTGATCCGGCTGAGCACCCTACCTCCCTGGTGCCACATCAGCCTGAGGCCCACACCAGCCCAGGAACAGGGAGGCCATGAACAGCCCTGTAGGAGGCTCCGAACCCTACTGAGTAACTGCATCGCAGCCCCAGCACTCCTGAGCAACCTGGCAGTGGAGTTGGTCCATGGCTCTGGGGGATGGAAACCTGTTAGAGCAGCTGCCCCGGGCCTGCACTGCTCTCTGCTCAGCCTTTCTTCCTTTCAGGAGGGGGCTGCCAACTGGGAGGAAGAATTATGAATCAGGATGCTGCACTAGGCTCTGTGTGTCCTGGCTTGCTTCCTTGTTCCAGGCGTCTCTGGGCTGGCTCTTTCTAAGCTTGAAAAGACAAATTGGAGTCACTTAACTTCTGGGAACCCTATTTTAATAAACTATAGGCTTTCTGTCCCATTGTTCTTAATATCTGTCCCCTTTTTTGCATTATAAGAATGTCATATGAAGAATAGTGCATGAGCTATCCAGGCAGATCTGAAAGTTCAAGGTGACAACATTATTTTCTGTGTGTATTGCTGCCTAGGAAAGATCTTAAAAAAATGATTCCCTTGCTCTCTGAGTGCCTAGCGTTAACTATAGCAGAGTATTGGGGGCAAAGGCTGTTAGGAAATTCTTCTGCTTCTTGAGCGAACTGCCCTTAATGCTGAAAAGTGACTTCCAATCCCATTAGCCATCACTTTCTCCACTGCCCATTGCCATCAGTTCACACTCGTACCTCGTCATCACATTACCCACAAATGCCCTCCTCTAAACTTGCACATGGGAGCATCCCCCTCTTGGACCACAACTGCTTTCCCTTCAGGCCGACGGAGTGAACTTCTCAGTCCTTGCAACTTCTGTTCCATTACCTTTCTACTTTCTTGAAACCCACCAACCCATTTCCTTTCATACCCAGCTTACGTTGCATGATAATTTAGTTTAGTAATAATGCTTATTAACACCCTAAACTCCCTTTTTTTTTGCATCCTGTTGGGCAAAACCTCAACCGGAGCACACCCAGTGTTCCTCTTCCTCTAGGCCAGCACTCAAATAGTTGAGGGCTACTGGGACAGTCATGTCTCAGAGAAGACATGTATAGCTATAAACTGATCATCAACACTGTCCTGAAATTCTACCTGGTTTTTGGTTTTTTGTTTATGTGTCTGTTTTTCACTTTTTAACACCTCTTACCCCAAACTCTCCACCTACTTTATACAGAAAACAGAGGTCATCAGAGAGCAAATCTCTCCTCTTTTTAATCCAAACACGTCAGTTACTTACATCTGCATCCATTTTATCCTTTTTCTTTCTAATAAGGAAGCTGCCCCATCTGCCACCCAAGGCCAATGCTTGCCTCTGTGCTTTGGATCTCACTCTCTCTAGCCTTCTTGGGAATCCTATCCTATTGGTTACATTTTCTTTCCTTTGCGCATTCAAGCTCTCATTGCTTTAGATTTTTTAAAGTCCAAGTCTCTCCCATTGGAGGAAAACAGTCATTCTCAACCCTGTTTTCCCCTTTAGTCCCATCTGACCTGAAAACAGCTCTCACTCACTTTTCCAGTGACTGCCAGGTACGAAGTTGAATGGGAAGTTTTACTCATTTATTCCATCCCTCAACAGAACTCAGCACTGTTTTTTCTTTTTACTTTTTGTTGTAGAAATTTTCAAATATTCACAGCAGCAGAGAAATTGGTTAAATAGAACTCCCAAGAATTCATCAACGAGTTAAATGATTTTCAGATTTTGCCAATTCTGTTCTAAGTATGTCCACAAACACACACCCCCTGTTTTTGTTTTGTTTGTTTGTTTTTGCTGAACAATTTTAAACCAGATCCTACATGTGATACCATCTCTCCCATTTACACATCGGTATGAATCTCTAAACAATAAATTTGTTGAACATAATCATAATATCTATTTTAACAATAAGTTTTAAATGTATTTAAGGTTAACCAAAAGAATTAACCATAATTCCTTAATATCATCTTACATTCAATTTGTTTTTAAATCTCCCAGATTGTCTGAAAAAGCTCTTTTCGGCAGTTGGTTTGTTTAAATTGGGACCCAAGCAAGATCCACAAATTGCACATGATTAACATGTCCCTAAGTCTCTTTTCATCTATAACAGTTCCCCTCCCCCTTCTTCCACACCAGTTGTTAAATAAACCAGGTCACTTGTCCTGTAAAATTTCTCACATTCAACTGATGGGATCCCCTTGGTATCATTTAGTACATTCCTCTCTCCTGTGTATTTCCTGTAAACTAGTACTTAGGTCGGGACACTTGATGGGATTCGGGTTCCTGTCCGCTGGACAGTGGGGATTGACCCCCTCCATGCGAGATGGGTAATTTCTACACCTTACTTACAGCTCTCAAGTTAACTGGTGATCTTTTATTCATTCAAAGGATTATATATGTACTCACTTTATAAATTTGAAAGGGCTATACCAGTTAGAGTTGTAGGTAAAACAAAATACTGATGGGCTTCAAATCTAGTTGCTAAATGGCAGGCTAAGAGGAGAAAGGTGACTTGAAGAAGATTTACTAGGGTTTGTGCTCCAGGAAGATTGGAGGAAAGGGGCAAATTGTGTAAAGATCCAATTACAGAAGAGGCACTGAACTCTGCACTATGCCTAGGGCTGGAGGAGGTGGGTCATAAATGTTCCTGCAGAAGTTGAGGAAAATTCAGATACCTGGTGGAGTTGTGTGTCTGTTTCCCCAGGCTCCTCAGATCAGAATGAATAATAGAAATTACCCTGCTTAACAGAGCCCTCAGGTTGTGTTGACTCTGCAGCTCTTCAGAACAAGCAGGGGGTCTCAGGAACAGAAGTATAATTTATGCCAAGTTATTGTTTCTCAGCCTTTTAAAACCTAAGCTCATGTTAGATAAACATAAAAATCTCGTGTTCCTCCTGGGGTCTTTACTCCTACACTTGGGAAAATCAATCTTTTTTCATATACCCTCTGGCCAAAAAGATTTCGTAAATCTTTACTTTCTGCAGATTGTGTAATAAAAATGATAGGTGTGTTTTCTGTTATGTTTTGTTATTTTTTTCCCCAGATGCATACTTATAATACCAGATGGGCTTCTTTATTTTACACATGATTCTCTAAGAGTTCTGCTCTAAATGATTTAAGTCTTATACTCAGGAGAGTGGAGTCTTTCTATTAGATTTCTCTCCAATACGAGAGAATGTCTGAATGTCTATATAGACTGGGCCAAGATTTTTGGTAAATGCTTTGTCCCATATACAGTCTATTTTCAAAGTTTGAGTTTTGCAAATATTTAACCTTTCCAGCGTCATATATCTTTCTTTTCTTTTTGGAGGCTTTTTTTCATTCATTCATTTAAAAAACATTTATTGCGTTACCCTTATGTGCCAGGCATTGTGCTAAATCATAAGGTTATATGAAAAACAAGAGATAGTCCTTACTCTTGAGGTACACATAGCATTGCAGAGGACACAGGAAAATAAATCCTTGATTATAATACATCATGACAAGGACTGTGATAGAAGCAGGCACAGGAGTGAGAGTGGCATAGAAAAGAGCCAGCTTACTCAACTACTTTCACACCTTCATCCTTCACTCACTGATAATGATAAAGAGAGAGAGCAGTAGGTTTTCATTTCTGAATTCTGTGGTTGTCATACATACTGTTATAAGACATTCCATTTGGAATTCAGTGTACTTTATTTTTCCAGTACCTGTGGTCCTGGAGAAACAGAACTGACATTTCTCTCAAACATTCACACATAAATCTATCCATCAAGGATCTACTGATTGTCAACTGTGGCCAGAGGAGCAATAATTTCCTTGAGGTTCCCAGGAGGAGGGAGCAAAGGCCATGCCCAATAGATTTAGGATGACGCTAACCAGAGCATGACTAATCCACTCATCTTGGGCTCGTGTAAGACCCAGTCCAGTGGTCCTAACGGAGTCAACTGCAGAGCAATGCCTATGCATCATGAAGACAGATGCAATTACCAAACTTCAATCCATCATTTAGGAATAACCACAGCAAACCTAAAATTTTAAATAGCTTAAGGCTAGAGATTTGTGTGTGGAGATGAGAATACCACTTAAAAGTAAGGGAAACAGCATTTTTTCCGGACTTTTACCTTGAAGAGCATGTGGGCAGCAGGTGATGCCTCTGGACGCTGTTCATTAATATGAGGTAAGACTCTCAAGCTCTTTGGTTAAATAAGAATTCTATTCAAATCATAATACCTCATTCAAGAGTGAGAAAAAGGAAGTGTTAATGATTCCCTTCTGGATTAAAATGAAAAGGTATGCACACTTGTAGCTTCTGGAAAGCAGAAAGGAATTTAAATTTTATCTCTACAACAAAACATTTTTAAGTCAACCAGTCAAAATTAGACCTTTCACAGGATGAGGTTTACTTTCATGGGATATAACATCACCATCTAAAGTCCAGGTGTTTGACTAACATTTTCATTATACACAATGCCATTTGCTTTTTCTCCCAAGCTGCAAGGGAAAATGCCACATTTTCCCTGTATTATTTGCAGAGGTTTCTTTTACCAGCACTTAACGAAGCCTTGTGGATGTTCAAGGACAAAAACTGTAATTCTATTGGTTATCACAAAGAGAAAGACAAGCCCAAGGAGTCCAAAACACACAAGTTGGAAAAAGAAAACTAGAAAACAAATGGAATATGGGACACATGCTATTTTGTACCAACAATGCCGATGATGTTTTCTGAAATCTCAGAAACAGAAGGTTATTTCTTTTCGAACTTTCAAAATATCTTAAAATTTAATGTAGTGAATGTAGAGCACGGAATTGTGAATTGGAGGTCTGGTTCTGATTCCAGAATCAATTAACGAAGTGAACTCAGACAAATAATTTCACTTTGAGCCCCAGCATGTCCACCTATAAAACAAAGATCATATGTATGATTTCTGAGATAGCTTTCTCATTCTGAAATCCTTCGGCTAATTAGGTGAGGGTATGTATACCTAAATGAGTGGATAGATGGGTGAATCAATCATTTAAAAATAAAATTTGGATTTTCTTGTGTGTTCATAATTCTTCCCAACCATATAATGCTCTCATTAGGGATCTATATGTTTTTATGATGTACATTGATTGGCCCTAAAAAATTCATGTTTTTTTAAAGTTTTATTTTTCTTTTTATTGTGGAAAGCCTTGCTTGAGTTTAATATATAATTTATTAAGCTGCCCTCTAGTGGAAGAATGAGCATATTGTGTCATCCAGTGACAGCTTAATAGTCAACAAACCACTGTACAACACTATGAATTTTTAATGAATCAAACCTCAGTGCTATATGCAGGGAAATTTTTAGTTCTCAAGATCGCAATATATCACTCTGGTTAAGTTCCCTTTAAATTCTGATTTGGAACCAGTCTTGAAATTTAAGAATAACAAGGCATGTAAAAGTAGAATATCATTTTTAAAACTTCCCCCATCATTGAATTGTTGCTCTTGGAGGAAGAGTGTGCATTGAGTTATAAAACATAGAGGATGTTTTGTTCACCAAATGCATGAATTACATCAGTAAAGGAGGAGAAGTTTTGGGTCCCGGACTCTGCTGGTTTGCTGTTGATTTCCCCCAGCACATGTTTCAGGTGGGACAGGGACTGCCTGTGGAACCAAGAAGGTGAACACTAACTATAGTAGTGATAGTCCAACTTCACAGAATGTCTAGCGTGTGGGGGCAGAACGGGCACACGTTGTGGGTGTTCTTCAGTTATCTGTCATCAGCTTATATAAGAACTTAGAAGTCTTACTCACTAGCCTCTGTTTCAGTGTAATTGCTGTTGGTGTAGTAATCAATAAAGATATTTCTCTCCAGAGACTGAACTTTCCCCTTAGTTGAACAGCACCCAACAGTGTGTGAACACAACATTTAAGCTCTGTCCACAAGCCAACTTAAGACAACTAACTGGTCAGTTTTGTTTTTAAAAAGTGACAAGAGCAATTTAGTCAAGCAACAAAGTTGATTTTTTTAAATAGAATTTCACCAGTTATTGATTCGATTTTAATATATCAATGCACCAATTCATCCAAAATATAACATTGGTTGTATGTATAGAGAGTGTTATGGAAAAAATAGTTAGAAAGGATTGGTTCAAGATGGTGGAGTTGAAGGACGTGCACTCACTCCCTCTTGCAAGAGCACCAGAATCACAACTAACTGCTGAGCAATCATTGACAGGAAGACACTGGAACTCACTAAATAAGATTCCCCACATCCAAAGACAAAGGAGAAGCCTCAATGAGACAGTAGGAGGGGCGCAATCACAATAAAATCAAATCCCATAACCACTGGGTGCATGACTCACAAACTGGAGGACATTTATACCACAGAAGTCCACCCACTGGAGTTAAGGTTCTGAGCCCCATATCAGGCTTCCCAACCTGGGCGTTCGGGAATGGGAGGAGGAATTCCCAGAGAATCAGACTTTGAAGGCTAGTGGGATGTGGTTGCAGGACTTCGACAGGACTGGGGGAAACAGAGACTCCACACAAAGAAGTGTGCACATCAGGACCCAGGGGGAAGGAGCAGTGACCCCACAGGAAACTGAACCAGACCTACCTGCTAGTGTTGGAGGGTCTCCTGCAGAGCCTGAGAATGGCTGTGGCTAACCATGGGGACAAGGACACTGGCAGCAGAAGTTTGGGAAAGCATGCCTTGGCATGAGCCCTCCCAGAGTCTGCCATTAGCCCCAACAAAGAGCCTGTAGCCTCTAGTGCTGGGTTGCCTCAGGCCAAACAACAAACAGGGAGGGAACCCAGCCCCACCAACCAGCAGACAAGCAGATTAAAGTTTTACTGAGCTCCGCCCACCAGAGCAACACCCAGCTCTACCCACCACCAGTCCCTCCCATCAGGAAGCTTGCACAAACCTCTTAGATAGCCTCATCCACCACAGGGTAGACAACAGACGCAAGAAAAACTGCAATCCTGCAGTCTGTGGAATGAAAACTACTTTCACATAAAGATAGACAAAATGAAAAGGCAAAGGACTATGTACCAGATGAAGGAACAAGATAAAACCCCAGAAAAACAACTAAATGAAGTGGAGACAGGCAACCCTCCAGAAAAAGAATTCAGAATAATTATAGTGAAGATGATCAAGGACCTTGGAAAAAGAATGCAGGCAAAGATAGAGAAGATGCAAGAAATGTTTAACAAAGACCTAGAAGAATTAAAGAACAAACAAACAGAGATGAACAATACAATAACTGAAATGAAAAATACATTAGAAGGAATCAGTGACAGAATAACTGAGGCAGAAGAACGGATAAGTGACCTGGAAGACAGAATGGTGGAATTCACTACCATGGAACAGAATAAAGAAAAAAGAACAAAAAGAAATGAAGACACCCTAAGAGCCCTCTGGGACAACATTAAATGCACTAACATGCGCATTATGGGGTTCCAGAAGGAGAAGAGAGAGAGAAAGGACCCGAGAAAATATTTGAAGAGATTATAGTTGAAAACTTCCCTAACATGGGAAAGGAAATAGCCACCCAAGTCCAGGAAGTGCAGAGAGTCCCAGGCAGGATAAACCCAAGGAGAAACACACTGAGGCACATAGTAATCAAATTGACAAGAATTAAAGACAAAGAAAAATTATTAAAAGCAACAAGGAAAAAATGACAAATAACATACAAGGGAACTCCCATAAGGTTAATGGCTGATTTCTCAGCAGAACCTCTACAAGCCAGAAGGGAGTGGCACGATATATTTAAAGTGATGAAAGGAAAAAAGCTACAACCAAGATTACTCTACCTGGCAAGGATCTCATTCATATCCAATGGAGAAATCAAAAGCTTTACAGAAAAGCAAAAGCTAAGAGAATTGAGCACCACCAAAACAGCTGTACAACAAATACTAAAGGAAGTTCTCTAAATGGGAAACAGACAAGAAGAAAATGACCTACAAAAACAAACCCAAAACAATTAAGAAAATGGTGATAGGAACACATATTGATAATTGCCTTAAATGTGAATGGATTAAATGCTCCAACCAAAAGACACAGGGTTGCTGAATGGATACAAAAACAAAACCCATATATATGCTGTCTACAAGAGACCTGCTTCAGACCTAGGGACACATACAGACTGAAAGCGAGAGGATGGAAAAATATATTCCATGCAAAGGGAAATCAAAAGAAAGCTAGAGTAGCAATAATCATATCAGACAAAATAGACTTTAAAGAATGTTACAAGAGACAAGGAAGGATACTACATAATGATCAAGGGATCAATCCAAGAAGAAGATATAACAATTATAAATATATATGCACTCAACAAAGGAGCACGTCAATACATAAGGCAAATGCTAACAGCTATAAAAGAGGAAATCGACAGTAACACAATAATAGTAGGGGGACTTTAACACCTCTCTTACACCAATGGACAGATCATCCAGATAGAAAATTAATAAGGAAACACAAGATTTAAATGACACGATAGACCAGATAGATTTAATTGATACTTATAGGACATTCCATCCAAAAACAGCAGACTACACTTTCTTCTCAAGGGCGCACAGAACATGCTCCAGGATAGATCACATCTTGGGTCACAAATCAAGACTCAGTAAATTTAAGAAAACTGAAATGATATCAAACATCTTTTTCAACCACAACACTATGAGATTAGAAATAAATTATAGGGGAAAAAACGTAAAAAACACAAACACATGGAGGCTAAACAACACGTTAATTAATAACCAAGAGATCACTGAAGAAATCAAAGAGGAAATCAAAAAGTACCTAGAGACAAATTACAATGAAAACACGACGATCCAAAACCTATGGGATGCAGCAAAAGCAGTTTTAAGTGGGAATCTTATAGAATAAAATTATTTATTAGAATTTTATAGAATAAAATTATTTCTTATTCTCAAGAAATAAGAAAAATCTCAAATAAACAATCTAACCTTATACCTAAAGGAACTAGCAGAAGAAGAAGAAAGAAAACCCAAAGTTAGTAGAAGGAAAGAAATAATAAAGATCAGAGCAGAAATAAATGAAATAGAAACAAAGAAAACAATAGCAAAGATCAATAAAACTAAAAGCTGGTTCTCTGAGAAGATAAACAAAATTGATAAACCTTTAGCCAGACTCATCAAGAAAAAGAGGGAGAGGACTCAAAGCAATAAAATTAGAAATGAAAAAGAAGAAATTACAATGGACACTGCAGAAACGCAAAGCATACAAGCAGCTCTATGCCAATAAAGTGGACAACCTGGAAGAAATGGACAAATTCTTAGAAAGGTATAACCCTCCAAGACTGAACCAGGAAGAAATAGAAAATATGAACAGACTAATCACAAGTAATGAAATTGAAACTGTGATTAAAAATCTTCCAACAAACAAAAGTCCAGGACCAGATGGCTTCACAGGTGAATTCCATTAAACCTTCAGAGAAGAGCTAACACCCATCCTTCTCAAACTCTTCCAAAAAATTGCAGAGGAAGGAACACTCCCAAACTCATTCTATGAGGCCACCATCACCTTGATGCCAAAAGCAGACAAAGATACTACACAAAAATAAAATTACAGACCAATATCACTGAAGGATATAGATGCAAAAGTCCTCAACAAAATACTAGCAAACAGAATGCAACAACAAATTAAAAGGATCATACACCATGATCAAGTGGGATTTATCCCAGGGATGCAAGGATTCTTCAATATATGCAAATCAATCAATGTGATATACCGTATTAACAAATTGAAGAATAAAAACCATATGATTATCTCAATAGATGCAGAAAAATCTTTTGACAAAATTCAACACTTATGATAAAAACTCTCCAGAAAGTGGGCATAGGGGCAACCTACCTCAACCTAATAAAGGCCATATATGACAGACCCACAGCAAACATCATTCTCAATGGTGAAAAACTGAAAGCATTTCCTCGAAGATCAGGAACAAGACAAGGATGTCCACTCTCACCACTATTATTCAACATAGTTTTGGAAGTCCTAGCCACGGCAATCAGAGAAGAAAAAGGAATCAAATTAGAAAAGCAGAAGTAAAACTGTCACTGTTTGCAGATGACATGATAATATACATAGAGAATCCTAAAGATGCCAAGAGAAAACTACTAGAGCTAATCAATGAATTTGGTAAAGTTGTAGGATACAAGATTAATGCACAGAAATCTCTTGCATTCCTATACACTAACAATGAAAGATCAGAAAGAGAAATCAAGGAAACAATCCCATTCACCATTGCAACAAAAAGAATAAAATACCTAGGAATAGACCTACCTAAGGAGACAAAAGACCTGTACTCAGAAAACTATAAGACACTGATGAAAGAAATCAAAGATGACACAAACATATGGAGAGATATACCATGTTCTTGGATTGGAAGAATCAATATTGTGAAAATGACTATACTACCCAAAGCAATCTACAGATTCAATGCAATCCCTATCAAATTACCAATGGCATTTTTTTACAGAACTAGAACAAAAAATCTTAAAATTTGTATGGAGATACAAAAGACCCCGAATAGCCAAAGAAATCTTGAGGGAAAAAAACGGAGCTGAAGGAATCAGACTCCCTGACTTCAGACTATACTACAAAGCTACAGTAATCAAGACAACCTGGTACTGGCACAAAACCAGAAATATAGATCAATGGAACAGGATAGAAAGCCCAGAGATAAACCCATGCGCCTGTGGTCAACTAATCTATGACAAAGGAGACAAGGATATACAATGGAGAAAAGACAGTCTCTTCAATAAGTGGTGCTGGGAAAACTGGACAGCTACATGTAAAAGAATGAAATTAGAACACTCCCTAACACCATACACGAAAATAAACTCAAAATGGATTAAAGACCTAAATGTAAGACCAGACACTATAAAACTCTTAGAGGAAAACATAGGAAGAACACTCTTCGACATAAATCACAGCAAGATCTTTTTTGACCCACCTCCTAGAATAATGGAAATAAAAACAAAAATAAATGGGACCTAATGAAACTTAAAAGTTTTTGCATAACAAAGGAAACTACAAACAGGATGAAAAGACAACCCTCAGAATGGGAGAAAATATTTGCAAACGAATCAATGGACAAAGGATTAATCTCCAAAATATATAAACAGCTCATGCAGTTCAATATTAAAAAAACAAACAACCCTATTAAAAAATGGGCAGAAGGCCTAAATAGACATTTCTCAAAAGAAGACATACAGATGGCCAAGAGGCACATGAAAAGCTACTCAACACCACTAATTATTAGAGAAATGCAAATCAAAACTATAATGAGGTATCACCTCACACCGTTTAGAATGGGCACCATCAGAAAATCTACAAACAATAAACACTGGAGAGGGTGTGGAGAAAAGGGAACCCTCTTGCACTGTTGGTGGGAATGTAAATCGATATAGCCACTATGGAGAATAGTATGGAGGTTCCTTAAAAACTAAAAATATAATTACCATATGACCCAGCAATCCCAGTAGTGGGCATATACCCAGAGAAAACCATAATTCAAAAAGACAGATGCACCCCAATGTTCATTGCAGCACTATTTACAATAGCCAGGTCATGGAATCAACCTAAATGCCCATCAATAGATGAATGAATGGATAAAGAAGATGTGGTACATATATACAATGGAATATTACTCAGCCATAAAAAGGAACAAAATTGGGTCATTTGTAGAGACATGGATGGACTTGGAGACTGTCATGCAGAGTGAAGTAAGTCAGAAAGAGAAAAACAAATATTGTATATTAACACATACATGTGAAATCTAGACAAATGGTACAAATGAACCAGTTCACAAGGCAGAAATAGAGACACAGATGTAGAGAACAAGTGTATGGACACCTGGGGGGAAAGCGGGGGTAGGGGGGTGGTGGGATGAATTGGGAGATTGGTTTTGACATGTACATACACTTATATGTATAAAATAGATAACTAATAAGAGCCTGCTGTATAAATAAATAAATAAATTCAAAAAAAATAGAGATATGGTAATTTGAATGTCACAGTGTTAAATAAACACCTTGATTAGTGTTTTATAGGGCGACATTTGATGTGGTTTCTGTAATAATTCTTTATGTTAAATTTTGATTACTTCTCCCAGCAAAATGACAATAGTCAGTTCTATGACAACTGATTTTAAAGTTAGAAGCATTCCATTTTTATGTAACTATGGAAAAATGCTATGATTAATGAATCTTTGAGGTGCTGATACTTCTTGCACTGAATGGGGCAAAACCCTGCCATCTCTTTGTAGCTCTTGTCATCGGAGTAACTCATGTTTCAGGGGTTCTCTGCATCTTTAATCCTCACACTTTATGTCCTCTCCTTCTGTGGTTCACTCCATTGACGACAGGCTGGTCTGCCACACTACTGGAGAGGTTAGAAGGAGGATAAATGGGACCAGTGGGTGAATCACATGTTGGTAGAAACAGTGAAAGCTGGAAAACTACACTTAATGTACATGGTGTAACCCAGGTCACCGTATAGGATAGAAGCCCCCAGGAGAGGGACTGCCATGGTTTGCTTTTATTTATTTTAATTGAAATAAACATACATACAAGAAAGTGCACTAATCAGAAATGTACAGCTCAATGTATTTTTTCAAAGTAAACACACCTACGTAAA
Organism: Leucopleurus acutus; assembly: GCF_964270905.1. NCBI lineage: Eukaryota > Metazoa > Chordata > Mammalia > Artiodactyla > Delphinidae > Leucopleurus > Leucopleurus acutus. The sequence continues at coordinate 14,187,983 of NC_139156.1, read as the reverse complement.
GGATTTTTAAAAGAACAGTAATGGCATTACAGAAATCTCCTCTGTGCTCCTCTCAACCATTACAAATTACTAATTACTAATAAGGTAACAACTATTCTGATTTCTATTACCGTAGGTTAGTGTTGCTTGTTTTTCTTAATTTGATACAAATGGAATCATGCAGCATTTATTCATTCTCAGTTTGGCCAACGTTATGTCTATTGTTGTAAATAGCAATAGTTTGATCTTTTTCAGTGTTGTGTAGAATTCTTTGGCATGACTATTTATCTATCCATTCTACAGTTGGTGGACACTTAGGTTGTTTCTAGTTTGAAGCTATTGCAAATAATGCTTCTATGAATATTTTTATATGTATGAATATTTTTGAGTGTATATTTTGTGTGCATTGTTTCAAGTATAAACCTAGGAATGGACTTGCAGATTCATGAAGTGTGCACCTACTCAGCTTTGCTAGGAACTGCCAGGAATCTCTGCAGGGGAGTGCAGCCATTCACACTGCTGTCAGCATTGGAGAGTTCTTTTTGCCTCCACAGCCTCACCACACTTGGTATTGGCAGTCCTTCTATCCATAATTTAGCCATTCTGGTGAGTGTGTAGTTATATCTCATGTTGGTTTTAATTTGAATTTATCTGATGACAAATGATAGAGAAAGCATCTTTTCATGTCCTTACACGGCATTTACATATCCTCCCTTGTAATTATTAAACATTTATGCCCATTATTGGTTTCTCTATATGTCACTGATTTGTAAGAGTTTTTTAATATATATTCTGGATATGAATCCTTTGCTGGATATACATATTGCTAATATTTTCTCCTTGTCTGCTTGCCTTTGCCTTTTTGCTTCCTTAATAGTGTCTTTTGATAAATAGAAGTTCTTAACTTTAATCCATTTTAAGTTCAATTTATCAGTCTTCCTCTTAAGGATTATATTTTTAATGTTATGATTAGGAAATCCTTTACTACTTCAAATTCATGCAGATAAGCTCCCATAGTATCTAGCAAAAGCTTTAGTGTTTTACTTTTAAAACCAAGGAATTGAATTTTTTAGTATGGTGTGAGGTAAGAGGTAAAAGGAAGATCCATTTCAATGTGGATATTTAGTGGATACATTCTTGAAAAGATCACCCTTTCCCCCATTGAATTGCATTGATACCTTTATCATAAATAAGATGATTTGCATATCTGTAGGTCTGTTTCTGGACTCTTCTGTTTCATTGATCTTTTGGTCTATCTTTGGGCTCATATCTTAATTACTGTATCATTATAATTAATATTGACATCTGACAGTGCAAGCCCTCCCAACTTTACTTTTATTTTTTAAGGTTGTCATTACTCCTCTTTAACTTTTATCATTTCCATGTAGCTTGTTTGGGGCAAATTGACATATTTACAATATTGATTATTTCAATCCATGATCATAGTATATCCCTCCATTTAGTTAATATACATATACATCATGAACTGATGACTACAGTAAAGCTAACTAACTTATCTTCTCCTCACATAGTTACCACTTTCAGTGTGTGTGTGATGAGAGTACCTGAAGTCTTTTAGCAAATTTCCAGTATTCAATACAGTATTATTAACTATAGTCATCATGCTGCACATTAGATATGTAGATGTATTCATCCTATATAACTCCAAATTCTCCCCATTTCACACACCCCCAACTCCCAGTAATTCTACTCTCTGCTTCTGTGTATTTGACTTTTTCAGATTCCACATATAAGTGAAATCATGGGGTTTTGTCTGGCTTATTTCATTTAGCATAATGTCCTCCAGGTTTACCTATGCTGTTGCAATGGCAGGATCTCCTTTTTTAAAGCTGAAGTATATTCCATTATCGATATCTGTATCACAATCTCTTTATTCATTCATCTGTCATGGACACTTATGTTGTTTCTGTATCTTGCCTATTGTGAATAAAGCTGCAGTGAACATAACACAGAAATCTTTTCAAGGTACTGACTTCACTTCCTTTGGGTATATATCCAGAAAAAGGATTGCTGGATCATACAGTAGTTTTATTTTTAGTTTTTTGAGGAGTGTCCATGCTGTTTTAAATAGTGGCTATACCAGTTTACATTCTCACTAACAGTGCATAATGGTTCCATTTTTTTCCCACATCCTCACCAACGTTTGTTCTCTCTCGTCTTTTTGACAACAGTCATTCTGACAGGTGTGAGGTGATATCTCATTGTGGTTTTGATTTGCATTTCCCTGATGATTAATGATGTTGAGCACCTTTTCATATACCTGTTGCCATTTGCATGTGTTCTTTGGAAAAATGTCTATTCAGGTCCTTTTACCATTTTTATTTTTTAAAATTTATTTATCTTTGGCTGCATTGGGTCTTCGTTGCTGCGCGCGGGCTTTCTCTAGCTGCGGCGAGTAGGGGCTACTCTTCCTTGTGGTGTGCGGGCTTCTCATTGGGGTGGCTTGTCTTGTGGAGCACGGGCTCTAGGCACGCGAGCTTCAGTAGTTGTAGCATGTGGGCTCAGTAGTTGTGGCTCACGGGCTCTAGAGCGCAGGCTCAGTAGTTGTGGTGCACGGGCTTAGTTGCTCCGTGGCATGTGGGATCTTCTCAGACCAGGGATTGAACCCAAATCCCCTGCATTGGCAGGCGGATTCTTAACCACTGCACCACCAGGGAAGCCCCCTTTGACCATTTTAAAATCAGATTATTTGTTTTTTCACTATTGAGTTGTATGAGTTTCTTATATACTTTGGATATTAACCCCTTATCAAATATACGGTTTGCTAATATTTTTCCCAACTTGTGTGTTGTATTTCATGTTGTTGATTGTTTCCTTTGCTGTGCAGAAGTTTTTTAGTTTGATATAGTCCAACTTGTTTACCTTTGCTTTTGTTGCCTGAGCTTGTGGTGTCATATTCAAAAAAATCATTGCCAAGGTCAATGTGAAGGAGCTTATTCCCTAGTTTCTCTTACAAGAGTTTTATAATTTCAGTCTTTGTCAAACTTATGTTTAAGACTTTAATCCATTTTGAGTTGATTTTTGTGTATTCTGTAAGATAAGGATCCAATTTCATTCTTTTGCAGGTGGTTATCCAGTCTTCCCAACACCATTTTTTGAAGAGACTTCCTTTCCCCATTGTGTTTTCTTGGCACCTTGTCAAAACTAGTTGACCATATATGATTGGGTTTATTTATAGGCTCTCTATTCTGTTCCATTGGCCTATATGTTTGTTTTTATGCCAGTACCATACTGTTTTGATTAGTACAGTTTTGTAATACAATTTGAAATCAGGAAGTGTAATTCCTCCAACTATGCTCTTCTTTCTTAAGATCACTTTGGTTATTTGGAGTCTTCTGTGGTTTTCATCAATTTTAAAAGATTCTCAACCAGTACCTTTTCAAATATTGCCTTCTGACTCATTATATTTCTCTCTTTTTCTGGGACATCAAGCACAAATGTATCAAGCTTTGTCTTTGTGTCCCGTATTTTGTTTATGTGCTTTTCTATATGTATCAGCTGTATTCTCTCTGTCCTTTAATCTGACCTTTTTACTGACCTATATTCCTGTATACTAATCTTCTATTGTTTCTGACCTGCTATTAAACCTATCTACTGAACTCTTAATTTCAGTTATTGCATTTTTGTTCTACATTTTTCTACTTGGTTCCTCTTTATAAATGACAGTTTTCTAGTGAAATACACCATCTCTTCATCTACTTTCTTGAACATTTTAATCATAATTACTTTAAAGTCCTTATCTAGTACCCAATGCAATCAAAATATGTTGTTGTATGACTAACTAGAATAGTGTATTTTAGAAAAACTTTTCTTACAAACTGGATTAACCTGAAAACAGTTTTATCTGAAATTCTATGTATAAATTTGCATGGTTGGAGACAGAATTGTGGTATATATAATTTATTTTATAAATAAAAATATAATTGGTTTATATGTAGTGTAGAATCTTTGAATATAATGTTGAAAGTGAAATATGAATCACTTGTCACTTGTTTTCAATAGTATTAAACTTAAGCTTGGCAATATAGTCATTTAGCAAGTAAATTACTGGGTTATTTGTTGAGTGGGTAATATTGATCAGATTGGTTGCACTGTAAGAGGGAATATTATTAGGTTTAGTTAGTAGAAGTAAAATAAATTTGAAGAAGATTAAACAGGTTTACATGACCTCATACAAAAATCTAAGTCAGGAAGAAGTCAGCAGATTTTATAACTAAAATCCATTGAACATACACAGTATGCCAGCTATAATTCCAAGGGCTTTGCCCATTTTCTGATTCAGTTTTCACAACAACCCTATGAGGTAGGTTTCATATACATATGAGACACCTGAGGCACAGAGAGGTTACGTGACTGGCCAAAGACCATGCAGCAGGTCAATGACAGAGACAAGATTCATGTCCATACAGTCTGGCTCTAGAGTCACTAAGTAAAACTGCAAAAGGTGAATTAGTTGGTGTCACTGAGAACTGATAGTTTTGGCAGGGGAGAAAAAATGTACAGATGCAAAATTAATGAGCTAATGTAAAATCGATAATACTGAATTTGAATTGGAAGTCCCAGTGTGAACTCATAATCTATTTTATCTTCTTTAAAAAAGCTTTTTTTAAAGCCAGTTTCTTAAAGGCCAAGAAACAGGGCTTCCCTGGTGGTGCAGTGGTTAAGAATCTGCCTGCCAATGCAGGGGACACAGGTTTGATCCCTGGTCCGGGAAGACCCCACATGCCGCGGAGCAACTAAGCCCGTGCACCACAACTACTGAGCCTGCGCTCTAGAGCCTGTGAGCCACAACTACTGAGGTCTGCATGCCTAGACCCCGTGCTCTGTAACAAGAGAAGCCACTGCGATGAGAAGCCTGCGCACCACAAGGAAGAGTAGCCCCTGCTCGCCGCAACTAGAGAAAGCCCACATGCAGCAGCGAAGACTCAACACAGCCAAAAATAAATAACTAAATAAAAATAATTTTAAAAAAAGAAACAATGACAACCCAGTAGTGATGAACACCCCTAGCATTCAGATTGTGGCCACTAAATGCTATTTCCTGTTAAAAAGAACCAAGGCTCCTTGGAGCAATGGCTGATTCCACATAAAAGAGAAAGCTAGAACATTTTTTCAGACTCAAAAGCAGGGAAACTATCAAGTGTTAGTAGGATCATGTCAAAAAGACTGAGAAGCCAACAACTCCTTAGAAGCTCCTACTGGTTGCAGATAGAACAAAACAAGCATCAATAAACTGTAGTTATATGGCAAAGGACTGAAAGAATTTAAGTATATTTTATCCATGAGTTCCAACTTATAATTTAAATAAAAACAAAATTTTATTAATCACCTTTGAAGGATATTAAACTCATTACTTTGAAAATTGACAAATAAATGGGAAATTGATCATTTATCCTGCCTTTTCTATATGAACTGTAACTCAGGGTAATTAAATACTTACAAAAGAGGCAAGTAATAGTAAAGAGGCAAATTTCTCTTTATAGTAATATTCCAGCTAAAATATAAAAAAGGAATGATATAAGTAGAATATCATTATTTTTAAACCCTAGAAGGAGCTAAGCAATGATTATCCCATGACTGCTAGCATCACAAAAAGAGACAACCAGATATCAGGACATCAGAGTCTAGGAAGATACTGTCTTTCATTGCTGTGTAGAATCCTTAAGCAGCAGCTTTGACAAACAACTTTCTCGGCATTCTGCTGGGAAGGATTCAGGTTTTGGTTCTCCCAAGTAGATTTTATCACTGTCTCCCAAACTCGCGTGTGAATCCGAGTCATCACAGGATGCTTTTTTAGATACTGAATCCTAGATACTGCCCCTGAGTGTATGAGCCAATAGGTCTCAGTTGAGGAATTGATATAATAAAGTTCCATAGGAATTTCTGATATCCGGTCAGGTATGGGAACTCTTGATTTGTGTCACTTATTGTCCCCAAAGCCTCACCTAGTATCCTGCATGGAGCAGACTGTAGGCAGATGAAGCCTTGGGAGTTTTGGAGAATCCGTCAAATGACTGATGTTCTCAATCACTCCTCTGCCTCATTGCTGGCACCTTAAATTCCACCACCGGCACTTAAAGTGTTCAGCTTTTTACTGCAAAATAACTAACTAAAGATGGGAATGGAAAATGTGATGCCACTTTTCACTCCCAACCCACAGTCCCACTACTAACTGATCACCGTCCTTTTTCCCACTGAAATCAGATGTGACCTCAGAATCCTTCTCACTCCAATAATCCAGGCAGTCACTACCAGTTACTTATTGTTGATACACAAATCAAAATTTGTCATCCTGGGCTCAAGGTGTGACTCTTATCCCTTGTGCCCTTTGAGTAGGCAGAAAAGTATAATCTTTTTACATTTCTCAACATGCATAGGGTTCTGAGAGTAGAAGATGGTAAAGTGGGAGAAATCCAGAACACTTCACCTACTGAGGCTGATGATGGTGGACGTATTAACTCCTTCAACAGGTACGTACAGAGTTGACCATGTCCAGGTACCCGGCTGGGCAAAATACAGACACAGTCCTATCCCTGTGGAGTTTTCTGTTCCACACTTCACAGGGGGGATCTGTCAAGGGGCGAGCATGTGGTTTGGCAGTTTCAGAGGAATAAAGAGATGAAACAATTGTGTTCACATGCCTTTGATAAATATGGAATGTAACGCTATGATTTCCACAGAAATCTGGTTCCCTTCTTAACAACTGCAGCACGTACTGTAAGGATCCAACAAGTCCTTTAGCCTCAGCAACCATTCTACTTAACAAGAGCAGTTCTCAGATTCCCACATCATTTGTGGGTTTATTTGTCAACTGAACTTGTTAATTTGCCTAAGTTGTTGTTACTCTTGTGTTTGATATAGCCCCAATTTTACGAAAAAGGATCAATGGCTCAAAAGTTATTCATTGAGATGGAAAATCAGAGATGAAAATAGTAGCAAATACCATAGTACGGAATAATATAACAAACACAAAACCAGCTCTGAGTCAAATGAGCCTGGAAGGATGAGAGGAACTAACTGAATGGCAAAACATCTTCCATTTTCCTTCAGGGCTCCAGTATACAAATATTTCTCCAAAAGTAGCGTAAAGTTTTTGACACTTTCCTTTCATTTTTAAGCAGAACATAGTGACCTCTTTGTTAAGTATATTGAGTATTTTTTAAAACAAGCAAAATGTCAGACCTTCCAGTATGAGGTTTATTAATAGCGGATGAGATCAAGAACACAAAGGCATTTTTCAAGCTCACGTTCCTTGTAGCAAAAACAGGTACAAGTCACAGAATCACAGAGGATTTTACAAAACCAGGTTCAAGGTCAGAGACAGACACTTTTGAGAGAGCACAGAATAAGCTATTGGTGAAATTCCTTTATCAGATGAAATTGTTGGACTTTCATAGCATTATAGAGGAGCAAAAATATATTTTTCCTCTACCCTTTACATCGTTGACTGGGAACCCTGTAATAAAAGACGCTAACAAGAAAAAAGCATACAAATTTATTTAATATAAGGGTTATGTGACACAGGAGCCTTCGTAAGGAAATGAGGACTTGAAGAAACAGTTAAGCTTGAGTGGTTTTATACTAGGTTTGATGAGGAGTGGAAAGTCGTGGGAAGATGTGATGGGGCAAAGAGGATGAGCTAAGTGTAATAAACTGGGGGAAATTATCAAGGCCTGTTCATTCACATTCCTCTCTGCGTCCCTTCCTCTGGGTAGAGGGAGGGCACCTCTCACATAGGGTGCTCCAGGGAAGGGCAGAAAGTCCTCCCTGTACATGCCATTTCTAAAATTCCTTCAGTTTAAAATGTTCAATATGCCAAGGTGTCATCTTTTGGGGCAGCATGTCCTGAACCCCGTCGGTACAAACAGCATACCACCCCATGGAATTGCTATCACTGTGTGTACCCTAGGCACATAGCTGTAGAAAACCAGACATGTAAAGCCGTGCGAGGGGAGCTGTTTGATGACTTTTCCTCCTCCCGCTGAAAGTCCATGCTGCAGGGGGAAGGACTTCCACAGAGTAAACGACAGGTTAGTGAGCCATAAGGTAAATTGGAAAAGGCGTCCTGGGATCAGTACAGACAGCAAAAAGGCTGTGACTGCACAACCGGGAGGCACCACAAGTCCAGTTAACGCATGCCTGGCTTTGCAAAGAACAGCGGGTCAACAAAACGCCTTCTGATCCTGACACTGTGTTGAAAAAAGTGGTGACATTTTGAATATGATCGTGTTATGGCCATGGAACGTGTGTTTAGCATGTTGTGTGCAGAGAAGTGAGCTTAAATTCCGAGGGGAAGTGTGTTTACGTGAAGGAGATCAAAAGCATTTTCAATACACATTTTCAATGCCCCAATGATATCTACTCCACAATTTCAAGTGAGGTACCTCAGCAATATATTCATTCATTTTTATTCAAGAACTGAGAGCCTGAACCTCTCACTTCTTGAATAAAATACATGTTTTAATGCTGATGATAAAATTTTGGAATTTCTAAGAAGAGCAAACTGTGGTGAAAAACTACTTGATCTCCAAGATTTTAATATTTACTGTCACTTGATAATTTTCCCCTCCACTTCCTGCACCTCTATTCCTGCAGCCAAATAAGCATAGTTTTAAGAAAAAAGAAGAAACCTCCTTAATATCCTCCTTTAAGGTGTTTAGAATGCTGGATTCTCAGCTATTCTTCATTCTCTGTAAAACACACCAACTGGTATCTACAGCACAGCGACTCAACATGTGCCTATAAGCGAGGATCGCTGGTGAGGGCGGCTCCCCAGTGTCGCCAGGTGTGGGGGAAGCAGGAGACGATGCCTCTTCTTGGGAAGAACCGAGGAGAGAGGAGAGGTTAAAGGCTGTCGGGCCTGTATCCCCAGGCCCTTTGTGGAATTCCACTGCTCTGGTGAGCATCATTCTTGCAATCCAGTCGCTGCCACCTCTCTAGAAGCCACGTGGGAAGCCACGGGAACAACTGGTGATCTTTCCGCAAGTCCTTGTTTCTCATACTTTCAAACTCATGCTCGCGAATTTGTTCGACAAATATTTGCCTCAGGTAGGAGCCTGTGCGTTTGAAAAACAGCACAGGGTACAGTTTGGTCAGAGCACAAGGGAGGAAGTGAGAGGACATAATGTCAGGGAGAAGAGAGACCAGCCTTATAGGATGTGGTAAGGACTTTGGCATTCATTCATTTCAAGAAAGTTGGGGAACAAGTGGAAGATTTTGAGCATTTCTGTAAGTTAACTCCATAATAGAATAACTTTATCCTTAACTTTTGCAGAGCTGTTGGCTAAAGATGTGTCCAGTTTTTGTGAATAGGTTCGCTATTAACAGACTAGTATCAGCCTGGTGACTTCGGTAATCTTATGTTTTTTTCTTAAATTCCTGTTGGGTGTTTTATTTAATGAGTTGATCTTCCTGAAGCATGACTTCCTTGCAACTTCTCTGCGAGTAAACGTCTTCTTTTCTCTTCTAAATGCTTTGGTTTCTGAGTCATTCTTTCATCCAACCCACGGGCCTTAGTGACATCCCTGTGCTCAGAAAGGAGGGCAGATTCATGAGAATTGCCTTTCCTCCTGCCAGCAGCTGTGACTGTTGGGGACCTGAGCTGAGCCAAAGTGCTCATGGTTGGGCTGTCTCAAGATGTGACGTGTGACTGGAGGACAGGTTTTTGTGGCAAGTCCACGCAGCCCACCTGTGCTATTTGACGGCCCTCTGTTACTGGCCCACTGGGCAACTTCAGCCCCACGGAAATGGTGTTGAGGACCCAGGCAGCACTGGGTATTTGGGTTTTTGGGGTGTTTTCTGCACTGAGATTTTGGGTTTCACTTGACGTCAGGCTGCCTGGGAATCACAATTCCCACAGACATGATAAGAAACAAGGGTTGTATTCAAGTGCTCTACCAAATCATGAATTTTAATTTAGGGACAGCAAATGGAGAGGGAATTTTTTTCTCTCTCATATAGAATAGCTCCATTCAAGATACTAGGGATATGGACAAATATCATTTCTTCAGAAATATTCATAACGCTGTGGCCCAAACCATTAAAGATGTTTGCAGCCCCATAGGAGATTTTTTTTAACTTGAATTTTAATGGATTTTAGGGGGATATCATTGAATAATGAAGTACTGAAATATTCTAAACTACTTTTCTACTGGGAAATAAATGGCACTCTAGAGGCCTGAATAAATCATTACAGCTAATAAAATTTCCTGATACTGCCTCCAGTAAATTTGCACCAGAAAAAATGAATTTGCATAGATTTATACAGTCAAATAAGGTCAGTCTAAAAAGAACGCAGTTAATCCAGCATTTGGGCCACATAAATTTAGACTATTCATTATGTAACCATAATCGCAGTGGATGCCCTTTGTAGCTTTCCCAAGACTGGAGGATAGAAGGCTTACATTGCTAGTAATACTTATTACTGCCAGTAAGAGAGGGCTCTGCAGGATTTGTTCCAGATTTGACTCAAAAGTCTGTGTCTTCAGTCATTGCGGGCTTTTGGTTTTTTGCTTGTCAAAATGATATCTCATTTTAATTTGCATGTCTCATTATTATACTTCATTATTACATTTTATATATTTTGTTTTTTATATGTAATTTTCACTGTTCATTGTTATATTTATACATATTTTTAATTTCTGAACATCCTGTTTATGTGCTTTGCCTATTTTATCTGTGTGGTTTGTCTTCTCCTTATCAGTTTATAAAAACTCTTTGTATATCAGGGATATTAATTTTTTGTCTGACCTATATATTGCACTTATTTTCCCCAGGTGGTGGTTTTTATTTTTTCTTTGTTTTTATTCTGTGGAGATGTTTTTAACCTTTATGCACTGTCAGATTTGGTGTAAGAAATGAGGTTAGGATTGACTTTAATTTTTTTTTCAAATGGTTCATTAATTAATCATAATGTTCCACTGGTTTAATGACACCTTTATATTAGATTATATTTCTATAGATGCTAAGGTCTAATGCTACTTTCTCTACTCTGTTCTATTCACTTGTCTATTTTAGTTTCTCTGCCTTGGCACTATTGAAATTTGGGGGCCAGATTATTCTTTATTTGGGGCCAAATTACTGGCTGGGGTGAGAGTGAGGGGCTGTCCTGGGCACTGTAGGATTTTTAGCAGCGTCCCTGACCTCTATCCACCCAGTGCCAGTAGCACCCCATCCCTGAGTTGTAACGATCAAAAATGTCACCAGATATTGCCAAATGTCTTTGAGGGGCAAAGTTGCTCCAGCTTGGGGGCCCTGGTCTATTTCTACCCCAGTACCTCATTATTCTAATAAATATGGCTTTATCGTATATTTTAGTATCAGCTTAGACAAGTTACCCTCCTCTTGTCAGAATTTCCATGTTTAGACTTCTAGAACTTAGAATCATTTGGCAAATTAAGAAAAAAATCCTGATATGAATAATTATAAATCAATAAAGTTGTTACATTAAAAAAAGTTCTGTCAGGATTTTATTGGGTTTGCGTTAATTCAAATATAATCTGATAAGAACTGACATCCTTCATTACATGCAGCCATCCTCTTCACATGTGTCCACTGAATTGGGCATTTTTCTGATCCCTTAGTAGAGTCCTATGATTTTCTTTGTAAAAGGTAGAGTGGCACTCTTGCCTAGTGGTTAAGACCATGAACTTTGGTTCAAATCCTGACTCTGCTGTGGTCTATGAATGATCTTGGGAAGCTTTTAAACCCTTCCGCAGCTCAGGTCTTTCAATTACAGAATGAGTATAGTAATAACACATAACCAGAGTTTACTTTGAGGATTAAGTGATAGCATAAAAAATCCCTCACCCTCAATAGGTATTTGCTGTTAGTTACTCTTGGGATTCCTAGGTATTTAGTCTCATTGTTTTTGTGAGTAGACTCTCTTTTGTGATATGAATTGTTTCCACAGAAAGGAATCTGTTGAATTTTGCATATAACGTTTATAACTGACCACTTTACAGAATTCTCTTATTGTTTTCAATGGTTTTTTCAAAAATATAGTGATAGCATCTGGAAATAAGGGAATATTGCCCCCTCCTTCCCAGCTGGTGTATTACTTGTTACTGAATTGTTGCATTATTTAACACCTTCAGAACAACTTAAATTATAATAAATAATGAGCATCCGGTGTAAATGAAAATGCTTCTAGTCTTTGATCATTAAGCATTGGTTCCTGAGAAGTATTATTGTTATGTTAAGGAAGTAGCTTTCTATCCTTACTTTCTAACGTGTTTTTTAAATGAGGTGTTGTTAATTAACAGGTATAAAGTTTCAGTTATGCAAGGTGAATAAGTTCAAAAGATCTGTTGTATAACATTTTGCCTATAGATAACCATCTGTATTATGCAGTTAAAAATATGAGGCTTCCCCGGTGGCGCAGTGGTTGAGAGTTCGCCTGCCGATGCAGGGGACACGGGTTCATGCCCCGGTCCGGGAAGATCCCACATGCCGCGGAGCGGCTGGGCCCGTGAGCTATGGCCGCTGAGCCTGCGCGTCCGGAGCCTGTGCTCCGCAACGGGAGAGGCCACAACAGTGAGAGGCCCGCGTACCGCAAAAAAAAAAAAAAAAAAAAAAAAAAGACAAAGACCCGAACAAATATGGAAATGATACATTATGAAACTGGCATCTGCAGGCCAGTGGGAAGATTGGATTTTTCAACAAATAGTGCTTGGACAATTGGTTATACACATGAAGTTGGACCCCCCTACATCATACTATACATTCTAAAAAATCTATTCCAGGTGGATTAAGACTTAAATATAAAAGGAAGAACTATAAAACAATTAGAAGACAGTATCAGATATCTAACTTCTGAGTTAAAAAGGATACCTGACAAAGAAAATAATATATATTTAATTACACTAAAATTAAGAACTTCTGTTCATGAAAAGAAAACATAAAGAAAGTAAAAATCCCACAATCCCACAATCAGAAGGATATAGTGCAACATTCGTAACGAACGAGGTATTTTTATCCAGAATATGTAAGGAATGCTTACAAATACAACAGAAAAAAATAACCAAATAAAAAATGGTCAAGAGGCACTTACAGAGGAAAAAACCCAAAGAGCCAAAGAAAAGACACTTAATAACATTGATAATCAAGGAAACACTGACTGAAACCACGAGGTGGTTTTACTGCCAACAGATTGGCAAAACTAGGAAAGTCTGATAATATCCAGTTATTGTGAGAATGTGGAGCAACCAGAGCAGTGCTGATGGAAATGTAAGTTGGAACAATCTCTTTGGAGATAATTTGACACTATCCAGTAAAGACTAAGAACAGAAGACCCTACAACCTTTCAAGTCCAGCCCCAGATCTGGAAGCACACAATCGCAAGGTCGTGTATAAGGATGTTCACATAGGGGCTTCGCTGGTGGTACAGTGGTTAAGAATCTGCCTGCCGATGCAGGGGACACGGGTTCAAGCCCTGGTCTGGGAAGATCCCACATGCCGCGGAGCAACTGGGCCCGTGAGCCACAACTACTGAGCCTGCGCGTCTGGAGCCTGTGCTCTGCAACGGGAGAGGCCGCGACAGTGAGAGGCACGCGCACCGCAATGAAGAGTGGCCCCACTCGCTGCAACTGGAGAAATGCCTCGCACAAAAACGAAGACCCAACACAGGCAAAAATACATAAATAAATTAAAAAAAAAAGAATGTTCACAATTTTTGTAACACTAAAACCAAATACAATCCAAATATCAATAAACAGAAAAATGGATAAATTAATGGTGGTGTAATCATACAGTATAATACTATACAGTGGCAAAAACTGAACCAAAGCTACGCGTAACATGGATGAACTTCAAAGACACACTGTTGAATGAAAAAACCAAATCGCAGAAGAATGCATACGTAATGATTGCATTTATAGAAAGTCAAAGATATGCAAACGGTATATTTGTAGGCATATAAACACATATTGTGTTTCAAACACACACAGTATTTTTTTAAAAAGCAGGGGAGTGATAAATAAGATTCATGGCCACCTCTGATCGAGGAGGAAAGGATGGAATGGAGGAGGGTCATGCAGGGGATTTGTCCTATTCCTTCAGTTGGGTGCTGGATACAGGGTGTTTCCTCATGTACGCGCTCAACAAATACTTATTCAGAGCTCTCAGTGTGTCAGGGGAAATGACAGTGAACAGAACAGACAGTCTGTTTTTTGGAGCTAACTTCTGGTGCTTAGAGATAGACAACAAACATGATTAATAAACAGTATATGTTATTTAGTGATAGATGCTAAGAATTTTACAGATGAAGCACAGAAGGAGATGAGGAAGTGTTGACTGGGGTGAGTTGAAATTGTATATAGGGTGGCCAGGGAACACTGGCTGGGGAGGTGGCATTGGGGTGAAGCCCTGAGGACGTGCGGCTCAGCTGGAGAGCTGCAGGCACAGGAAGGACTGAGGCCTGAGATGGGAGAAGTCAGCCCTCCAGGAATAGCAAGAAGTCAGGTGGCTGGAGCCAAGTGGGGGAAAGGTGAGTAGGAGGCCAGGTGGGAGGGGCCAGGTGGGAGTGGATCTCAAGGAAGATTTTGGTTTTCCTCTGAGGGAGACGTGACACTATTGGGAGGTTTTGAGCAAAGGATTAACAGTCACTTTATCATGATTCTTTATGCCATACACATATTTTACAAGTATTCTTTTGTGACAATTCAATGTTAATTTTTAAAGCTATTTAAGAACTAAAGTAAGTCCCTCTCCCTCTCCCACGCCCCTTCTCTCTGCTTTATTCCCATGGATTTATGGAATGGGAGATAGGTGAGCGTGCAATTCAAACGCTGTGATTAGTAAATAAGCTTTGAACACAGTTATAAATAGCAAAGGCTGTTGTTATTAGGGATTCGATGGTATGTTTTCTAAGTAGCAAACTGGAGAAACTGTGCAGAGCTCACCTTTGTGACAAGCCCAGTCTCTGGCTGTGACAGAAAGGTTAGCTTGACGTTCGCATGACCAAATGACGTGAAGAATTAGGACTCTGATTCTTAGAAGTTTCTGTTCTCTGATGTTTTAACCCAGTTCTGAGATCATGAGAGCTCATTAAAATCCCTGTGCAAGATTTTACAGGCAGCTGGTGTGACTAGGCCTATTGTACAAGATGATTCACTCTTCCTCTATCCATAACTAATCTGATTTTGTCAGAACTAGCTCTTCTCTCTGTGTGTGTCGTTACAAGCAGGTCACTCACCAAACTTCTTGATCATTCATTATACACAAAGGTCTCTGCCCTTTTATTTATCCTGCTTTCTTTTTTCTGTACCTGCTGTGTTATCTGGGCACGGAGTCATCATTTTTAGGGACACATATTCAGGACGCAAAGGCACTGACTCTCGGGAAGCTCTGCTGCTGGCCTCACGGGGTGCATAGGAGCCGGTAGGCCAGGCAGATGCTGTACACATAAGTCTCCAGTTCTCCTCACCAGAAGATCTTTTTGACTATTTTTTTCCCTGATGGAATTTTCCAAATTGAATCTCAGCTTACTCTCTCATAATTTTATTGGTGGTCTATAACTCATTCTTCCTTTACGCTTCAACCACAGCTCCTTCATTTAGGTCACTTTTTCTTCTGCATTATTGTCGAGAGGTAAATTAGCCAGGCATACATTATTCTGAGTCAAAATACACCCATTTTTCTAGAATGATGGAATTATTTGGTTGGGTTAGCAGTGAAGAATTATCTTTAATTTTCTGTTTCTGAATTTACTGTGGGTTAGACAAGCTGTTCATAGAAAAAATACGAGGGCAGGTACCTTTTAGTGTTTGTTTGGCAGCCTTCCCTAACAGGCTCTGTGCTAACAAAGTTCTTTTCAACCATAAGTGTATATATATATATACTCAGAATTGCGGAATAAAAATGAACTGCATTGAAATAGTGACTCATTTAAGCATTGATTACTCAGATGTAAAGATAAATTTAATGTATACACTTATGACCTTCCCTCAATTGTTAATGATATAAATTTTCAATGGTTAACATAGGAAACATATCCTTGGAAACTTTGCTCTTTTTTCGTTCTTTTTCCATGGAATTACAGGCAAAAGGAAACATTTATCCATAAAAGGGCATTTATATTCCAGCATGATATATGGAACCTCCTGAAACTGCCTGGGAAAATTTGTCCTACTTAGATATTACAAATGCTTTTTTAAATATGTAAAACTTATTTCATACCTATCTATATTAAAATTAAATATATCATGGCTCTGAGTTTTCTGTGCCATATCAGCTTAAAAATATCACTGTTAAATATCTTTGAGAGTTTGTTTAGGTATAATTTACATAAAGTAGAATGTACGATACGGCTTAAATGTATGTCTTGATGCATTCTTATGTATACTGTGTAACCTCTACCCCGATCAAGATGTAAAACATTTCCATCACCCTGGAGAGGTCTCTCTGGCCCTGTCCAGTCAGCCTCCCCTGCTCAGAGGTAGCCACCTCTCTGACTTTTTCACCATATGATAGGTTTTCCTGTTTGTGACCTTAATATAATAGGACTCATACAATATTATTACAAATGTTTTAAAGTTTTTAAAAATTGAATTATTAAATAGAATTACCATATGATCCAGCAATTCTACTTCTGGATATAGACCCAAAGAAATTGAAAGCAAGCCCTTGAACAGATATATCTGTACAACCGTGTTCATAGCAGCAATGTTCAGAATAGTCAAAAGGTGGAAACAACCCAACTGACCATCCATGGATGAATGAATAAGCAAAACGTGGTACATACATATAATGGAATATTACTTGGCGCTGAAAAGGAAGGAAAATCTAACACAAGTTGCAACATGGATGAAACTTGAGAACACGGCTCTAAGTGAAATAAATCAGTTACCAAAGGACAAATGCTGTATGATTCCACTTAAATGAGGTACCCAGAGTAGTCAAACTCATAGACACAGAAAGTAGAATGGCAGTTGCCAGGGACCATGGGGAGGGGAGCGTATGGAGTTATTCTTTCACGGGCACAGAGTTTCAGTTTAGCAAAGTGAAAAGAGTTCGAGAGATGGATGGTGCCGATGACAGCACAGCAATGTGAATGTATTTAATGCCTGAACTCTACACTTCAGAATGGTTAAGATGGTACATTTTATGTGATGTGTGTTTTACCACATTTTTAAATTAAATTATTTCAGTTATTTTTCCATTCTTTGAAAGCTAGAGTCAACAATTTTTTGGACTTGTTTGTAGATGCTGCTGTTGGGTGCAATGGCAGATAAACACAAATGCTGTGTTGAAGGAGATGTCTTATGAAAGCTTTTGTAAAGTGCTAAAATCCTATGCTTTCAAATTACTAAATGGGTAAACGTTTGGATATGCTAAATATTTTTTCTTCAAAATCTGTATTTATAAAGTACCTTTAGAATCTTGAAAGAAATCTGCACATTGTTTCGTTTATAAGTGCACTTGAATCGAGGATATCCCCAGCTGCAGCCAGAGAGGGAAAAATTCACACATGAAAAGGAAAGACTTCTAACCAAGATGGGACCGTTATGCTCTCAGTTTAAAGCCTAAACCAAGAAAATCAAAAAACAGTATTACTTCTCCCTCTGAATTAATGGTCCTGGCTACCAGCAATGAGTGGGAAATAAAAGAGTCTGAAAGTATGCTGACCTGAGAAATGCCAGGGATAAGACATTTCCTTGCTTAGAAAAGAGCATTATTGCTGCTGATGTTGAAGTCAATTGTTGACACATTTGTTTCGATGTTTGGATGTGAGCTTCTGGGAGGGAGGATAGAGGCAAAAGAAATACCTACTACAATGTGTGTGTGTGTGTGTGTGTGTGTGTGTGTGTGTGTGTGAAGAACACTTAACATGAGATCTACCCTCTTAACAAATTTTTAAGTGCACAGTACCGTATTGTTGACTCTAGGTACAATGTTATACAGCAGATGTCTAGAGCTTATTCATTTTGCTTAACTGAAATTCTATGCCTTTTGATTAGTAACTCTCCATTTCCCTTTTCCAGCAACTGGCAACCACCATTCCACCCTCTGTTTCTATGGGTTTAACTAGTTTCAATACCTCATATAAGTGGAATCATGCAATATTTGTCCTTCTGCAACTTTATTTCATTTAGCTCAGTCCTCAAGTTTCATCCACATTGTCACGTATTACAGAATTTCCTTCTTTTTAGAGGCTAAATAATATTCCATTATGTGTATATGCTACATCTTCTTTATCCATTCTTCTGACAATGGACACAACTCAATATCATGAAAACTAATAACTCACTTTAAAAATGGGCTAAGGACTTGAATAGCCCTTTCTCCAAAGAAGACATAAAAATGGCCAATAAGTGCATGAAAAAATGCTCAGTGTCACAAATCATCAGGGAAATACAAATCAAAATCACAATAGGATATCACCTCATACCTATCAGATTGGCTATTATCAAAAGAACAAAAGACAACAAGTGTTACTGAGGATATGGAGAATTTGGAACCCTTATACAATGTTAGTGGGAATGCAAAATGGTAAAGCTGCTATGGAAAACTATATGGAGGTTCCTCAAAAATTTCAAAATAGAACTACCATGCAATCCAGCGATTCCATTTCTGGGTAATTATCTGAAAGAATTGAAATCAAGAACTCAAAAAGATATTAGCATTCTCATGTTCATTGCAACAATTCACAATAGCCAAGATGTGGAAACAAACTTAATTTTAACTCACCAAGTACCATTTGGCAGACAGAGGTCCTCAAATAACATTCTGGATAAACTTGAAGCTCATTCTCGAATGCTTTCCACATCATTTTCCATGAGGAGCTATTCTGGAATCCTCCTCTGGGGAAGATCTTAACATCTGCTCCTCTAACGATAACAAAAGCAAACTTCAAGATTACTTATTATTTTCTTATTTAATGCCTATGTATTTTATCTAATCAAAATAAAGTTAAACTTACAATGCTTTTTTATTTATGATGCTATAATTCTACTTTTCCACCAGAAATTATGGTTTATTCTTGCCAAAGATATGTGTTTCCAAATACTCATAGCATACTGTAATAGCCAAAAACCAGAGACAACTCATTGTCTGCCAATAATAAAGTGGCTAAATAAATTGTGGTATGTTCATGCAGTGAAATAACACACAATGTTAAGAAAGAAGGAACTACTGATACATTCAACAACATGAATTATTCTCACAGACATAATATTGTGTGAAAACTGTCAGACACAAAAGAATACATACCATATGATTCCACTTATACGAAGCTCAAAAACAGACAAAACTAATAAGCAAAGGTGATATAGGTCATCATTCATTGGTCATTCATTGGTCATTCATTGGGAGTAATTTCTGACTCGAAGGGGTCCTGAGGAAGTCTTCTGGGTGCTGGAATATTCCATATCTTGATCTGAGTGATGGTTACATGGGTGTGTACAAGCATAAAAATTAATCAAGTGGTTCACTTAATGTATGTGTACTTTGTTCTACGTAAGCTCTTAATTTTTAAAATGTTAAATTTTAAAGTCTAGATAGCTTCAAATAGTGAAATTGTATGTTTGGAGATCTTTAGAATCAGTAAGCCCAAGTCATTTATGTAATTTAATTTTAATTAATATATTACATTGGTATTATTTTTCTTCTTCCATGTAATAAATATATCCTTTCATTAGTTGCTTTTTTCTATGAAATGAGGATTTTAGTAGCATTTCCTCATAGGGCTATTTTTTAATCAACTTTGTTATAAATTTTGTTATTTAAAATAAACTGCACTCATTTAAAATGTACGATTTGATGAGTTCTGACAATTACATAAGCCGGTAAACCACCACCATAATCAAGATATACCCCGCCCCCCAAGTTCCTTCTTGCCCCTTTACAGTCCTCTAGCCTGGCTCCAAGCAACCACTAATTTTTTCGTGTGTGCAAAAACGATTCACTTATATTTTCTAGAATTTTAAATAAATGGAATCAGGCAGTACATAGTCTTTTGTTTCTGTCTTCTTTCACTCAGCGTGTTGATTTTGAGATTCATCCATGTTCTTGCATGTATCAGTAGGCCACTCCTTTATATTGATGAGTATTATTCCACTGTATGGACATGTCACATTTTGTTAACCCATTTATCTGTTGATGGACATTGGGTTTTCCCTGGTTTGGCTATTGGGAAGAAAGATGCTATGAGCTTTCGTATGTAAGTCTTCATGTGGACACGTTTTCATTTTTCTTGGGTAAATACCTAGGAATAGAATGACTGGGTCATTTGGTAAGTGTATGTTTAACTTTAAGAAACCCAGAAATATCTTTTCCTAAGTGGTTATATCTTATTACATGCCTACTAGCATTGTATTTTCCAGTGTCTCCATATTCTTGTCAATGCTTAGTATTGTCAGTCTTAAATTTTAGCCAGTCTAATAGGTATAGTGGTATCTTATTG
Organism: Leucopleurus acutus; assembly: GCF_964270905.1. Lineage (NCBI taxonomy): Eukaryota > Metazoa > Chordata > Mammalia > Artiodactyla > Delphinidae > Leucopleurus > Leucopleurus acutus. The sequence goes on along the minus strand of NC_139156.1, from coordinate 14,167,582 downwards.
TGATCTTAATTTGCATTTCCCTGGTTATGTTAATATGTTCAATGGTATAAAGGAAACTGTCATAAGGAATGAACACAGAGGAAAACCTCAAAAGAGAAATAAAAACTATAAAAAAGAATCAATTGGAAATTCCAGCGTGAAAACATAAAATATATGAATTAAAAATTCCACAGATGGGCTTCATAGAAGATTGATAATGATAGAAGAACTTGAATATAGATCAGTGGAAATTATCCAATCTTAGGAACAGAGAAAAAGATTGAAAAAATAATAAAGAATAGAGCCTCAAGGGCCTGTGGAACAATATCAAAAAGTCTGACGTACTTATTATCATTTGAGTCCCAGAAGAAAAGAGACAGGTGGTACAGAACAAATATTAGAAAAAAAATTTCCAAATTTGTTGAAAGATGTACATTTACAGATTCAGCAAGCTTAGCAAACTCCAGGAAGGAAAAATGCAAAGAAAACTGCACCTGGGCACAATATAATCAAAATGCTGAAAACTGAAGATAAACTCTTGAGAGCAGCCAGGGAAAAACAACATATTACACATGATTTAAATAGCTGCTCGCTTCTCATCAGAAATCTAAAGGCCAGAAGAAAATAGAATGTCTTTAAAGTGCTAAAGGAAAAAAGCCATCCAGCCATATATCTCTATCCAGCAAAATAGCCTTCAAGAATGAAGTGAGAAGAAAACAAAAACACTAACTCGAAAAGATACATGCATCCCTATGTTTATAGCAGCATTATTTACAATAACCAAGATATGGAAGCAACCTAACTGTCCATCGATGGATGAGTGAATAAAGATGTGATATATACATGCATATATATATACACAAGGAGGCATGCACATACACAAACACACACACAAAATGGAACAAGTGGAATACTCAGCCATAAAAAAGAATGAAATCTTGCCATTTGCAATAACATAGATGGACCTTGAGGGCATTATGCTAAGTGAAGTACGTCAGACAGAGAAAGACAAATACTGTATGATCTCACTTACATGCGGAATCTAAAAACAAAACAAAACAAAACAATGCAACAACAAAAAACCCCAAGCTTGTAGATACAGAGACCAGATTGGTGGTTGCCAGAGGTGAGGGTGGGGTTGGGGACAAGTGATATGGGTTAAGGAGGTCAAAAGGTACAAACTTCCAGTTATAAAATAAATAGTTCATGGGATGTAATGTACAGCCTGGTGATTATAGTTATAGCCGTATATTGCATATTTGAAAGTTGCTTAGAGAGTAGATCTTAAAAGTTTTCATCACAAGAAAAAAGAATTGTAACTTTGTGTGGGAGTGGATGTTAACTGAACTTATTGTGGTGATCATTTTGCAATATACACAAATATTGAATCATTACGTTGTACATCTGAAACCAATAAGACGTTGTATGTCAATTATACCTTAATTTTTAAAAAAAGATTTTGAAAACAGCTCAAAGAACCCATGCACTTGAAGGGGGCCCTGAAATTTAAGCTCCATTGGTAAATCTGGTTTGGGATGATTCCTGCTGGTATTCTGATTGCAGAAAAGTTTGTTTTTCCTTTTTCAAAGACATAATACCAATCCTTAAAATATAAGCCTTCTGTCCCGTCTATCTTGACTAGGGCTTAATAACCATACTTCTGTTCCTCATTCTATTGCTGTTTCTGTTCCTAATTGCTATTTCTCAATTTGGGTTAACTTGAGAGCTAACAGAAATGGAAGTTTCCTGGGAAAGTCCTTTACAATGTGAAAGTCCTCTGCTCTCAACAACCATTCTTTTGTAGCCTGAATCTTACTGTACACCATAAGTTTAGGCAAGAATAGTCTCTTTACATTGAATTTTTTTTTTAACCTAGAGGACTCTTCCGTCTGCATCCAGAGTACTTTCCTCAGTAGTCTGAAGTCTCTCTCGTTAGGAGGCCTTTTATTCCTCTTCCTGTCATCCCTAATCCACACATTAACTACTTTTCTGAGTTATCGCAATTTCATCCCTTCATGTTCCTGCTTATAAATAACTGGCATAATAGAAAGATTGTGGAATTTCAAGTCAGAGGATCTGGATTTAAGTGCTGATTTACTCTACCTCCTGGCTATGTTGTCTTGAGTAAGTCGCTTAGTACCCTGTCCTCAATAGCTTGTCATAAAATGGGGATAAAATCATATGGGAGAGAAAATCATATGGGAAAGCAGTTGCAAAATAAAACAATGTATTTTAAAAACAAGAATGAAGTGAAAGGAAGCCATTTTCAGATCAAAGAAAACAAAGCGAATGCATGTCCACCGAACTACAAGCTATTCCAAAGACAGAAACTTGGAATGAAACACACAGGACATGGTAAATATGTGGGCAAATAAACATCATCTTTCCACTCATAATTTTTTTAATCTGTTACTTGATTTCAATATCGTCCTGTGGGATGAGTCATGTTGTTTTATTTATTTTTTTTGTGGTACGCGGGCCTCTCACTGCTGTGGCCTCTCCCATTGCGGAGCACAGGCTTCAGACGCACAGGCTCAGCAGCCATGGCTCATGGGCCCAGCTGCTCCGCGGCATGTGGGATCTTCCCAGACCGGGGCACGAACCCATGTCCCCTGCATCAGCAGGCGGACTCTCAACCACTGCGCCACCAGGGAAGCCCGGGATGAGTCATGTTATATACATGTAATAGATATGACAACTATAGCATAAAGGACAGTGAAGGGTGGAAAATGGACCTAAGCACTTGCAAAGTTGTTAACGCTTATGTGAAGTGGTACAATATTAACTCTAAGTAGACTGTGAAAAATTAAAGATATATGTCTCCCTAGAGCAACTACTAAAAACCAATAGATAAATTAAAATAAGACAGTAGAAATTAAAATCGATGAATTTATATAATCAGAAATAACCACAGCAACACCTGAAGGGAAGCCTGGGACATAATTTAAGGCCATAGGTGTGTGGCAGGAGGGGCACAGTTCCACCTCTAGTGATGAAAACTGCAGTATTACCTCTCACTCAGCCCCAAAGTCGGGGGCTTCAGGGACTTTTCCCAGTACTTGAGAATCAGAAGGATTTATTCCAGATAGATAGATAGGGATGTTGATAGAGGTGGAGAATACTGTTACATTAGAGAATAGTGGGGAAAGCATGGAACTGACCGGGGCTTGGAGTCTTGTCCAGACTGTGCAGTAACTGGTGCTCTGGCCCTGGGCAAATGACTTCCCCTCTTTGAGCCTTGGTGTCTCCAATTTTGGTGAAATTGAATATATTAAAAATTATTCCTAAGATTTCTTCCTTTACTAAGAATAGCATTTGGAATGAGGTTAGGGTATTTCTAAATTAATTATTTTTAAGGTTTCCATCCAGCACTAATACAGTAGGATTTTATTTTTTATTTTGTTTATGACATTCTCCTCTAATCATAGACTTGCCACCTTATATAGCTCTGGTTGAATAGCTGTATGTTTTCATTTGAAATAACTTTCCACTGATATACATTAATGGCAGAGATTAAAAAGTCTTTTGATTGTTTTTTAATCTTTTAATCATGAAAAAAACCCAAAAAACCTTTTTTCACTTCCCTTCAATATATATATTTAGTTGAGGGGCCCTCTAGTGGAAGAATCTTGCATATAGCACTACAATAGTTAGCCTGCTTACAGCCCATGATACTACGTTTTATACATTGAAAAATAAAATATCTATGCCTATATTACAGTAAAATTCTCAAAATTCAGTTTCTCACTCAGAGTAAACTTCTGGCGAATTCAACTTTAAAATATATGAGACTACATATATAGGATTGTAATGTTTAAATTCTTTCTGTCCCATTGTTTGTTGCCATTAGATTAACCCTGTGCATGAGAATGTATAAGATAGAAGTGATATTATGTTATTCCCCAAAATGTGTTCAAAGAGAAGACACTTGTTTCCTGAATAATTTACTACTTCTCTAGAGAGTTCGTGCACTTTTCAGGTGAAAGAAATAAATACGACTGTGTTGACAGGAGTGAAAGTACACTAAAGACCTAAACTTGGGTCCCACAGAGTGGTGGTGGGAGCTGACATGCATCTTTTGTGGGCGTTGGGCAGATAACTGTGGACCAGGTAACACTGCAAAGTAGTTTCCCAAGGCATTTCCCCTTTTTTTCACATGGTCAAGAGGAAAATCACAAACACTTCTAATTACAACATGTGCCATGTCAAAAAAACAAACAAAAAAAACCCTGACCTGCTACCAGGTTCCACAGGCTCCACTCTCAGGAGTTTGTTCCAAAGCATTTGTATAAGTGTGATCATCTATACACATTCTCCCCTTAATTCAACAGAAAACTACTGTGAATGACAATGATTTTTAAACTTCATTCAGAAGCCAGCTTGACCTCATTTGCAATCAGTTCTGCTTAAAAGATATAAATATATCTAAAGCAGTTTAATTAATTAATTTGGTCTCTAAACTGAATTTCACCCGTTATTAGTTTCAGTTTTAACAAATTGATATAAATCATTCAAAATATCAAATCGGTTGTGCTATAGGGAACCTCAAGAAACAAATGAAAAGCTGAACTGAGCAGGAAGAGGTATGAAAACCTTCTTAGACTTGAATTTCATGGGATTAAGTAACTAATTCATTATTAGTTTTTAAAGCAATTTCCTAGGTTACTTTCTAATAGCAAGATCTTAAAATGACTCATCATTAAATTTAGCTTTCTTTTCACAGTAGAGGGGCAAGATAATGACCCATGACAACTATTGATGCCTTAAGAATTAGATGTACTTTTATTTTCTTTATAAAAATAAAGAAAAATATCATGGCTAAGGAATATTTGGAATGTTTTCATATCTTCCCTCAAGTGGACCTAAATCCCCTTGTTCCTTTGTAGATGTTATTGTCAGATTATCTTGGCAAATCAAGGTGCCAGAGGTTCCCACTGCATACAATATTGTATTATTGACTCATTTCGGCACATTCTGAAGAAATTTTACTCTCCAAAAGTGGGCACTTGTCTTCTGAGGTTCACATCACTGGAGACCCCTGGGCTCCCAGCTCCTGGGGAAGCTGAAAGGAGAACAGATGGGGCCACCAGGCAAATCACAGCCTGTCCACCCTGCAGCTCTGGGTTAAGAACGCAATGCATTTAAGAGGGAACTTCAAATAGTTACATGTTAGCCTGTGAGAGTGGTTTCCAAGTGTTTTCAGTCCTGGACCACGTGATTAGAAATCCAGTATCCAGGGGTAGGTGGTAAGCATGATGTTCTTTTTTTTTTTTTTGGTACGCGGGCCTCTCACTGTTGTGGCCTCTCCCATTGCGGAGCACAGGCTCCAGACGCGCAGGCTCAGCAGCTATGGCTCACGGGCCCAGCCGCTCCGCGGCATGTGGGATCTTCCTGGACCGGGGCACGAACCCGTGTCCCCTGCATCGGCAGACGGACTCTCAACCACTGCGCCACCAGGGAAGCCCGATGTTCTTTTTTTATTGATGCTAATCTTGGAGTTGGCAGAACATGTGTTTCCCATATAAATTTTACCCCAGGTCAGGTGCTTTAAAGACCTCATTCAGGGGGTTCATTTGCTATATTTGTATTGATAGATGCAGTTCCCAACATCTCCAAATGGATAAGCTCCTTGACCCCAGTTTCCAAGGGTGATCAGCTCTTATTCTTTAGTTGGCAATTTAGTAACCTCACCTTCTCCCTTTTAAAGTATGTCAGGTTTTGGAATGAGCCAAATTGGGGCCATCCAGATTCATGTTTCTCAAATTTCAATGCGCCACAAAATCTCCTGCAGACCCTGTTAAAATGCAGATTCTGACTCAGCAGATTCAGGTGGCTTTTGCATTCCTAAGTAATTAGCTCCCACGTGACGTTGACCCTGCTGGCCCATGGACCACACTTTGAGCAGCAGGAATCCAGATTTCTAACAAATAAAGGGAAAGAGATATCATATGTAAAAAGAATTCTCTCCTACACTCTGCAGATGGAGACTGAGTCTGGGGACTGTAAAACCATTATGTGTATAAAGAGATTTTCCTGGGAAAGTATTATGTTTTGTCAATCTTGCTAAATAGTTGATATTATGTACTTCTTTTTCTTTATGCAAAAGAACGTCAAATATTATTCCGAAAACTTCCAGTATTCTGTGAGGATTCTGCTAGATTAGGGAAAGCTAGGAAAACTGTTGGAGAAATTACATTTGTTATAAACATTGAGCTGATTCTGATTATCCGTTAATGAGTTAGACTCATCTAAAGGAATCAGTCTTTTTTCTAAATTTTTTCACACATTTATCTATGATCTAACTATTCAGAACAGCTCTTGGGAAGTAAAAAATGAATCATAAGGTGCAAACTTTCCTTCATGACTGTAATTTGTCTCTCAATGTGATTCTGATCCAATTGACAGTAATCTATCCCATTGGTATATCCTGATCAGGATACTAACTAGGAAAAAAATTGTCTTTAATGTGTAATCGAGTCTGATTTCATAAGAGAATTTGTGGTGTGTAAACACTTAAGAGGTGGCTATTCTAGTAGCATTCTCAACTCAGAGAGCTTTGCAAGATATCTTTGCCCTTCCTGTAATGTTTAATTGAGGAAAGTATTTGTCATGACATGGCAATGACCAGGGAATGATATCACCCATAAAAAGTAGGATGTTATTTCCAGTAATTTTTATGACTCACACAATTTTCTCATACATTTAAGAAATACTTTATATAACTGCTTATCCAGGAAAGGATATTTAAGAGAAAATGGAATTTCACTTTAAACTATATTTAATATAACTTCGGTTATCCAAATTACTGCCTCATCTGAAGTATTTGCTTTTCAGCTACGTGTTCAGTACTCTCTAGACAAAGTTATAGTCATCATATAAACAAAAAAAATGTAATTGGCTTAATTATCTGTTATTGTGTTGACTGTGATTTTCCTTATGCACTACTAATTACTCCAGGAGTTGTTCAGATTATAAATTCCCTCAGATAGTTGGTCTTTCCCTAACAGTTGTTTTATTAATCAGCCTCGTAGATCTTACTCTTTGCAAACACAGCTTAGTATTTATCCAAAGATGCAAGCGGACACCCCTGCCAATTTCTGAAAACTCTCCATCTTCATAGCTTCCTGCTCTCCAGTACTTTGCTCTGCAAATTCTAACTACGTTAGCCTCTGCTGTCTATCTCCTCAGCAAAATGAGCCTGCCTTGCTCTAATAGGAATCTCCCTCCTTGTGCTGGGGTCCAGGAAATGCCAGTGATTGAAGGTCTCACCTCATTTGTTTTCCTTTTTTTTCCATTTATTACAGTCTTGTACTACCCATTGTTCAGTCTTTGCAAATCATTTATATTTTTTTTCCAAACTTTTAATTATTTATGGTAAAAGGGCAAGTCTGATACCAGTTGCTCCATCCTTACTAGAAGTAGAAATCCTTCAGCTTATAATTTTTTAAGTGGACTTTGCTACTTGCCTTACAAGGTTGGTTATGAAATGCACATGGTGAGACAGCCTCTAGCTTTGCCTGCCTCTCTGTGAGGTTCTTCAGGTCGTTTCTAATTGTCTGGCCCCCAAAGCATCTTAGGTATAAAAAAAAATTGGTACAAATTATTAGTTTAATATTTTTCTTTCTTTCTTTTTTCTTTTTCCTTTGCTTGCTATCTCTCTTTTGTCCCTCTTTCACCATAGCTCTCAGTATCCAAGCTGTGATCTCTGGGTCTGTTGAATTTTGCATCTCTCTACCTATTTGTTGTCTCTTCCTGCTCAATGACATCTGGAAAATCTTGTTATTCCATTCGTTAAGTACCCTGTAGTTGGATCCCATTAAACTCTCTTGAGAGCTCATGTCTTGAAAGGAGTTCAAAGTGGCTGGAAAATGGACCAAATGGGTATGCAACAAGGTTAAAAACCTCAGAGAAGGTAACCATATCTGTAAAGCTTTACTTGTGATAAGAAGAGTTAATTTGATCTAGAATTGTGCTCTCTGATTTGATAGGTGCTAGCCACGTGTGGTCCCTTGAAATGTGCCACATGTTGAAACGATAATATTTTGGGTATTTTAGATTAAATAAGTTATTAAAATATATTTCACCTATTTCTTTTTACTTTTTAAAATGTGGCTTACAGTATATTCCTATTAGGCTGTGCTGATCTAGAAAGCACAGGGCTGGGGTTTTAAAAACAATAGTGGCCAGTCTGCATTTTAAACCTGACTATCAGGCAGTGTGTAGAGGATAGACAGTGTCCTGAGGGCAAGAAAAGCAATTAGAAGTGTGATGGCCCAGGAAAGAAATGACTATCATAGTTAATATCGCAAAAGTTGCATTTCCATTTGAAAAAATACTGCCATTTGCTGCATTAGTAGTAAGGGAACAAAATACAAATAAAACAAGTTTTCTAAAAAATATGTGTGGCTTTGTTTTGGAAAGCAGATACCCAGTCTTATACATATATATATATACATACACATTTAACATCTTCTATGGTACCCATTCTTGACCATTTTTAGATCAACTGTAACACAGCCTTGGAGAACGTGGCCTTTTGTGGATTTACGCAAGTCATCTGGAGCTGAAGGAAAGAATTTGTCCCCAAGACTTAGCTCTCCTGCTTACCAACAGTGTGACCCTGGAAATGTTGCTTAAACTCTCTGAGTCTCACTATCCTCATAAGAAAAATAGCTAAAGCTTCCACAGGTCCTGCAGGACATTAAATGCATACTTTATAAGTATGTAAAACTGAATAATCAATGCTATAAAATTTTAAGTATGCTTGTTCTTCTTTTTCACAAAGTAAACCATCTTCATACATAACAGAGGAGGGTTGACTATAATTTAAGTCCCTGAGTCTGGGGGAACTGAAATCCCTCACGTTTGTTTTTTTTTTTTTTTTTTTAATAAGCACACTCAGCTATAAAGTGTTTTGGTGGTTTTTTTAAATTAATTAATTAATTTATTTTTGGCTGCATTGGGTCTTCACTGCTGCGTGAGGGCTTTCTCTAGTTGCAGCAAGCGGGGGCTACTCTTTGTTGCGGTGCTCAGGCTTCTCATTGCAGTGGCTTCTCTTGTTGCAGGGCATGGGCTCTAGGCGCACGGGCTTCAGTAGTTGTGGCACGTGGGCTCATTAGCTGTGGCTCGCAGGCTCAGTAGTTGAGGCGCACGGGCTCAGTTGCTCTGCGGCATGTGGGATCTTCCTGGACCAGGGCTCAAACCTGTGTCCCCTGCATTGGCAGGCGGATTCTTAACCACTGCGCCACCAGGGAAGTCCCAGAAACACCTCACATTTGGCAGGACGGTTGCTCTGGAAGGTGTGAGGCCACAATAACCCTCAGATTATTGCAGTCTCCTGCTCAGGCAAGTCTGGCATTCTCATGTAGGCATATTCTCCCTCCCATTGAAGGCCCTGGCTGTGGGCTGAGCAGGATAAGGGAGGACATGACAGGCTCTGTGAAGGTTAAGTAAATGAGACCCCGTTTGGCTAACATGTCAGTTATCTGTCTGCACAGGTGTCCCAGGGTCTTTCTTTCTCTCACCTGGAGTTTGTTATCACAAGGCTGCCAGAATCAGAGCCTAAACATATGTCAATATTTAACTCCTCTGCAAACATGGCCACTGGATTAGAAACATCTAAGTTTATCTTTTTATTTTTAAATGTCCAAGGTTTCAGAGTCAAAACTGAATCAGTGTTATGTAGGGCTCTGCTGAATCCAGGAGACATAGAATTATTTTTCAATGAAAGCCCACTTTCAGTGCCATGCAATAGCTGGAGAAGGACTGCCGTGGCTCTATCAGCCTTCACAGGGCCCACCCTCTAGCCCACAATCCTGAGATGTGAGGAGTAACAAAAGCTAGTGGAGAGCAGAATTTTGGTGGTAGCTCCAGTCCACCTGCCTGTGGTGCTTGAGAGTTTCCTAGGTACCCAGCACACTGAACTGCTCTAACTACAAGTAAGTTGCATCTGGGGGCCCAGGCAACACTGGGTGAATTCTCACTAAACCTTGAAGTATCATATGGCCTCAGGTTGCTTGTGAAACAATGGTCACTATCAGGGTCTGAATTGAAAAATACCCAGTAAAATTAAAATTCTACAAAAATAGAGTGAAGAATTGGGCAATTACTTTTTATAATTTGGGAAGTGGCAGGAAAGGGGATTTTTTAAGCCAAGAATTGGAAAGTAACCTGGCAAGGTATTAATGTTTTGCATAATGTTTGCATCCAAATCTCATGGTAAAATTTGCAACCGAGGATTCAATGTTTGGTAGGAGAACTGTTCTTGGAAGTAGGAGAAGTCATTGCACAATAAAATAATCTTTGTTGGTTGAGGTAATGCTAGTTGATGTAGCCCTGAAATATCAGTGGCTTAACATAATAGGAATTTATTTCTTGCTTATGTACAGTTCAAAATGGGTGTTTGCGATTGATGGGTGGCTTTCATCTAAGCAGGGAACCCAGGCTCCTTCCAGCTTACGGTTCCACCAGCTTCAACACATGGCCTTCAAAGTCACTGTTCTTGTCTGCATCATGCCACAGAAAGGAAGGCATACGGCAGATCATGTGTGGGTTTTTTATGAACAAGACTAGAATTGATGTGCGTGTGTGCACTCACATCTCATTGGCCAGTTGATCATGTGCACATCATACTGCAAGACAGATTGGGTAATAGAGTTTAGTTCTATTCCCTGTAGGAAGAGGCCAGCAATCTCTCCTATACACACTATAAACAGACATAAATAGCATGTTAGTGATCTGAATGAAACAATATAGTTCATAAAATTTTACAACCCAACTAAAGGGTTCAGCGAGATTGAGTTTAGGGGAAGTCATTCATCCAGAATTGACATGATAGACTGCTGATTACATACAATTCCTTTCTTAGCTTTTATAACAGTTTGGGAAATTGACTCTTCCCAAAACACTATAAAATTTGAACTTATTTTAGTTTATTAAAAAAAGAATTCTCCATGAACTCTAGTCTCTGTTTCAGAACTTAGTGACTTTTGGTCCTAATTCTACAACCTATATTGAACAAAGGTCTCCTTAACTATGGATTAAGTTCTGTACTATCTAAAATGCCAACTTAGAAATCTTGTGTGAATTAGTTGGTAATTCACACAGAAGGCATTTTATTTTATAGTCAACTCCAGAGTGAACATTGGCTCCTTTTTTTTTTTTTGGTTTGTTTACTTTGCTTGTTTTCAGTTAAAAATCACAGTTCTTTACTGTGAGATTGTGTAGGCAGTTGTTCCTATAGAAATTATTCAAACTATATTACTTTTTATATTCATTTCCTCATTTGTTTATTCCTTCATTCATGGGGGATGTGTTCAGGGCCTGCTTCACGTCAACATGTCTAGATGCTGACGTAAGACAAGGCCTGGAGAATTCCAGCTTTCTCAGAGTTTATGATCCACAACCGATTGTGATGGGTGTCCAATGAGGCTAGTTCTGAAGGGAGGTGTTTCTAGAGGAGAGAGGGAAACCAACCTAATCAGAGCTGGAGAAGAGTCCCTAAGGATAGGATTAAATGCTGAGACATGAAGGATTCAGTGGGACTTTGCCACTGCTCCCATCCATGGGATTCCTTCCTTGCAACTTCTGTCCTGATTTTAACATTTCCCTTGCCCAACATTCCTGAATTTTCTTCATACACAAATAATTTTCTCGCTTTTTTTCTGTACCTGTAAACTTTGTCAGGGAACTGAATTCTTTGACCATTTTTGACCTACAAACGTGACAATTTCATATGATTCGACCTATAGCTGTGATGCTGTCAGGCCAAATGCTCCAGTCTCTTAAATATAGTAGCCTATCCCAGTCTTTTTAAAATTAATTTTAAGCAATGCGATCACCAACTGAAAACATACCAGTTCTTTTCTATCAAATACTTCTCTTCCATATTATATTCCCCAGACCATTTTTTTCCAAGTTGAATTTTGTTTTTCTCTTATGCACAATTTCATTTGGTGATGGGGTCACTGATTTCACCTCTATGTTCTTAGAAGTACCCCCAGTTCCTTTCATCAGTTCATTTATTCTTTCCTCCATGTTATTGTTGAGAAATAAACTAGTCCTATGGACTATCAAAATAAACTGTCAACAGCTTTCCTAAAAGAAATGAACTCTCTTGAAGAAATGCCTCTATTTCACTGTTTTGGAAGGTAAGGCAAGGTTGTACAAAAACTGCGTGAGCTGGTAAGCTTTTAGTATTTGTGGTCAAGACTGCTGCTATCAAGTCTATGAAAACAATTTAGTTTCACCCATACCCACAGACCTGCACAGAGAACTGTAAACTAAAAAACGGGCAGGCTAGAACCTTCACTACAATGAAATTATGGTGATTCTAAGCATTGTATAATCACATTGAAAGAGAACTGTGCTTATCTACACTTTTCTCATCTTTCCAGAAGTACTGTGGAAAACTTTACCTACTCTATCAATCTTGGTTTATTTATGATTAAAATTAGAAATACATCCTTGGAACCTCCTCTTTTTTCATGCCACTTTTCCATGGAACTGCTCAAAAAGATAAGCTTTGCCTATAAAAGGACCTCTAGGTGCTATCTTGTGGGCAGAACTTGACAGAACTGCCATGGTGAGTCTGGAACATGTTTACCAGGTCTAATTTAGTCGAATTTACCCATTTTCCCTCAGAGGTCTAACTGAACTTGAATTATCCCAATCTTTTAAGAACTTACTTTGCCAGACTTAATTATATTTTAAAATTTTATTTAGATGCTGCTAATCTGGACACTTTCGCTGTTGCTGGGAGCAGTAGTAGGTAAGAAAAACTATTTATGTCATGCTGGAAGAGACTTGCTGCTCAATACTTGGAAGAAGGGCTACAACACCTGAATTCCAGCTACTATGAGGATGAGAAGTAGAGCAAGGGGGACAGATCCATGATTAGGAGCACAGCACTGGTAGTAGGGCTGCCAGATAAAAGCTAAGACGCCCAGTTAAAGTTGAATTTCAGGTAAAACGAAGAATATGTGACATAGTTATATAAATGATAAAATTTATCATTATAATAAATAAAATTTAAAGTTAAGAAAATTTAAATTTATTGTTATTGTTATAATAAAAAATTTATTGTTTATCTGAAACTCAAACTTAACTTGTATTTTCATTTGCTAAATTCAGCAACCCTAGCTCGGAGTCAAGCGTAAGCTTTGAACCCTGGTTCCATCAGCCACAACTGTATTTCCCTGAGTAAAATTCTTAACCTCTCTGTGCTTCACTGTCTTCATCTGTGAACTGGGCATATAATGCCGCCCCTGTTGTAGGGTAACTGTGAGGCTTAGGTGTGATAAGTCACATAGATCATCTTGCCCGGCACGTGGCACATATCGAGAATGCAGCGCCCACAACGACTACTACTCCTATTCCTGCTCCCACTATTAATGGAGACTTTATCCCCCTGGAGAACCCTTCCTTTGTGTTGTTCTTTTATGGGTTAACATTCAAGCACAGAGTTGTGTCAAACCACGGGCTTTCTGTTTGATTATTTGTGGGCAGCTTCTTCATCACAAGAATCCAGGATGCCCCTCAGATATAGGTCAGAGACCTAAATACTCACCCAGGGAGAGACGTAAAGTTTTGGCATTTGCACGAAACTTAAGCTCTCAACCCAAAGCCCAATGCCAGAAGATGTTTACGAGGCGGTAAGCGCCTCACCCCCTACTACCAAGACCTGGGGACACCAGACTGCTCCCTTCTTGGGCACCAAGGGCCCAGAGAAGACATCTGAGTTGAGAGGCTCAAATGAGTCCTAGCATGGGACTGGACAGAGACAGAAGGGGAGTGAGGCGGTCCTACATAGTGGAAATGAGAAGCAGCAGCCTGTCTTTAGCTGGGATGTTGTCTGTTGAAGCTGTTTTGTGAGTGTGTATAAAGGAAGGTGTTTGAAGATGTGGAGGAAGAAAATATGCCACAAAATGTAGTTTAACTCATGTATTGTCAGAGAGACCATCAAAAAGAACATCCTGGTGAAACTAACACTTCTGGGTGATTGCAGGAAAAGAAATCTGCTATGAAAGACTTGGTTGCTTCAGTGATGATTCCCCTTGGGCAGGAATTGTAGAAAGACCCCTCAAAATCTTGCCCTGGTCTCCAAAAGATGTCAACACTCGTTTCCTCCTATACACTAACGAGAACCCAGACAACTTTCAAGTAAGAACACTCATGGTTTTCAGAACTAAGTTTCATCTGTTTTATGTAATAAGGATACTGAATTTTGTCTTCTAAAGAGAACAAATCAGACAGTGGAATTTGCACCTCTGCAGACTGTTAGCACAGTGACTGTATTATTTTATATAACTTGTTTATAAAAGGTTTGTTTGATAATTTGTTTAAAGTATCCATTACTTGATATTATTTTTATTCTACCTCTATGGTACCATTTAATACAATATTCTAAATATGGATATCACATATATATAATCTCTAAGTATTATGTATAACCTCCCAACATACTTTGTATCTATAAAACACGCACACACACGTACATAGCCTTCCTTTGGGTGGAGACAAGACCCTACCACCAATATTATAGCAGACCTATTACCCCAAGTAGAGCAAATGCAAAAATGTCATGACATCTGGAAAGTATTGACTTGGTGATAATTGCGAATAGCTTGGTTGTAATGAGAGAATCCTTACTCACAAGGATCCCAAGTCCCAGGAGTCTTCTCCCATCTGCCACTTCCCTCCTCGTAACAGTTCTATTTGATATTTTCAGAAACTTGACATTAAACATTTTTCTCCCCCAAATAGAAACTCGTTGCAGATCCATCTACTATCACAGACTCCAATTTCAAAACAAATAGAAAAACTGTCTTTATTATTCATGGATTCATAGACAAGGGAGAAGAAAGCTGGCTGCACAACATTTGCAAGGTGAGACTGTAAATCTCTTAAGGGAAGTTTGTTTCCAGAGTGATAATTAACAACAGAGAAGGCAAGGCCCTACCCAGGCAGGACAGATGCCTGCCACCATGAGGCTGGAGGATCCTCTGACCCCACTGGGCCTGGGGTTCCCAGAGGAGGTCCAGGAGGTGACACGGGGTGGAGGGGACCTGGGACAGTCAGAGCAGCAAGGCTGGCAGGCATTTGGTGGCTCTGGGTAGCGATTATTTAATAACTAATACAGAGATATTTCTAAATTTTAGCAACGGATGTTGCCATACTGATGCAACATTTGTTGCATTTTCAATAGCTTTTAATCTCTTCAATAGGCTTTGATTTCTGTGTGAAGAACTAAGATAACTCATTTTGCCCAAACTAATTATTTTCCCTTGCTACTCTTTTATCTCCTATGGTAGCAATAGCTAAGAAAACTGTGTAGATTTTCATTTCTGGCTTCTGTTGTTTCAGCAGTAGTGATCCTATTTTCTTAAATTTGCCTTTGGCTATGTGCCCTGTGATAATGAAGAATTAAACGACAGAAAATCAAACAGAATAAATTTTCCAGTAACTGCTAGTGCTTAAGGAACATTGTCATTGATTCATTTCTTCATCAAGATTTTGTGACCAGCTGTGGCGCAAAGATGCAATCATTTCTTTAGAGGTCTTATTTCAGGCCTGCCTGTGACTCAAGCCAAAGGCTGATCGAGTTAACTCCAGAGAGTTTCGACTGATCTTGAAGACAGTTAAAATGAAGGGGCTAATTAACTACACAAGTTTAAAAATAATCAGTAAAACCACAACTTGTCTTCGAAAATAATTTATAGATGATGATTATTGGGCTGGGGTAGAAGGGAGGGTAGTAATAGATTTCTATACTACAGTGAAGAAAAAATAAATAAATGATTCTCAGCTCAAAAGGTATGTAGATTTTCAGATATGCGTATACAATTTATTTCTGAGATCCGAAAGCAGATGTGTTTTTCTTGCATTTGACTTGGCTTTGGGCATTGTAATGGAGGAATGAGTACATTAAATTAGAAGTTTAAATGCAGTAGATTCAAGTTCTGATTCTATCTTTAGCTAACCAGGACACTAGCAAATCGTTTCCCCTCTTTGGATTTTTCTATCTGTAAAATGAAACAATTGGAGATGGTTTCTAATATTGCTGCATTCTCAAATTCTTCTTGGAAAACAGGTGGGGATATGCATAAATAAATACCCAAATAAATAAAATTCCTGCCAGATCTAGCATTCATGAAACTATCATTGACCCCCATCCAAAAAGGCTTCCAGCAGATATCTGAAAGCTTATATTGTTATGTGAAATAACTTCAGTCATGTACAATAAAACGTGTTCGCACAAAAATTTTGATTAGTATTTCCATCATGGAGAAGCTTATTCATTTGCCTTCAATACCTATATTTAAAGGGTCCTAACATAGTCTTTCATTTATTCTATTATTTAGTAGATATTTACTGAGTGCCTACTATGTGCCAGGAACTTTTCCAGGCACCGAGGATACAGAAGTGAACAAGACAGGCGATGCCCTGAGGTGCAGTCTAGTAAGGGACAATGTCTTGTGATGTTTATGATGCTCTAATGAGACAACCCATTGTACCATATTTTATACACTTTTCCCTGCAACAAATGTCTATGCATCTGTTGCTGTAGAAATCCCAAGAATCCAGTTCCCATTATGGCCAAATCTCTAGTTTGGAGCCAATGTTAAGCTTTAAAAAGGATTCCATAACCATAACAGATTAAAAGTTTTGTTTATTGGTTTGGGGTTAAAAAGCGAGCATGATATTGTGTAGGTCAAGGAGGGAATTTATCCTGGTCTTCAAGAGTGTTAATTAGTAATTAGGAAAGATGTTGAATTATTTACTTATTTATTGTGTCTCTTCCATCAGAACCTGTTTAAAGTGGAAAGTGTGAACTGCATCTGTGTGGACTGGAAAAGTGGCTCACGAACTGGGTACACACAAGCCTCACAGAACATCCGGATTGTGGGAGCAGAAGTGGCATATTTCGTTGACGTTCTTGAGGTAACTACCTCTGGGTTATACAAAAGCCCATGCACATTGCTCTCTGGATTCTCTTCCAGAAAAATTGCTGTATGTATGATAATTGGTAAAGTATTTTTCTACTTAGAGTTGGCATTCTCCTTGATTAAAAAGAAAAATGCAAAAAAAAAATCTAGATTTGGGCTTCATCAATATGCCTACTAAGGTGAATAAACTGATTTTAAGTGCTATTTTTCAAGCAACCAGGTAGATTGTTTCTACTGAATTCCATCATTAGTTCTTTTAATTTTACCAGTTATTAAGCCGAGTTGATATGATAATGTCAACCTGAAGATTAAAGTAGAGGTTTTGTTGTTTGTTTGTTTTTGTTTTTTTAAGAGAAGCACAATGATAACAAGCTAACCTGATTTGGTAACTAAAAACTTAGAAAATGTTAAACCTGAAAGTGCTTAAGTAATTGCTTTCATTATTCTTTTCTTTTATTCTTTTTTAATTTTTTTCTTTTTCTTTTTTTTTTGTAAATTGAAGTATAGTTGACACACAATATTCTATTAGTTTCAGGTGCCAAAATATGTATTGCAATGTCTGGTTTGTGGAGCTGGCAGATCAGTTATTGATTAAGTTCACCATCTTACTTGAGTGCAGTTTGTGACGCCCCAAAACAATTACAATAGTAATATCAAAGGTCACTGGGCTTCCCTGATGGTGCAGTGGTTGAGAGTCCGCCTGCCAATGCAGGGGACATGGGTTCGTGAAGATCCCACATGTCATGGAGCGGCTAGGCCCGTGAGCCATGGCCGCTGAGCCTGCGCGTCCGGAGCCTGTGCTCTGCAACGGGAGAGGCCACAACGGTGAGAGGCTGCATACTGCAAAAAAAAAAAAAAAAAAAAAAAGTCACTGATCACCATGAGAAATATTATAATAATGAAAAAGTTTAAAATATTGAGAGAATTACCAAAATGTAACACAGAGACCCAAAGTGAACAAATACTGTTGGAAAAATGGTGCCGATAGACTTGCTCAATGCAGTGTTGCCACAAACCTTCAGTTTGCAAAAAACATAATATCTGTGAAGCACAGTAAAGCAAAGCATAATAAAACATGGTATGTCTGTACCACATCTTCTTTATCTACTCATCTATTGACAGACACTTAGGTTTTTTCCATTGCTTGGCTATTGTAAACAATTCTGCAATAAACATAAGGGTGCATATATCCTTTGGAATTCATGTTTTCATTTTCTTCAGAAAAATAACCAGCAGTGGAATTGCTGGACCATATGAAAGTTCTATTTCTAATTTTTTGAAGAACCTCCCTACTGTTTTCCACAGTAGCTCTACCAAGTTACATTCCTACCAATAGTACATGAGGGTTCACTTTTCTCCACATCCTCGCCAATGCTTATTATCTGTTGTCTTTTAGATGATGGCCATTCTGACAAGTGGGAGGTGGTACCTCATTGTGGTTTTGATTTGCTCTTCCCTGGTGATTAGTGATGTTGAGCACCTTTTCATATGTCTGTTGGCCGTCCGTATGTCTGACTTGGAAAAATGTCTATTCAGGTTCTCGCCTCATTTTTTAAATCAGATTATGTTTTTTTATATTGAGTTACGTGAGTTCCTTGTCCACTCTGAATATTAACCTCTTACCAAATATATAATTTGCAAATATCTTCTCCCGTTTAGTAGGTCGCCTTTTTGTTTTGCTGATGGTTTCCCTCACTGTGCGAAAGCTTTTTGGTTTGAGGTAGTTCCGTTTGTTTATTTTTGCTTTTGTTTCCTTTGCGTGAGGAGACAGATCCAAAAACTATGGCTGAGATGGATGTCAAAGAATATACTGTCTATGCTTCTTCCTGGAGTGTTATGGTTTTGGGTCTTACATTTAAGTCTTGAATACATTTTGAGTTTATTTTTGTATATGGTGTAAGAAAGTGGTCCAGTTTTATTCTTTTGCATGTAGCTGTCAAGTTTTCACAACACCATTTATTGAAGAATAATCATTACTTTCTAATCCAAATACTTGCTTCACCACCTCTGGGTAACAAGTCCTGATGTCCATCAAGAGTCCCCTCTACGTAGTAGAACAATAAAAGAGAACACTGCTTCCACCAGTTTAAACATTACACCATCGCCATTTCTCGTGATAAATGAAGAGAAAAATCCATGAAAATTGACTGCTTTAAAGGAGAAGCTTCTCTTCTTAAAAATTGAGTTTTCAGAGCATTCTCTTTTCTGCCCATCGTGAATTTTGCTAGTTTGAAAACATTCTGAAGAAGTTTTCTTTCCAACAGTCGTCACTTGAATACTCACCTTCCAAGGTCCACGTCATTGGCCACAGTCTAGGTGCCCACGCTGCTGGGGAGTCAGGAAGGAGGACAAATGGGACCATTGGACGAATCACAGGTTGGTCAAAGCTGCAAAGTTGGACTAAATGAAGCCTATACGGGGTCTAAAAGGACAGAAATTTGGCACAGACCTGCTTTTACCTGAGGAGACAAGTTTTCACATTTTCCGAATTAGATCACATGATCAGAGAAATCGGTGTGTTCTGAGACCTTATGAATTTGTTATTAATACCAATCTTTAGTCTACAGAGCCCTGTTTAACATATAAATACTGCATGTGACTAAGATGTGAATTAAGAACATCTGGATGTCTTATTCATATCTATTTTCTCTTTGTCGGGTATTCACAAAGGATGAGTTTGGTGAATAGAAGAAATGGCATAAATAACAGAAGCAATAGAATTAAACCCAAAGAGCTCAAAAATGTATCATTAATTATATTCTGCTTCATAGCAATTGATAATTAGTCCAGTCCTCATGAACCACAACCCGAGAGTGGTGGGGACAGATAGTCTGGGTGTCCTGGGCTGCCCGGGCTACATGCTGCTAATTAGATAAAAAATATGATTTTACAAATCTCAGACTGGTTGCCTTTAGCCAATGGAGTCATATGTTGGATACCCAGGTCCTACAACAACCTTGTAACTTTATAAGAAAGACTTTGCTATCCTGGATCTGAGAAGTGACTATTTCAGGAAATGATTACTTTATTCTTGCATCTTCCCTTCTTTATGTTCTTCCCAAATCCCCTGTCTCCGACCCCCTGATTCTCTTTTTTAATACTTTGGATAAGTTGGTTACATTTGCATCGGTGGGGGTGTCTGGGATATCTCTTTAACTTGCTGGAGAGAACATTCTTTCTCATAGTCCATAAATGCTTATGAGATCCTGCTCAGTCAGGCACTTGCCAAGCTGTGGTCGCAGTGACTGTGAAAGCCAAGATCCTTGCCCTCACAGGACTTTATAGTATAGGTGGAACTCTTTTAGCTTGAAAATCTCTTAGGAGTCCAGTGTTTCCCAGAGTCTGGCTCTTCTGTTGTAACTGTGCTATTGACAGGGATTGTCCCAATGACTTAAGCATCCGTAAGTAGGGCCAAATTCCATGGTTTGAGGAAAATTCACTTTAATGCAAATAGTAAATTAGACACAGATTTCCCTTAGAAATTGGTAAGATAGGGAAGAACCAGCTTATTTCTTTGCACGCATTACTCATGATTACCACCAAAGCTGCACTCAGGTCTCTAAAGAGAAAGGTGAACATGCATGTCCACTGATAGACACTGACATGACGCATCCTATCTATTTTAGGGTTGGATCCAGCAGAACCGTGCTTTGAGGGCACACCTGAATTAGTCCGATTGGACCCCAGCGATGCCCAGTTTGTGGATGTAATTCACACAGACGCTGCCCCCATAATCCCCAACCTGGGTGAGTTCCTCAATTTGTCCCCCTGGAGTGTTTTTTGAGTCTATACATAAGAGTGTTTTAGAGTGTTTTGAGTCTTTACATTAACATCAACTTTCCCATATTTTAAAATTCCTCAGGTTTTGGAATGAGCCAAGTTGTGGGCCACCTAGATTTCTTTCCAAATGGAGGAAAGGAAATGCCGGGATGTAAGAAGAATGCTCTCTCTCAGATTGTTGACATAGATGGGATCTGGGAAGGTACAACGATTATGTATACGAAGAGATTTTCTTGGGGGGGGGGTGTGAATCTGTGTTTCCTTTTGATAAACTTGCTAAATATTTTGGTATTGTACAGGTCTCACATTTTCTATAACAAAGAACTTTTAGTTGTATCCCCAAGATACAGGTTTTCACTGGCGGAGGTGGACATGAGAAGACTATAGGAAAGAAAGTGTATTTGTAGTCAACTTTTCAAGGATCTAATTCAGGGAATTCACTACTCAGTCATACCTATCCCTTACAGACCAATCTTTTCCTCCTAGAGTTATTTTTCCATTTCATTTAGCTATGGCATAACTATTATAATCTTAAACAGATTATATTAAATTCTGATTGCATCTCAAATCATAACTACCCTTCATAAATGATTTTGTTCTGTGACTGCCATGAGTTCACACTAATTAGAAAAATCTATTCAACAACTGTATTCTGACCATGGCATTAACTTGGAAAAATAAAATCTGTCACTGATGTGTAATCATGTCTGATTTTAAAGGAACACGCAACTTTGCGGCCTGTAATCACTTAAGAAGCTACAAGTATTATGCTGATAGCATCCTCAACCCTGATGGCTTTGCTGGATTTCCTTGTGCCTCTTACAACGTTTTCAGTGCAGTAAGTAGATTCTATCTTGCACCTAAAGAATTTTGTGACCATCGCTTCTCATGACCAGTGTGGTTCACTATACATGACATGCATTCAGTGAATGTTACTATATGACTGCCACATGATTTATACTTTCAATAATACATGTTTATTTTAATAGTGATAAAGCATTGGAGAACTTTGGAGAAATGCGCTTGTAAACTGAAATATCCCAAATCTACCTTGCTCTCTATCACTTCTGTATGTGTCAGCTAAATGTTCACACTTGGTTTGGAAATAATTCTAAGTGCAAAAATTGTCTATGGAAATCTGATCTATGGTTGCAGGATGCTGATGAACATGAACAACTTGTTTTAAATGTTAACCTTATAAAGGTATATGATTATGGGCATGTGGACATTTCTGTGCAGTCTCATAATTGCCAAGATTTTTTTTTGAGTGTCCATCTTTTTTTTGGTATTCTCTAAATATCTAAGTTGGGATCCTTAAATCTGATCTTGAATATGACATATCAATTGCCTGGGGTTTTTTTTACTATTGCTTTTCCTTTCACAATAATTTTTTTTCAAATAAAAATGTATACCCTATGTTATTTAATATGTAAATTTTCAAGTAACGTGCTAGGTGAAATTATAATTATCAAGTAGATATACTTTAGCAATGAAGAGACAGGATCTGATTCCTGGTTCTACCATTAAATAGTTGAATGATTCGGGGCAAAATACTTAACTTCTCTAAGGCACTTCCTTCATTTCAAAATGTAAATAAAATGGTAGATTCCATAGATTTGGTGGGAGGATTTAATAAGATAACATGTTTTAATTGCTTAGCCCAGAACCTAAAATATAATAATTAGCGTTCAACAAATGTTAGCTATTATGTGTAGGGGAGAGGGGCTGGGTGCATATTCTATTCACAATGTAGCTTGCATATGCAACGAGAATGCCCCCCCTTCTTTGGTCTAACTTTATTTTTATTTTCTTCCCAAATCCGTATTTTCTAGGTAATGGGGAAAGCAAACAAACACAGAAGCTTTAGGTTTCATCCAGTTAAAATTTAGTCTGATTCAATAATATAAACAGTCCTTTTAAGTGATGCTCAGACACTTTTATAGGAAAACAATTCTCAGTTTTGCAGATTTCTCAGCCTTTGGACCACCTCTCTCCAAGCTGGTATTGGGCAAGATGATCATGGTGGTGGTGGTCAGTGTGTGTGTGGAGCGCAGAGAGGAGGCTTGGGGGTCCGCCTTCTTGACGGGCTCATAGCTGTCATCTGCAGGTGATGTCTGGGCATGTCCAAGCTACTGGCTTGGGCAATGCTCTCAGAGAGCTTTGGCCATTTCTTCCTGGCTGGCTCAGTTTCCCTCAGCTTTTGCTGAATGCGGACCCTGAGATTCAGCCCATTCCCCATCTAGTCCACTGATTCAGGAGTTCACCACTTTCCTCTACTGTGGGGCAGCCTTGCCCTTTCATAGCAGGAATTTTTATGTCCGTCTGCCTCCGCCTCTCTTCATCCCCCTCCTTCTCTTCTCCTTGCAGTTTCTTGGCCCACGAAAAAAGGACATTTGCCTATATGATATCCATCTTCTCCAGACCTCATGGCTAAGCCTGACTGACCAACTAGAGCATCTTCCCTTCACACTGGAAGAATTCTGAGATCTGAATCTTCCAGACTTGATATGCTAAGTGGGAGCTAGAGAAAATTGAGAAAAGCTTGACTTTTAAGTCTATTGTCCTCCCAGTGAGTCCTATTTTGTGAACCAGAAGCTGATTATCACCTCCTGCTCTTTCTTTTGCAATTTTTCTAAAATAAATTCTAACCACCTAAAGGCAGATGGGTGTCTTGGGGCAACCGGAACAACTTAGAGAGGCAAAAGAGAAAGGATTAAAATGTAAATAAATAAATAAATTCTCTTAGTTAATTTTTATAATATTTATGTTAGTGTCATGTTATTTAATAGTGAAATTGCTGACTTATAATTGTAAATAATGAGACATTTTTAACCTTTGTTGAGATACTGTTAAAGTCATCTTTTACTATCAGAAGACGATTGGCTTTAAAATATTTGAAAATTCAACACGTGGAATAAGATGGTACACTTTTAAAAAAAGAGCCTCCTCATTCATCATTTGTTTCTTCTCCTTAGAACAAGTGCTTCCCCTGTCCAAGTGAAGGCTGCCCGCAGATGGGTCATTATGCTGATAGATTTCCTGGGAAAACCAAAGAAGTGGGCCAGATATTTTATCTAAACACCGGTGATGCCAGCAATTTTGCCCGTAAGCCCCTATTTTATTTGTCTTAAATTCTCAATACTATGTATCTTATCACGTCCAGTGGAAATGTGTGAAATTGCTTTTCTGTACAAAAGTTTTAAACACTCCTCCCCAAAATGGAAAAACACATCAATGCCATGCTCAATGTGAACATGCTAATTTGGGTGGCAGAACAGAGTTTAGGGCCTGAATTATCAGTGATGCAAAAATAAATTTCTTCACAGTTGATTCTGGTACCGAATTCAGGAGGCTTCTTCTGCTCCAGCCTCTTCATACTCTATTAAAAGTTTCACTGTGCAAAATTCTGAGGTTTTTACAAGCAGAAAAGCAACCCAGGAGAGAGATGGCAGAGGTTGTGGGAGTGGAAAGGAGGTGACAGATTCCAGAGATATTAGGATTGTAGACTCCATGTGTGATGGGAATCAGAGAATGCAGGAATGGTGAGACTTGGGGACAGACCCTGGGTTTCTTTTCTGGGTAATAGAGGAGGAAAACTATTTGGATGGGAGTCAATAGGGTTATTAGCTGCATTGTAAAAACTAAAGCTAAATTTTATCCCCTTCCCAGTTTGGCCCAGGCTAGCTCTAAATGGCAAAAAATTGTAGTTCACTATTGACTAGTACCATAAAATGGTTACCATAAATTAATACAATTCCAATGGTGATGAAAAGTTGAATTATAGAATGTTAAAGATAAATATAGATTATTTAGACAAAAAGATGACAGTACTCTAAAATTTTGTGATCTGTAAAAAGAAATAAACTGATGAAAATACCACACTATTATTTTTCCATTATCTTTTAACATAAAGTTCTTATAATGTTCAAGAATAAATTGTTAGGTTAAAAAAATTGAAAACAAAATATATAACTTAGTCCCTTGGCTTGAAATCTTTTGATTTTGGAAAGGGTCTGTGTTCCTCCCCTCCCCCAATGTCTGCCCTCTGAACATTTAGTTAAAGGAATATCCATCACTATTTGATTAGAAGAACTACCAAAACCATACAAAAATTATTCAAAATTCAGCAGTAGTGGAATCCAAGTTAGCCTGTTTCCAGAATAATTTTCCTAAAAGCTGATAGTTTGCAAATATTTCCCCCTTGCAGGTTGGAGGTATAAGGTGGCTGTCACACTGTCTGGAAAGAAGGTTAGAGGACACATACTAGTTTCTTTGTTTGGAGATAGAGGAAACTCTAAGCAGTATGAAATTTTCAAGTGAGTAAACTACCACTCTAAGCTCCTTCAATGTTGGAATACTTCACACATACAATGTATGTCATGGACATAAGAGTTTATTCATTACTATATGGGAATATAGGGAAGGAAAGGTTTTTTCCCTTTACCTTTCTTGGCTCTTTGGCTGGTCTGGTAATCAAATTAACATAGGACAGATTAACAGGGGGAAAAACTAATTTAATTATGTACATATGGGGGTCCCAGAAGAATATGAGACCCACAGGCAGTGAGACAATTGAGGCTTATATGCCATTCTGAGCTAAGGAGAAGGGACAGGGGTCTGGAACTTCAAAGGGGAGAAAGACGATCCACAGTAAGATGGGAAGAACAAAGGTTTGGTGCACAAAGGTTTGCCATGACAGGCAGAGACAACAGGACACGGAGAGGAATTTGATCTCCAGGACCAGCTGAGCTCCCCGCCAGCCTAGCACACCTAGCCCATATTCCTTGTAGCTATCTCAGGTGATAGTTCCCTTCCTGAACCAGGCCTTCTATCTAAATTCTTTTAGGCAGTTAAGGGAGAGGTAAAAGTTATCCTTGAGTCTGCTGGGTCTTGATTTCCTTCAGCTCAAAATAGTCCACCTGCCAAGGTGGCACATTCTGGGGAGACTTGTTCTGAACCCCTTCAGAAGTACAGTACTGCCATGTGTCATTAAAGGGAAGAGACTATTTCACCCTTGTACCTTAATACATTTTAGAACTCTGCTTCTAAATGTTTTCTCTGCTATTTCCTGAGAAAACCACAGATGTTTATTTTGATGCATGATTTATAATCACTAAATAATTATTCTACCCACAAAACAACTGGAAAAGGATGATATAATGATGTCATCATTTATTAAATTGTGGGAGGATTGTGACTATAACATGTTTGAAGTTTTATGAAAATAAGGATGACTTCAAAGTAATATGAGATATTGATGGCAAATGAACTACCACTGAGTTGGCATACATGTCTACACTTATTTAACCATTAGATTCACAAATGTACTGTCAATCGTCTTACTAGAGATACATTGTTAACTGGTTTTAGAAACATATATGTGTATATTTATATGTATGTTTATGTATATTCATGTATGTTTTTATTAACTTCTTCATTCCCAAGGGGCATTCTCCAACCAGACAGTACTCATTCCAATGAATTTGACTCAGATGTGGAAGTTGGAGATGTGCAGAAGGTTAAATTTATTTGGTACAATAACGTGATCAACCCAACTCGACCCAGAGTGGGAGCATCCAAGATCAGTGTGGAACGCAATGATGGAAAAGTGTAAGTAATAAAAATCCAAAGAGATTTGAATCATTGAGTCACGTTTATAATTCTACTCCCATTGAAAGACAACTTTAAGTCACCTACAGTGGTTCTCCTATATCTCAGTCACCACTGCTTCCTAATACCTTTTGTTTCTTTAGAAGAAAGTGTACATCTTTAGGAAAACAACTTTGATAGGTTTGTAGCTGACTGTTGTATGATCGGATACAAGTGTTAGAATGAGAATCTGTCTTCACAATCCTAAGGTGAAAAGAAAGAGTTCATTTAGCAGCTGTGCCTTGTGCTATGTGTGTGTTTAATATGTGTATCTTCCCCAAGCTTCCTGGGTTCACCAAATTGCCACTTAAATTACCAAGAAAACACTTAACTTATCAAGGACTACAAATAGATTGTCCTGTGTCATTAGTCCTTTTAGTGAAGACAAAGGTCAACCCTTGGTTCTAATCAAGACTAAAGTGTGTGTGAACCAACGAATATTTACCAGAGTGAACTACCAGAAGCAATGAGGTGATGATGATGATGATAATCATAACAATACCAATATCAGCCCAAGTGTTTTGAGTATAAAGCCAAATTCTGAGGCACGGTGCTATGCTGCTTCTGCCGTCACATCGTTCAGTCCTCATGTAAGTCCAGTGTGGAGACTTCTGCTTCTGGCAAAGATGGAGTAACAAGAGCCCAGATTTACCTTCCCAACTGAAACAAACAAAGATTCAGACAAAATATAATCAAACCACAGTTTTCAAGACTCTGAACATTAGGCAACAAAGGAAAGTGATCTCTGAGAGATAAGAAACAAAAAGGTAGAGTCTTCAAATTGTCCCGGCTTACTGCCTTGAAAGAGTCTCCAGGATGTCACACAAAGAGGAAAAGTTCAGGCAGAACCCAGTAAACTACCTGAGTTGAAGAAACAGAACTAAGAATCCAAAACATCCAAGGCAACTGGACTTCACGGGACAGAGGACCAGAGAGGAGAGAGCTACAGAGAGGAAATCTCAGGGAGCTGGACAATTTCCTTAAACATTCAGCAGAGGACTGATCAGCACATATATATGAGGAAACTAGCCAAGGTCTGTGAAGTATCCACCTGAAAGGATTAGAGAGAATAGTACCCAGTACTCTTGCAGGGCTGGGAACAGTACTTGTTTCCTCCAACCAGACCAGAAAAGCTCATAATTCAGGAAATGTTGGGTAGAGTATTTAAGAAGGTCTTCCCTCAGTAGCAGGAAAAAAAATTAGCCTAGAATTAGCAAGACCTGAAAGGATCAAACTGTTTCCAGATAACTGCACCCCAGAACAGAGCTCAAGAAAATTTATAGGAATACAAAATTATCCAGCAGTTAACAGGCTAAAATCCACAATTTATGACATTAAATGAAAGTTTTCCATGTATATAAAGAAGCAGGAAAACACAACCTATAATGAGAAAATCAATCAATTGAAACCAAACCAGAGCCGACACAACTGTTAGAATAGCAGACATAGATTCAAACAGTTAGTAAACCTGTATTCCATTGGTTTAAAAAGGTCAGTAGAGGTATGGCCTATATATAGAAAAAAGGCCCAAGTTGAGTTTCTAGAGATGAGAACTACAATATCTGAAATGAAAGAGCAGATTAGACATTGTGAGAGAAAAGATTAGTGGAGTTGAAGAGGTAATAGAAAGTATCCAAAATGAAACAAAGAGAGAAAAAAATTTTTGATGAAAAGAATATCAGTGATCTGTGAAATAACAAGAAGTCTAATATAGTTCTCATTGAAGACTCCAAAGGAGGAAAGAGAGAAATATATATTTGAAGAAATAATGGCTTCAAAAATAGTGAAAACTGTAAACATATAGATCCAAGTGATACCACAAAAAACATGAAGAGAACTATGCCAACACACATGAAAATCAAACTGCTCGAAACCAGTTATAAAGAGGAAAACTTAAAAGCAGCCAGAGAAAAAACACACATTACCTACAGAGGAATAAAGATAACAATTACAGGCAGATTCCACATCAAAAACAATGCAAGTGAGAAAACAGTGGAACAACATCTTTAAAGTACTGAAAGGAAAAAACCGTTAACCTAGAATTCTATATCCACAAAAGTATCATTCAAAGAAAAAGATGAAATAAAGACTCTTCAGACATATCAAAGCTGAAAGAATTCATCACCAACCCATCAACACCATGAGAAATGTGAAAGGAAAGTCTTCAGAGAAAGGAAAGTTATACTGGTTGTAAAAGAATCTACAGAAAGCCATTAAGAGGGTAGGAGATAGTAACTATGTTGGGAAACGTATGAGATTTTAAAATATGGTTATTTAAGTCTTTAAAAATAATTGACAGTTTAAAAAGTAATGGCAATATTTGGGGGAGGGGCTGTTATAACGTGTATAAGTAAAATATATGAGAACAATGCCATCAGGCATTAGGTAGGAGGGGAGAAATGGAAACACACTCTTATCATGTTCTTATACCATATGTAAATTAAAGTATTACCACTTGAAGGTAAAATGTGATGTTAAAAATATATGGTATAAATTCTAAAGCAACCGCTAAAATGGTAAAACAAAGAACTATAGCTAAAAAGCCAAAAAAAGGAGATTAAATGGAATTTTTTAAGGCATAAAAAGGAGGAAAAACAGCATAGGGAACAACTTGCAAGATAATAACCGTATCAATAAATGTATTAAATTAAAATACGACAATTAGAAGGCAGAGATTGTTTAACTGGATTTTAAAAACTCAATACACAACCGTATGCTACCTACATGAAATGTACTTTAAATATAAAGACACAAATAGATTAGAAGTGAAAGAACAGAAAATGGTATTCTATTAATTATTAGGGAAATGCAAATTAAAACCACAATGAGATACCAACATAAACTTATTTAAATGGCTAAAATTTAAAAGATTGACAATATCAAGCACTGGTGAGGATGTGAAGAAACTTGAATTCTCATATAACTGTTGATGGGAATGTAAAATGATGCAACCACTTTGGAAAACTCTTTGATAGTTTCCTAAAAGGCCAAACATACACCTACCTAAAATTCAGCTGTGTTTCTCTTTTATGTATTTACCCAAGAGAAAAGAAAGCATATATTTATACAAAGATTTGTAC
Source organism: Leucopleurus acutus (assembly GCF_964270905.1). Lineage (NCBI taxonomy): Eukaryota > Metazoa > Chordata > Mammalia > Artiodactyla > Delphinidae > Leucopleurus > Leucopleurus acutus. The sequence continues at coordinate 14,138,148 of NC_139156.1, read as the reverse complement.
ATAAATATTCATATTACCTTTTATTGCAATAGTCAAAATCTGGAAATAACCGAAAGTCCACCAACAAGGGAATGGATAAACAAATTGTGGTCTTCTGTACAATGGAATACTACTCAGCAGTGAAAAGGAACAAACTAGTGATACATGCAGCAACATAGATGAATCTCAAAATAATTATACTGAACAAAATTATACTGAATGAAAGAAGCTAAACAAGAGTGCATACACCTTTGATTCCATTCATATAAAATTTTACACAATTCAAAGTAGTCTATAACGACAGTAGGCCAGTGGTTGCCTGGGGAAAGGGAAGATGGAAAGGGATGGGAAGGAGAGATTACAAAGGATAGGAGGAAAATTTTGGAATAATGGATATGTTTACTCTCTTGATTGTGGTGATGGGAAATAAGTACTGTTATTATCCCCATTTTACAGATAATTCAGTGAAAGCTCAATGCCAGAATTCATGTGCAGGAAATCTGACTTCAGCAAATCCTTAACTACCACAATAGAAATTCAGATCATCTTTATTTATATATACTGTGTGCCCTTCACTTCTTGTGACCCTTTTCAATATTAGGGGTTTTTTTGATGGTATATCTTAATTTATTATATTCTAATGGGAAAAATGAAGAACGACATTAACTTACGGATTGCCATCAAATGAGAGGGAGCTTTTAGTCAAAGTCCTTCACTAATTTGCACTGAGTTTCATCTTGTCCAATATTTTTCTTATTTTTTTCTTTTTTAAAATATTTATTTATTTTAACATCTTTATTGGAGTATAATTGCTTTACCTTGTTGTTTTAGTTTCTGCTGCATAACAAAGTGAAGCAGCTATACGTATACATATATCCCCATATCCCCTCCCTCTTGCATCTCCCTCCCACCCTCCCTATCCCACCCCTCTAGGGGGACACAGAGCACCGAGCTGATCTCCCTGTGCTATGCAGCTGCTTCCCACTAGCTAGCTATTTTACATTTGGTAGTGTAGATATGTCCATGCTACTCTCTCTTTGTCCCAGCTTACCCTTCCCCCTCCCCATGTCCTCAAGTCCGTTCTCTACGTCTGCATCTTTGTTCCTGTCCTGCCCCTAACCTTTCTTTAATTTGCTATTTGCACATCGGCTAACCATTAGATTACAGAGAAGAAAATGAAGATGAAGAGAAAAGAGCATTTTTCTGAGCATTTTTTATGTGCCAGGCACTTTATATATGCTTCTGTATCTTATTAAAGAACGTTAGCTCCAAAGCCTCCTAAGTATTGCTCAGTCTTAATGAGTAAATTAGTCATTCAATTCAATACTGAATTAAAATAAGAATGCCTAGCCACTGTAACACCAGGACCTCAGGATCTTTACTCTGGCTGATTTCTTGTCATGCCGCTGACCCTACTCTTCCTCAGGTGCATTCACTGACGGTGTGCCGTGTTTAGTAGGTGCTTCGGGGATGTGACAGATGGACCCTCCGTGTCCTCTGGCGTGTCCAATGATACCTCTTCTTTCTGCTATTGCATAGCCATGGGATAAAATTAGAAAGGAAAATGCAGTCCTTTATACCCAAGAGGTATTCACTCGGCCAGTGTCTAGTTTGGGGCACAGAGTGTGCCACTCACTCAGCCTGAGGGGAAGGAAGTGGCTGTCATCAAACTCCACACACCAACTGTGTGTCAGGAAGAGCTGACTTTTTGTTTTCTCTCCCCAGGTTCAACTTCTGTAGCCAAGAAACTGTGAGGGAAGATATTCTGCTTACCCTCACCCTGTGTTAGGAGCTGCTGACATGTGAACACTGAATCTTACTGCTAATAAAATCTAGTGGTGAAGCACTACATTCCTTTCTTTGCCATCATGTCCATTATTTCCAATGAAATGTTTGGATAATGTGATTAAGTTCCAATATTTGGAGGTGGTCTGAAAACCCACAAATGACTGATGAATTTTGCTACATGTTACCTGACATTTGAACTTGGGAATATTGTTTACTTGATACTGACGTCATGCCCATTACTATTACTGATGTCATTCTGATCACTTAAGGCAGGCTTCCAGGTCCAAAGTGACCCTCTTGATGGTGGTGGGCACACATGATAAGTACCCACCTTTGCCACTTTTTCCATCGTCTTTAATCGACATCTCAGGAGGACTGACACATAGGGAGTCTCCAGTTCTAATCTGAACTTTTCTCTTTCAAATCCTTGGCCATGTCTATTTCTGTGTCTGTGTCAGTTGGGCCCTCTGAGAATCAGACGCCAGGGAAATGTCTGTGATGGATGAAAGAGGAGAGAGCAGGAGTAGGCAGGAGAAACTTCAGACCTCAGTGCAGGTCTAACACCCATGAGAGGGGAAAGGAAGGAAAGATTGGGTGGGAAGAGCCCCAGCCCTCAGCAAATGTCTGAGAAAGTCTTGGCCAGGTCGATGGGGAGTCCCCAAGGGAAGGTGACCCTTGGCAGGAATCCTACTTCAGGCAGGAGTAGACGGGCTCTTGTACCCATGCCTTGCTCAGCCATGGGTTGAGGCAGCCGGCAGCAGCGTGGCCTCTGTGTGAGTGCCCCGCGGATCCAAGGGGCGGCAGCTGGGCTGCCAGTCATCTCTGGTCCTGCAGCAGGTTTTCCTGAAGGGATCTGAGCGGCACACGTCTGTGGCCACCACAGTGTCCCACCTTGTTCCTTTTTGGATTTCTCTGGAAATGACACCAGCTTGGTCATTTCCTCATTGGAATTGAATTAAATACATTACTTAATTCAACAAACATTTATGGAGCCCCCATTACTATATTCCAGACACTGCTGTTGGCACGAAGTATGTAAAATAAATAAAATACATTTCTCACCCTCCAGGAGATTGTAGTCTGATGAGGGAGCTGGACAAGGAAACAGTCATGAAACAGTGTCAGGAAGTATGAGTTACTATCCTGGGAGGAAAGAAGCGTGGGCATTTGATTTGGGGAGAGAGGTTGAGAGCAGGGGTAGGATGGAGAAAGGCTATATAAAGTAAGTAAAGGGAAAGAAAAGGGGGTTAAGCCTCCCAAAGGAGTGTAGGGGGCCAAGGGTAGGGTAGCCTGTGCCCCAGGTACCCATCCTATGAACAATTCTGACACTTTCTCTCTGTGGTTCAGATTGCGCAGCAGAGTCAATCCCCAGTAACACTTTTCCTCCTACTCTCCACTCCTCTTACTCGTGCTTCCTAGAGTCACTTCCCAGATAAACTCTCTGCACCCAAGCCCTTATCTCAGACTCTGTATTCAGGGGAGCCTAAAATAAGACCAGGGGTGAGCATTCCAATAGACGGGACAGTTTGTCCAAAAGTATAGTACCTGAGCATGGAGTGTTTGGCAAACTGCAGTGTGTTACATCTTGTAGACCATGTTCAGAGAGGGGAGTCATAGGAGATGGGACCAGATTGGGCTTGATTGACCATTTATTCCTCTGACAAGCACATGTTGAGCACCTAATGTGTGTAAGGCACTCTGCTAGGCACGAAGAACACACTGTGAGCAAAAGGGGGACCCAGTGCCTGCTTCTGAAGGTCCATGACCATCAGATGATGGAAGATTTTCTAAGTGATGAACAGAGACCCCCAAAGGGCTTTGAGAAGGGCAGTGACTTGACCCATGTTTGGGGTTTAAATCAATCCAACTGGTACTTGCATGGAATGCAAGTTCTGAACCATTTCTTGATCTAAATCCTCCTCTATTTGGCCCAGAACTTTCAGGTACTCTGGGATCCTGAAAGCTGGGGCTGTTCTGGAAATTCCCAGGCCCCCCTATAGAGGGTGCAGACTTTTGGGCCTAATTCTCCCCAGCTGGCACCAGGGTCTGTCTGCCCTGAGACTTTCACTTGTTAGCCAGCCCACAAGAGCGGGTGGAATCTACCAACGGCCCTCAAGGACTTTGGGAAGTCTGAGCTACACTCAGAACCTGAATTCACATCCCACAGACAGGGCATCTCTGATGAAAGAAAAAGAAAGAAGTCAATGGTTGACTGATGATAAGGCAAAGTTTTGCACCCCCCACTTCTGTTACTACAAACACAGGGAGACATTCAACCAGTTCAAGGGATATTTAGAGCTGTGGTTCAAACGAATGCAGGTGAGTGTCCAGGCTGTGAGAAAGACTTAGAAAACAGCTTTTTCAGGGCAAACACTTCTTTGGAATTAAGGGGCTGCTAGAACCCAGCTTGAGCCAACCTACTCCTCCCCTCAAATTTACAAGATCGTTCTCTTACAAGATGACAAGGTATCTATACATTGTGAACTTGAAATTGAAGGAGAAAACAAAGACAGAGCTGACTGGCTAGAGGAAGGCAGCTACTCGGCTCCATCTGGATGTGTGGACATGGCAGATAATGGCTGGCAACCTCATTCTTCACCTTTGTGACTTTCAAGGCGTCATACATCTTGAAGACAGGAGAGCTGTCTGGTGGAAATGAAGTCGCATTTTCAGAAGAGATCCACAGATTTGCAGGCACATGAGTCCTGCCTTAATTCCCTGAATCTGACCAGGATATAAGTTCATTCAACATATTTCAGTTGTTATTCTTATTTAAAAGCCTTGCCCAGGAATCTTTCCATCTAGTGTGGAGTGAATGAACTGGTCTAAGAGGATTTAAAGGAGAAGCAGCTCAGACCCCAGTGTTGCTAGGGGCTTTGTCCAATTAAATCCCTCAGGGCATTTAAACAAGAGCCAGTGCATTAGAGCACAGTGTATATTGACAGATGTGGGAGTTTTCTCACTGTCTTAGAAAAGAATAGACGCTCATCTGATTCTGTGTACCCAAGAATGGTGACAGTGAGTGCAACGAGAGCTGCTCTCTCTGAATCCCAGGCCTGGCTGAGCTGAGTTTCTGTATTGGTTAGCTGCTGCATAACAAATCATCACTAAACTCGGTGGCTTTAGACAGGTTTGCTCACAAATCTCCAGGTTAACTGGGTGTTTCTTCTGGTCTTGACTGGATTCACTCATGTGTCTGCAGTCAGAGTGGGTTGAATCAGAAGTGCAGCTTATCCTGTCTGGGTCTCTCACATACTTAGGGGTCGGCTGGATTTGAGCTGCTCCAAGATGTTGCTGCCATCACGTTTAATAGCCAAACCAAGTCACACAGCTAGCCCAGATTCAGGTGGTGGCGTAATAGACTCCAGTTATTGATGGAAGAAGCTGCAAGATCACATGGCAAAGGGCAGCTTCAGGAAGGGGAGGGGGTAAAGAACTGTGACCATTTTCACAATCCATCTGTCATCATCTAAACTGTTTCTCCACCCGGGGAAGCCTGGGGCTGGGGAAGGAACAGGTCAGGTGTCAGGAGGCTTTTCACAGCAAGGGGTCAACCCAGGCTCCAGACTCTGGCCTTCTTTTTTTTTTTTGTGGTACGCGGGCCTCTCACTGTTGTGGCCTCTCCCGTTGCAAAGCACAGGATCCGGACGCGCAGGCTCAGCGGCCATGGCTCACGGGCCCAGCCGCTCCGTGGCATGTGGGATCTTCCCGGACCGGGGCACGAACTCGTGTCCCCTGCAACGGCAGGCGGACTCTCAACCACCACGCCACCAGCGAAGCCCTCTGGCCTCCTTATACTGCCTTTTCCTCACTGCTGTCATCAGAAGTGAGGGTGCCCTTTTGGTTCACTTGCTTTTGATGTTTGTAGAAAACAAAGTGCTTCGATACAGCACACTTATTCTTGAACAACTAATGCTGATGAATACAGGGTTGCTTCTTCTTATCAACATAATGCAACAGTCCTGATCAGCTTTCCTGATCAGCAAATCCACTCCCCAGTGTTGCCAGTCACTCTTGATAACTCAAGAAGATCATCTCTTCATTATTTCAAATCCCCTGCCCACTGGCACTGAGCCACTAACTGTGCACTTTGGTACAAATTAAGTAGAGTCAGTTGATTTAGGATTGCTAAATTTACTACTACAGAACCATTTACTTCTTGCTGAAGGTGCCCAGCTCACAACTTCACCTCCATCTTTTGGTGCACATCCAGGCCTTCCTAATAGGACCCATATCCCATTGCTAATTAATTCAGGGACAGAGGGGCGGAGGGGATCTGAGGACGACCTGCCGAGGTCTCCAGAGTGGTTTCATTTCTTGGGTTTCCCTGGGTGTCACAGTTCAACAACTTCATGGATTCCATGAGATGCCCCAATATTCTCCCAACACATCTCTCCTTTTTTAAAAAATTTAACTATCCAGAATTGATTTCTGTTGCTTACAACAAAAGCCCCATAACCAACATACCTCTAAAAAGTTACTGTTTAAATAGTTAATCGTCTCTCCTTCACTGTTGTTTCACGGGTGGGGTGGAGAGAGCAGCCAGCATACACAAGGAGCAGAGACCACTGTCAGCACGTCCAATGTGCATATCTTCACTCCTGAAATTCCACTTGTAGGGATTTATCCTACAGACACACCATCCATCCAGAAGACAAATGTATAAGAATATGCAGGGGGCTTCCCTGGTGGCGCAGTGGTTGAGAGTCCGCCTGCTGATGCAGGGGACACGGGTTCGTGCCCCAGTCTGGAAAGATCCCACATGCCACGGAGCAGCTGGGCCCACGAGCCATGGCCGCTGAGCCTGCGCGTCCGGAGCCTGTGCTCCGCAACGGGAGAGGCCCCAACGGTGAGAGGCCCGCGTACTGCAAAAAAAAAAAAAAAAAAAAAAAAAAACAGAATATTCAGTAAGGCATCCTTTTTAATAGTAAAAGATTGGAAACAACCACATACTCATCAGTAGAGGACTGATAGTGAATATCCAAATATCAGAATACTGTGCAGCGGGTCAAAAGATTGGAACACATCTGTATGCACTGATAACAAATGGTTTTCAAGACATATAATTAATTTTCAAAATCAGTTTGCAAGTGCTTCCTTGGTGGCACAGTGGTTAAGAATCCACCTGCCAATGCAAGGGACACGGGTTCAATCCCTGGCCTGGGAAGATCCCACATGCCACGGAGCAACTAAGCCCATGTGCCACAACTACTGAGCCTGTACTCTAGAGCCCGTGAGCCACAACTACTGAGCCCACGTGCCACAACTACTGAAACCCCGTGCGCCTAGAGCCCCTGCTCCACCACAAGAGAAGTCACCTCAATGAGAAGCCCATGCACCGCAATGAAGAGTAGCCCCGCTCGTCGCAACTAGAGAAAGCCCGTGCACAGCAATGAAGACCCAACACAGCCAAAAATAAAATAATTAATTAATTTTTAAAAATCAGTTTGCAAAATAATGTATAGGATTTGTTAATCATTTATATTTTGTATGTTTTTAAATAAAATATAATATATATACTCATAGTGGATAGAATATCTTGGAAGGACACACAAGGAGCTGGTGAAGCATCATTTTTAACTTTGTATTGTATCAGATGTAGAGGGGCATATATTACCTATTTACAAACATGAGTGAAAAGAATTTTTTTTAAGAAAGAAAAACTAAGCCCTAAATGCCCATGCCTCTCCCCTTGAGTGTCTGGAGCCCACACTTGCTCTCACCACCCCACACGACTGGCTGTTGGAGATTAAACCTTCCTTTCCTGCCCAGAGGACGTCACATGAGCTCTGCTCACCTTAAGGCAGTTTCAACCATTGAACTGCTCTGCAGGGGTGAGCGTGGAACCCACAGATGAACTTGGCAGTGAGGTGAGCTGAGGGGGAAGTAGGCATGGGCGCCTGACCTTTGGGGAACCTGTGACAGATCATGTGATGATTGTTTCTCCTAAATCTAATCAGATGTTTATATTCTTGCTTCTCTGAAGAACAACATCTTTTCTCCTCCTTAGAACTGTGCCCTCTCACCACTCCCAGGACTGAAATCCACTCGGAGAATAAGGATAAAATGTCTATGAACTCTATTCATATGTACATTCTTTCTTTCATTAATTTATAACCACTTCAGTGTCAGGCAGTGTCAGTGTCAGAAGGCAGAGGGCACAGCAGTGGCCAAAGTAAATGAGGTCTGTGTCCACATGGAATTGCATTCTAGGTGGGAAAAGGAAGATTGCAAATAAATAGAAAAACAAGAGAGATAATTATAACTTGTGACAAAGTGATGAGAAGGAAACAAATAAGGTGCTAGGGATTGGGTGGGAGGCTGGCAGTGGAGGGGCTTCGAAGGTGGCCAGGGGTGGCGTCATTGAAAAGGTGACATTTAATCTAATAATTGAATGACAAGAAGGAGCCAACCCAATGGAGGTCTAAGGAAGAGAGTTTCAGGCCACCGGAATGGTAAGTGCAAAGGCCCTGAAGTAGGAAAGAACTTGGCATGTTTGATGGAGGCCTCTGTGGTCATGTGGGGAAGGTCAAGTGGACAGCAGGAAGAGAAGAGGTCCAGGAGGCAGACAGAGTCATCTGACATCTCCTATCAGCCAAATTACGTATTTTACCCACTGTTAGATTATCACAAATCTCGTCCTGCATCAGCACTGCAACATCAAAGGAAAGCATAAATGGCTTTGTCTTCTCCACGGTCTTTGTCAAGTGCTCCAGCACCTGCCTGGACCATATGAACAGACTTCCAAAGCTTGAATACCTCATCACTTAGGTCAACCAGATGGCTCAAGTCTGGAGAAGGGGGACATTTATTTTCTATTTCAACTTATTCTGTGTAAGTACTTCCCCTATTCTTCGCGGTGGATTGACACTCAACAAACCTTGTTGATAACTTGCTCAGAACAACTGATATTCAGCAGCTCCTTATTTCACTCTGGATTCAAATCCCATCTCATCACTCATTAGCTGTGTGACTTTATAGGCAACGAAAGACCTGTCCCTCTGTTTCCACATCTGTAAAGGGAGGCAAATAATGGTACCTACCTCCTGGGGTTGTTGTAAGACTTTAAATTAGGTAATACATGGAAAGTACTCTGACTGCACATACTAAGCCTCACTAACTGTTGTCTGCTCTTCCTTATGACTCTAGGGCAAGTCTTTTCCGTTTTCTTCATAGAAGGGCCCTCCAGCCTGGACCCCAGTGTCCTGATTATTCAGGAGCAGAGTGAACTTTGACACGGAGGCATATTTAACTTGGGGGCGGGGTAGGGCACCAATGGCATTTGCCACATGAAGGCTTATCTGCTTGTTGTGTGAACCAGACAAGCTGCTCACAGATGTTTGGGTCAGTGGGTAATTCATGACAGCCTCAGAGGGTAGAGTCTTGTAGGACAGGTGTGCAAACTTTGAATGGTCTGAGGAAACTCGACAGACATTACGTGGTCTGGTGACATGGGTTTTATGGGCTCCTGAACACAGCTATTCCAAATTATAGCAGGATAATATAATAATTGTTATTGTTTTAAACCCTTACATTTTGGGTTGGTTCATCCCATAGTAATAGGTAACTGGAACACTAGTTAGTGGGAGATTGTGGTCAGAGGCTATTATGGGGGCCGTTGACTCTGTCTTCAAAGCTAATGTGCTCAAGTATTACTAGACTGCCAGAGACAGAGATAGACAGACAGACAGACAAAAAGAAAGAGGAGGTTTTCTTAGACACTTCCTTTCACTATCAGCGATTTGCAAGGGCATTTCCAGCCATTCTAAGTGAGAAACACAGCCCTCCACGATTAGAGTTTGCTGCAGTGTCCTCAGCGGGACTTGTACTAGGTGATAAAATAAAAAATTGGAAAGTGGGGCCCACTCAGCTCATAGTTACAGGCACATGTACATAGGCGCAAAGTTAGAGACCTTTCACCTCCTTTTATTCAAGCATTCTTTCATCTTCCCAGACTTGTGGGAAGATTTGACCTCTATTATTAATCTTGTTTTGTGTATTTGTGCAGATTAAGCTATTAAGTGCACACAGTATGTTCTATAATCACCTGCTGTTTCCTCGAAGCAGTGTCCAATTGATAAGGCTCCCGTATAAGAAAACAGCCCGGGCACTTGATCCAGAGGGAAGGAAGGCCTAGAACATCCAACAGGGTAAGTCTCCCGCCAGCTGTGAAGGAGGGAGGTGGGGCAAAGAGCCTTGCATTCTTTTTTTTTTTTTTTTAAGATTCCTTTTTTTTTTAAAAAAAAAAAATGGTACAGTTACTTTTTAAAAATTTTGTTTATTTATTTATTTATTTACTTTTGGCTGTGTTGGGTCTTCGTTTCTGTGCGAGGGCTTTCTCTAGTTGTGGCAAGGGGGGGGGCCACTCTTCATCGCGGTGCGCGGGCCTCTCACTGTCGCGGCCTCTCCTGTTGCGGAGCACAGGCTCCAGACGCGCAGGCTCAGTAGTTGTGGCTCACGGGCCTAGCTGCTCTGTGTCATGTGGGATCCTCCCAGACCAGGGCTCGAACCCATGTCCCCTGCATTGGCAGGCAGACTCTCAACCACTGCGCCACCAGGGAAGCCCGAGCCTTGCACTCTGGAGTCTGCTCACTGCTCTGGTCATGCTTTTGGTGAGGCCAAATATCTGAATTTATTGTAGATGGTGAGCATCTGGACACTCACTCTTTTCCTGCTGGGAGCAGCCAGAGGTAGAGCACATCCCACCTGCCCTTGGGGGGGGCACAAACCCATCATCTCGGCACTGGCCGGAGAAAGCTCCAGCCATGGCAGGGCGTCCAGCGGCTGCAGACAGCTCCAAGTTTCCCCAGAGACACGGCTGGGGCTGCAGTTTGTGCGGGTCCGTCTCAGAGCATCTCCCCACCAACCTGCCTTCATGTCCAGGAGGCCTGAGGCCAGACTCTTCCAGATAAAGCATTAGACACCTGCCTGGGTTAACAAATTGACTTACCAGTGCCCATTATCACATTAGTCAAATAAAACTATCGGAAGATCTAGGCAGGGAACACAGGACTTTTAAGTTTTGACGGTGGTTCGAAGCAGAGAGGTCTCTGTGGGATTCAGTGAGACTGTTCCCTGATCAGAAGGTGGGCACGGGGGGAGGGGGGCAAGGAGAGAGTTGATGGGGCAGAGGCAAGTGTCTGCATGGTCTTCAGCCTGTCCCCAAGCAGGGGAGCAACCAGGCCAGCCTTGGGAGCTAACCCCTGAGCAGGGTCATCTTTTCTCTTCCAGGAAAGGAAGTTTGCTATGATTCCATTGGGTGCTTCTCTGACTCTGAGCCCTGGGCTGGGACCGCCATCAGGCCCCTGAAAGTTCTCCCCTGGAGCCCTGAGGACATCGGGACTCGCTTCCTGCTCTACACCAACGAGAACCCAAACAACTTTCAAGTGAGACCTCTGCCATTTTAACATTGTTGTAACTGGTGAGGGGCTGTGCCCACCGGGGGACCAGGAGTTCTTACCTCTGTACCCTCTGCCTCTACCCGATCCCGCCAGCTGCCCCCAGGCCTAGCCAGACCTGGACAGAGTAGGTCTCCGGTAAAAAAGCTGGCTTGAATGAGTGAACGGTTCACATTTGCCAGAACCTCTAGCTAGTTATGTGATTCTGGTGTTGGGCAAAGAGCTTATGGAAGAACATATGGAAGGTGTAAGACCATGAGCCACAGTCCAGACCCAGTAGAGGTAGTGATTCCTGACTTTGGAAGGTAGGGCAGGGAAAGAGAGGTCAGGGTAGGCTTCCTGAAAGAGGTGGCTTTTTGCTAAACTTTGAAAGGTTGTGCATTGGAACAGGCAGAGATGGGGAAGAAAGAGACAGGCTAAAGTGGCTGGGCTGCAAAAACACGGAACCCTTCTGTGTTTGTCACAGATTCTTATTCCCTCTGATCCATCAACGATTGAGGCATCCAATTTCCAAACAGACAGGAAGACCCGGTTCATCATCCACGGCTTCATAGGCAAGGGAGATGAGAGCTGGCTGGTGGACATGTGCAAGGTAGGGCCTGGCTCTAACCCCTGTGGCCTGCGCTGCGGGCAGCTGCCACTGCTTTCCACTAATGTCTCCACCTCCCTTTACGCAATCTCAATTAGCGAGCTCGGAACAGGAAATCCTGACGTATCGAGGTACCTTTATGCAATAAAAATGCCTCTTCACCAAAATAAAAATCCCCTTCCAAGTTTCTAGACTACATCTGTAGCCTGAAGCAATGGCATCTGCTGCGTGAACAAACACTTCTGTCCTCTCATTTCTGGTTAAACGAAGCCTAAATATTGTCTGCTTCCATTTCAGTGAGGCTACTTTGTGTTCCTATAAAAGCAGGATTATGTTCTTTTTGTTCAAGTCTTTCCCACTTCCCTGAGAGTCAGAGATGTGTGCTATGACCATTTATTTGAGATACGGAGAGCTTCGACTGACGGGGTGCCCCAAATGGCAGAATAGAAAATGCCAAACCCACTGTAACAGAGCATCTTTTGCTCAGAACGATAGACAACAGAATAACAAACACATGTTCACATACACACAAAAACACATGTGCAGAGGCACGCACACACAAATACACATGATATACCATCGTCCCTTCTTTTCTTGTGTTCACTGATTCAGTACGTTTTTCTGACACCTAAGAATTTACCCTAGCAGCCTGTCTTCCACCCTCCGACTTAAAATGTCAACAGGAAAAGTTACAAACCCTGAAAATTAAAATCATTCTGCATTTGACCTTGGTTGTACCAGCCATTTAACTCTTGGTATCGCTTCTGTCCCATCATTAATAAGTATCTTCTTGTATAAACTGTAAGATATAGTTTATATCCCAAATTCTCCAGGTTTGTAAGAGATTCCTCAGGGCTGCTTTAAAAATAAAAGTCCTGAGAAAACGGTTTTTGGTATCCGTGTGTGTGTGATCACACATATTAGCATCGTATATGTGAAAAGATTCTAGGTGGATTTTAAATTTATAGTACCATTTTAGACTCCAGCTGGTCATACGTCCTGCCCGGCAGAACTTCTAAGGATATATCAGTTCCTTTGACATCCAAGAAGAAGTTTCCCTTTCAGAATTCTTCAATATCTTTTAAATCAGTGCAGTTCTATTTTTAAAATATCTTTAGTGTGTTTCCTCCATGAAATACTGTGCTGTCCTGACTGTAAAAATAGTGACACTTCCCTCCCACCTTAAAACTTCGTAAATACCCAGCAGCCTGGGGTGAAGCAAGTCCAGCCTTTGCCAAGAGGCTGAAAGGACCCCTAGCAGTCAAATCCACAAGGTCATTTAGACCCTGGCTGCCGGAGAATGCGCTTGAGACCTTTGCTTTTTGAAATAGGATTCTTTGAATGATGCCCTGGTTTCAGCCACCTTATTGAATCAACCTGATTGAATCTGGTCGAAGAAAACCAGAGAGTGGTCAGCTTTTAATTAGTCTACGAACTAGAGAGGGAATCGATTTGCCTTTCTTGTAGCTTTTGCCCTGAGGGATAACTCCTATTGGCAACGGGATTCCTAACGAAGTCGAGTTCATCCCTGTGCCCCAGCTAGGAAGAGACAGAAGGACAGCCAGTGGTAACTCTCAGCGACCATTTCTGAGCTCTGGTTGGAAGCGGTTTCATGAGCCCCCACGATAACCCCCTGGTGTCTCTCCAACACCAGAACATGTTCAAGGTGGAGAAGGTGAACTGCATCTGCGTGGACTGGAAAAGAGGCTCCCAGACCACCTACACGCAGGCTGCCAACAACGCGCGTGTGGTGGGCGCCCAGGTGGCCCAGATGCTGGCCATGCTCAAGGTGAGTGGTGGCCGGGCTGCGAGGGGACACACGGCACCCACCGGTCTCTGCTGGGTAAAGACACAGCTGAGGGTTACATGTTTAAAGAGGAAATAGAAAGAATTGATATTTCTCTTGGAGTCTTACTTCTAAAACTCACCTCAGATCAAAACCTATGGTGTTTGTGCTCAAGGCGCTGTACACCTATAATAAATGAGTACTTCTGGGTGAACATCTCTGAGACCAACAGGTGTGAATACTTTGAATTTGTGTCATTTGTTTGTTCATCCAATATTTGGGGGCACATTGTCAGGAGCTCTGCTAGGGAATAAAGAGAAGGCCCTGGGGGAGCTTACAGGGACCACTGAGTGTGATCAGGGTTCTGATGTGGGGAGGGGGAAGGGTGGTTACAGGCTTTATAGGAGCGTGTGTGGGGGTCAGGGGGCAGCTAATCCAGTCTGGGGAGCGGGGGTCGGTGATTAAGGATGTCTCTCAGGAAGAGACGTCTAAGTTGAGAGCTAATGGCTGAGCTGTGTCGATGTGAACTGGACTGACTCGTGGTTGGGGAGACATGACAACAGGAAGAGGAGGCTAAACCAGACCCAGAGGTGAGAGACTACGACATATCTGAGGGCCCGAAAGTTCCACTAAGGGTCTAGCTAGAAAAGAGTCTAGAAAAACAGGTGTTGAGTCAGAAGAGCTCTGAGGCTTTCGTAAAGGGCTGGGCTTGATCTTACGGGCAGTGGTAGGTTTTCAGCAGAGGAGTACCGGCATTAGGTTTGCAAAAACCACAGCACAGAAATGTCCTGAAAAGACAATCTTCCCTCTCCAGTCGAGCTACAGTTACTTACCTTCCCAAGTCCACCTCATCGGCCACAGCCTGGGGGCCCACGTGGCAGGAGAGGCAGGGAGAAAGACTCCAGGCCTGGGCAGGATTACAGGTAAGACTTGAGGGCTGGGGCCCAAGGTTTGGTCCCCAGTAGCCCCAGAGCGTATACAAGACTGCAGCCTAGCTTGGAGCTGGGCCCAAAGAGTCCATCCAGATTAGAGTCTGCACAGAGCATTTTAGGAAGCCCCCCCCAGAAGCCTATCTTTGTGGCAGGGGAAGTGGTGTCTTTGTTCTCTTTACTTCCTCCGACTCTGTCCCCATCCATTTTCTGGTGATGTGGGTCTCTCAGCAGGACTGAACACCCAGGAAAATGCAGAGTAAGGCTAGCATGAACGTGAGCAAACATAATTAAGACAAGTCCATAATGTCATTCCTTTCCCCCTTCTCTGAAATCAAGGGCAGAATAGAACACAAAAATTTTGCTTCCACTGCCTTCGTTGGTAGAAGAAACCCAGACACCATCACACCAAAAGCATCCTTTTAACCCAAGCAAAGCCTTTAAATTATAACCACAAAGTATATCAATATAGTCATTATAATGCTAATATAATAATTATAGTAAGCATAGATTAAGTGCCTGCTTATCCCAAATACTGTGCAAAGTGCTTTACGTTTTCTCATTTAATCCTCAGAACTAAAGAAAAAGGCTGAGGGAAGCAAATGACTTGCCCAAGGTCACACAACTAATCAGTGGTAGGACTGACATTCAATCCCGGTTCTGCTGTCTTTTGGTTCAAGTCTCTACCTTTATAAGAACGTTCCCTTTTATTTTCAACAGACAATTATGTTCGTGCCTTTTCATCTGCTCTGATGAAAGCTTCAAAAACAATTGTTAAATCTAGGAGTCCTGTCAAGAAGGAAATATAGAGCACGTGCTTTTAATGAGAGCCCTGCATTATGAAAAGCTCATAGCTGTTCTAAACATTTCAGGCTTTGGAACGAAACAACAGAGATATAAGAGATATAATTCTAAATATTTACTTATACACCCATAATGATGTGCCAGGCACTGTGCTAAATGCTACATATATTATCTCATTTAATCTTATAGCTCTATTATTACCCCCTTTTATAAAAGGGGAAACTGAGGTGTAGAAGAAGTCAAGTGATTCATCCAAGGTCATGCAACTTGCTCAAACAATAGCCGAGTAGGGATTTGGAGCAAGGTACCCAAGTCCCAGAATTTGTTTTTTGAATTGTGATACCATACTATTTCGCCCCTTTTTCCTTCAAACTTGGGAAGAGAAAGAGAATGTTGAAGGAGAAAGATATACAAGTAAGTGGGAGAATCTGATGTGGAGAAAAACCCTTGCCTAAACAAAATCTAAATGTCTTTGCTCACCTGCCCTTCTCTATCCACTCCACTGGAATGTAATGAGCATGACTGAGATTCAATGTCTCCATATTCCATACCCCGGCCATGGCACTGCACAACT
Organism: Leucopleurus acutus; assembly: GCF_964270905.1. Taxonomy (NCBI): domain Eukaryota; kingdom Metazoa; phylum Chordata; class Mammalia; order Artiodactyla; family Delphinidae; genus Leucopleurus; species Leucopleurus acutus. The sequence continues at coordinate 14,122,301 of NC_139156.1, read as the reverse complement.
CCAGGGTATGGCATCCCTTGAGTTAGGTAGCGCACAGCCTGGGCAACTGTACAACCTCAATCCTGCTGGCACCTGTAGCCAGGCCTATTGTGTGCAACGCTGGCCATCTCTTTTAGGGTTGGATCCTGTAGAAGCAAGTTTCGAGGGTACTCCTGAAGAGGTCCGACTCGATCCCTCCGACGCTGACTTTGTTGATGTGATCCACACGGATGCAGCTCCCCTGATCCCATTCATGGGTGAGCCCCTCCACGTTCCAGCTGCAATCACGTGCGATTGTGAGAGCATGTGCTTTTAATGAGAGCCCTGCATTATGAAAAGCTCATTGCTGTTCTAAACATTTCAGGCTTTGGAACGAAACAACTGGTGGGTCACCTTGATTTCTTCCCAAACGGAGGAGAGGAAATGCCCGGATGCAAGAAGAATGCCCTGTCACAGATCGTGGACATAGATGGCATCTGGGCAGGTAAAGCCAGAGCAGAGTGGGGACATCACTTCCCTGGGGGAGCAACGCCACTCCCACAGCAAATCTTAACAACGAAAACACACTGCTCTTTGAAAATATACAACCCCCCCTTCTAGACCTTATTTCTTAAAAATATAGCCACGTATCATTTGTTATATCTCAGCTCTGCTGATTTACTTCTTTATACATTGTGTGGTGTCCTGGAGTGAACAAGCAACAAAGAATTACAAAACCATTGCTTAAAGCTGTAACTCCAACAATCAGTTGATAGCTACCTAATAAAGGAAGGAAATACCATAAAAGTAAATATCCTGAATCTAAGAGAATTTTTCTGCCAATTGTCCCTTGGGAGTCAGTGATATGGTTCAAGCTTATGTAACTGGCTTCCACTCCATAGACAACTCCATAGACAGAATTCCCAATCATGTCCACGGCAAATCCATTCACATGAGAGTCACCACTCCTCTATGTTGGGGAAAGAATAAGAAGCAATCACGGGTAAGGAAGGTTAGAGCAGAGACTGTGCTACTCAAGGTGGCCATTCTTTATCATTGATCAGCACACCTGGGATAAAGGGCATCTTTCAGATACAGCTCTGACTCTGTATCTAATAAGGTCAAAATGGCAACGAACAGGTGAGATTTTCAGCCAGACTCATCATTTGGCACCGCACACGTTTAACTCAAATAAGTGAAGACTTTTATTGAACGTGAGCGTAAAGGCTTGGCAAGTACGGACACCATCAAAGCAACTATTAAGGATGAGGACCTACCTGTGTGTCTTTCACAGCTTTAGGAGGCTTTGCACGGATAGAGTAGCCTAGACTCCCCATCAGTAACCAGTAACCAGTAACCAGTAGCCTAGACTCCCCATCAGTAACCCATCAGGCCAAGCAAGTTCAGGCCAGGTCTGGAATGCGTGCTGGGACATCTGCCCCTTGGCAGGAATTTATAGGAGTCAAGGAAGGTTCTAAGAAGGAACAAGACATGAGAGTGAAAGGCATGCTCACATAAAGCCACCTAAAGCTACTTGACCTTCCTTTTTATACACCTAAACATGGCATGACAGTGTCCTTGCCCGGGTTTGGTCATGCCTGGGACATGTCAAGTCACATCCGGTTGTGTCTTCGAGGACCTCCAGCCTGGTGCCTGGGACACAGAATGGAACAGAGGTTAGAGGCCTGGGCTCAAGCACCGGATGGGCTTGGGTTTAAATCCCAGCTCCACCACTTCCTAGCTGAAATCTGAAATCTGAGGCTGTAGCTTGTATGTCTTTCTGTAATTAGGGATGGTATGTTACCCGCCTCTGAGGAAAGGTGAAGCTTACAGGGACAATACATGTAAAGTGCTCAGAACATTGCCCGGCACACAGAAAGCAGCCTTTATATGTTAACTGTCATTTTGTGGCTGGATTTTGGACTAATCTTCAATTTCTGAAAATATGGTCCCACTTTGGAACCATCCCACTTGGAGAGAGAGGCAGAGAAGTTGTCATGGGGTCCTGACCCCCTGTGCAGACTTCCCTCTTTGCTTACCCAGGAACCCGGGACTTTGTGGCTTGCAATCACCTGAGAAGCTACAAGTATTACTCGGAGAGCATCCTCAATCCCGATGGCTTCGCTGCGTACCCCTGCGCTTCCTACAAGGACTTTGAGTCTGTAAGCTATTATGCCACCTTGAGTCCCAAGGTGGCGCTGTTGTCCTGCTGCGTTGGGATCTGCAGTACTCTCTCACCAGGGTCTGATCATCCCCTACCTGTTTTGCACCGCATGTCAGAGTTCACGGTCCTGTAGAGTGGAGGGGGAAAAAAGCCTTAGGCAGGAGGTAGCTAAAATTCTAGAAGAGTCATGTGGGAGCGGAAGATTCTGGGAAATCGGAGAGTAGAGCAGTCAATTCAATGATCTAGGAAGGCTTCCTGCAGGGGCGAAGTTAGAATCTGGCTGGAAAATCATAGAGTTTAGAAGGAGGGGAAAGTGTGCACGTTTCTGACAGGGGCGGAGCAAGTATGGAATGTGGGAGAGAAGAACCTACACGCCGGAGAGAAGGAAAGGTGGATGCTGGGGTTCTGCACGCTGGGCTGGGAGTTTGTGCCGTGTGCAGCCGGCAACAAGGAGAGAGATGCACGGAACGACACCCCAGAGCCTGCCTATGCGGGCTCACTAGAGCCGGTGTGAGCATCTATTCCCGACCCCACATTCAATGACATCGTGTTGATAGCCTGAAGTTGGCCACAGGCACAGCATATTTACACCACAGAAATCGATAAACTCTACAGGACTTTTTGTCCCAGAGTTGCCTGTTAGTCATTCACCAGCATACCACTCGATGGAAGGCATATTTGATCTAACCTGGGGCCCAGGCATCAATATTTTCTGAAGCTCCCCAAATAGTTCTCATGTGATGTGCATCAGGCTTGGGTACTACATCCTGGATGAAGTTAGTTTAGAGACCATCTATTCCAATCTCTTTCCAGTTATGAAAGAGGAAACTGAGACTATAGGAAAATTGCTCCCCAGACGTGTGGATCATAAAAAGACAAATTCACACCTTACAGCCGGATCCATCTTTCTCATTAGAACAAGTGCTTCCCCTGTCCAGACGAAGGGTGCCCGCAGATGGGCCACTATGCTGATAGATTTGCTGGCAAGACGCGTGAGGAGCAGCAGAAATTCTTCCTGAACACGGGAGATTCCAGCAAATTTGCTCGTAAGTTGCGCTGTGATTTCCCACCCAAGTAAAAGAGGTTTCCTTTCTGTTTTACATACAGGGGTGGCCTCTCACCTGAAATATTTGTGGGTACATTTCATCTTAGTAAAAGGACACATCCACCCAAACCACCCCATTTAAGACTCAACCAAGGATGTAGAAAGGGTCTGCTTTACTTTCATTTTATTTCTATGGCATGAAATGAGTGGACACAAACGGCATAATTAATGGGATAATAGCAATTTACCTGTCTCTGTGGCCATCTTCTCTGAATTTTCACCACCTCACAGTTCCTTGTCCTATGCATTTTAAAAGTTGTGTCATCCGCACCTGTTCTATCCATTCAAAATTTATTTGGTACCAACTCTTTGCTTATCTAGCCCACTTAAGAAGCCCAGTTCCAATCTCCTCAATTTCCAGCCTTCTGTCCATGTGTAGCTGCCCGTTGATGGCGGGTGCCTCTCTGGTGGAGGGTTGGAGGGGATCAGAAAGGGGTAATTCCTCTCAAAATTCTGCTGAGTGGGCTAGGACATAGGGTAGAGCCAGGCATGTTTCAGCCTCTTTGTGCCAACCTGCCTTATGACAGTTCCCTAAGATATTGTACTGTAAAAAAGAGACTGTGTTTATATAAATACATAAATATAATACAAGTCTCACATAGTTTTTTAAGTCAGGTTTATTGAGGTATAATTTATATACAGCCAAAATCACCCTTTGTAGTGTATAATTCTGAGTTTTGATAAATAAAAAGTCATGTAACCATCTCCAAAATCAAGATATAGAACATTTCCATCGCTGTTTACATATTTTTTAAAAAGGCGTTGGTTAATCAATCCTTCCTCTGAGGTAGTGATGCACAAAATACTTGCCAATATTTTAAAAGAACAAATTAAACATTCAAAACCATATATTCATTCCTCAACTAACATTTATGTATGGGCCACAGGCTATGCTAGATGTGGGGTGGTGCAGGGATGAACAAGACACCCTAGCATGAAATTTATAACCCGGCAGAGAAAACTGAAACTGAACAAGCAGCTACAGGTGTGTTGGCTCGACGGCTTGCTGCTGTGACACGGCAGGACAGCGGACCTGGCCCTGATCAGAGGAAGGGGCAGGGAAAACACCTCTGAGGATGTAAAGGACAAGTAGGGGTTAGGCAAAGGATGTGTCTGTGAGCTTACCTACATATGTGTGAATGTGTATGTGAGTATGTGGTGTGTATGTATGTGTGTGCATGTGTATATGTGTGTTTTTGTGTGTGTGTGTTTATGTGCGCATGAGTGTGTGGTCATGTGTGTATAGGTTCCTGTGTATGTGTGTGTGCTCCTGGGCGCCAAGGCAGCCCTTCAGGCGTAAATCTGGATGACCACTGTGTTGGAGACTGCCCAGGGCTCTGGAGAGGCAGAGGGAAGACACAGACCTTGCCCTTGAGGCTCCCAGGACTGCACCCCTGAACTACCTTTCCAAATGTGGGGACCAGCCCTTGTTCCTTCTCTTTCCACCTTCACTCATAGTACTGTCCTTCGAGAACAGAGCTGTCCAACAGAACTTTCTGCCATGATGGAAATGCTCTGTGTTGTCCAATGCAGTAATCAGTAGCCACATGTGGCAATTCAGCACTTAAAGGGTGGCTAGGGAAAGCGAGGAATTGATTTTTGTTTTATTTAATTTGGGTTTAAATTTAAGCAGCCACATGTGGCTAGTGACCCCTTTACTGGGCGGGCAAGTCTACAGGGGTCCACTGCCAGATACGTGTTTCTCCTTAAGGCCTAGTTTGAGTCGTAGGTTAACATGTAGAACTTCTACTTCGATGCCTCAGTGTTAGGGATGTGACAAGAACCTGAGATTTCTGTCAACTATTTTGTGCATGAATAAAAACTCTTTTCTATGTCCTGTGCAGGCTGGAGATACGGAGTTTCTATAACACTGTCTGGAAGAAGAGCCATTGGTCAAATCAAAGTCGCTTTGTTTGGAAATAAGGGAAACACTCACCAATACAATGTCTTCAAGTAAATTTCCTTTTTCGGTACCACCTCTCACTTGATACACACGGCCTTCACATCCGTGCACTGACATACTTGTCGTCTCTTTATCAATGGATTCTAAATTATTTACTTTATGTGCTGAAGTTAACTTCAGATTTTTGCTAACATGTGTTCTTTTCTCGATTATAAATCCAGGCATTTTATTCTTTCTCTCTCAATAGATCAGATTTTTTAAGATAAATCTAATGTTAGCCCAGATATCATGTTTTCTGATTAGCCTAGTCACACGTGTTTGTTGTGTTAAACTAGTGGATAACTTGTTATTGTACAAATAATTCTACCAGAAAAAAATAATATGAAGGAATTATATAGTTTTCTATAGGTAAGTTTTGAGGGTAAATTAACTTACGTTTGAGGAAATAATAGTTAAATAGTAGTTTAAGGGACTTCCCTGGTTGTCCAGTGGTTAAGACTCTGTACTTCTACTTCAGGGGGCCACGGGTTCGATCCCTGGTCAGGGAACCAAGATCCACATGCTGGATAAAAAATAAAATAAATAGTAGTTCGAGGCTGCTGGCATAGAGCTGACTTTTTCATTTCTCTAACCTTTATTTGAGAATTAATTTGGAAAAAAAATCATCTTGTTAATCTAGAGTAGAAAAGAGAGGCAGGGACTTATATGGTCATTAGAACTTGTTTCAGTGAATGGGAACGTTTCTATTTCTCTGTTTCCAGGGGGATTATCACACCAGGCTCCACCCACTCCAATGAGTTTGACGCGGATATTGACGTCGGAACAATTGAGAAAGTCAAGTTTCTTTGGAACAACAACGTGGTAAACCCAACCCTCCCCAAAGTGGGGGCAGCCAAGATCACCGTGCAGAAGGGAGAGGACAAGACGGAGTACGTGTCTTTGCGGCTTGTGCCTAAGGATGTTTGTAGAGACTTGCATTTGTCATGGAAACTCACCCCAGAAAGTCAGCTGAGGTTCAGCCGGTGTTCTCAGCACTCTCTGTGGCAGGCACAGATGATACCGCCCTGCCTTCCATGAAAACTAAGGAGGAAAAATAAGAAAGAGAAATAAGAAATAATTTCTGAAGGGTATAAAGTTATAAGTATCCGTTAGAGAGTGGCTACAAGTTAAAGAGGGGAAGATCAATGAAAGTTCAGGATAATAGAAGGAAAAGGAAATCAGTTTTAGCAAAAGATATAAAATTTGAGATGAGGCGAGAGGGCTGAGGTGGCAATACTTGCAGAATCCTCATCCTGACCCCTGGCATCCCTGGCTGTGGCATCTGCGGGGAGGTGGGGGTAATGACCAAAGCTCAGACCCCAAGTCTGGCCAGCAGGACACCCCCGTGCCGCTTGGCGAGAAGAAGATCCTGGGCTCTTGGTCACTGATTGAGGTTTGGAGGTTAGGTGGGGTCACTAAACTCAGGGCCCAGGGACTGTCACACCCCCGGGCAGGGGGCGGGCAGGGGGGTGGGTTGGCAGACCTCACAGCCATCTCATCAGCTGGATGACCCCTGTGGGGTCCACCCTGTCTCTGTGACGGGAGAACCGAGGGGCTGGCCCAGGCAGGGCGTCCGCGGAACAAGAAGGTCCTCTCACTGAAAATACAGTGTCGAGGAGGCCAGTGGGGAGCCCTATGCAGGCTGGGGGTGCAGCCGAGGCCTCCTCTCCGCCATCGGAGGACACTGGGACTCTAAGGTCAGTGGCCCAGGTCCCATTAGGAAGTGGACCTGTTTCCTGGATCCTGGGATGTGGCTAAAATCATGTCAGAAGAAGGTGGTCTCATTGGAATCTTTAAAATGAGAGGCATTCCCAAGGAGATGCCTTGTTCACAGGTGGATTCAAGAAAGGAAAAAAGTAGGAGACCAAATCACCCAGGGCGTTGCGCCCTCTAGGTGCCTCAGCTGTCACCTCAACCCTCCGCCGACCTGAGGGCAGCTTCCCTGCCCGCCGACTCTGGAGGGAATTGATCTAAGAGAAGCTAGATGGTGGACCTCAAAAATTTTAAATATAGGAAGATAGAGCGTCACAAACTATAATAGTTTGGGGAGTAAAAATACTGAATTCGTCAACTTATTCAAATATTTTGCTGTTAGGAAAACAGCTAATAAGTAACATTTAAAAAAAAAATAAGTGGGAGACTAAAGAAAATTAAGAGTTTGGTCCAACCTCCTCTCATATCCCCCTCAAATTTTTTTAGTCATCTCATTGGGGTTTCAAGTCCTACCTGCTGACAAGAATTCCTCCAGTGACATGGTATCAAAAGAAAAATGTAGTTCCGCCCCTTTATTTCTCTCTCCCCACACACCATCCTCCTTCCTTCCTCTCTGACTTTAGTAAGTACCAGGTATGCCTGGCGTACAGGAGGGGATGCAAAGACAGAGCCTGCTGAGGAGTTTACAGTATAGCTGTTGAGAAAAATGGACTTAGGGTTCATTGGAAAGGTCAAATGACAGACTAAGAACTCCCCGTGAGGGGCCCAAAGAGGGTGCTGGGGAGACGGGCAGAGGGACGGGGGGAGGTATGTGAGGGGCACAGGGAGGCCAGGCTGCTGAGGGCGGGGCTCCGGTGCAGAGGACAGGAATTCGATTGGCGGTTAGGGTTAGGGCTTCCAGGAAAGACAAATGAGGTACAAAGAGAAAGTGGGGAGGGGCCCGTGAAGGTGAGCAGAGAGGATGAAGCTTCAGAGCTCACAGGTGGTGAGAGAATCCCATGTTTCCTGGAAGAGCTGTAACCACAACCACTTACATCTGCATTGTTTTTAAATTAATTATAAAGCTTTTTTATATTTATTGTCATGAGATGCTACATTATTGGCTTGGGATTCTCACCAATCATGGGAGGGAGCTAAGCCCTCTTCTACACATAAAGGCTCCACTGCTGAGACTCGAGTAACCAGCCCCGTATCGTGGCTGGAAGGCAGCAGGGGGCAGCCCAACGGGAGAGCCAGGCCCCTGACTCCAGGTTTGGAAGACAAGGTCCAGAGAGGTTTGAAGTTGACCACAGAAAACGTAGGCCACAATGTCAGCTTGACCTGTGTTTGCATCTTGGTTCTTCTACGTATTAACTGAGAGCCCTCTGTGCCTCAGTTTCCTCTCCTGTGATGTAGGACTCTTAACGATACCTCCTCACACTTGTGTGGTGAGGACGAAGTGCGCACTGCGTGAGTGGATCAGCTAGCGTGGTTGCCGACAGCTAGCGAGAGCTCCGTCTACTGTAGCTGCTGTGTTTTCTTGAGCTGCTGTAGGCTGAATCGGGTCCCCAGAATGGCTGGGGCAAGAGTGAGCCCATCTGTAAACCCCTCTGCTGGGTTTATGGGGGGCCCGCATGGACTGTGGAGAAGGAGAGCCGTGAGAGGTCCAGTCGCTGCCCCAGGGTGCCCACAGTCCTGGCTGCCAGAGGACCCAGAGACCAGGGACCACTTCTGAGCGACCCCTGACCTTGTCCTGGGGTCCAGCCAGCCCCTCCCCCTGGAAGCCCCCAGGCAATCAGCCCTCCAGGAACTTTTTGAAGCTACCACCCTAGTGCAGCCCTCATCGTTTTGAATTGTAAATCAGCAATTACCTTTGCCAGGTAAGAACGCCCAGCACTTAAAAAGATTCCTTTCTCTCCACAGATACAGTTTCTGTAGCGAAGAAACCGTGAGAGAAGACGTCTTGCTCAGTCTCATGCCCTGTTAAACTCCGGGTGTGATGCAGCCGCCGTGTAACACTAATAAAATCCGTACATGCATCTATCTGCTCACAGCATCTGTCGCTGGTGTCAGCTGCCCCCAGTGGGACATTTGGGAATTGACTATTTTAAAATGCCCTGCCCATTTCCGTATATTGGGGTTTCCTGCCCTTGACCTACAGTTACCAACCCCGCTCCCCCCAGTTTCCCTGGTCCTCGTGCCCACTGTCTTCTCCTCACCCGAGGCGCGGCGACAGACAGCAACACTAGAGAGTGGAGCTAGGGCCCTGGCAGAGCCTTTAGCCCTGCCCCTCATCCTGCAGGTGAGGAAACAGGCGTGTGGGCTCGCTGTTGCAACACACGGAGCGGATGTGCCCCATCGGGGCTGAGGGTCAGGCCCCTGACTCTGGTTCCAGGGCCCCTCCCTGACTCTGCCATCACCTTGAGATCATGGAAGGCCGTGCTAGGATGTGGCCCCTTTGTGATGGTAAATTGTGTGGTGATGGGACCACCTGGGGGCTCTGGCCCTTGGTGAGGTTAGGGGGCTCCAGCACCCAGAGACTGTGGTGGGCACATTTGCAGAGCACAGACAGACTTCCCGCGCCCCCTGGCCCTGGGCCGGGGCTGCCTCAGAGCCCTCTCTCCACCTGCCGGGCAAGCATCATCCCAGGCAGGGCCGGGCGCTGAGCAGGGGTCCAGGGGGTGCCCAATGCAGGCCCGGCTGAGGGGGGACTTTTCTGTCTTTGGGGGGGCGGGGGGATTCAGCCAAGCCGACCTCACCGTGGCCCCGCCCACACAGGTGTTCCTACCTGGGGGTGGGGGAGTTTTCAAGGTGGCCCAGCCTGTCCTGTGATCATCCCCAGGGGGTTGTAGGGACCAGGAAGGGCCCTGCATCCCTTGAGTGTCTCCCCTCTTGGTCACCCACCCACCATGGCAGTTCCTAAGCCCCAGTGGCACGTCAAGCTATCACTGAGCTTCCAACCTGAGTGCGAGTGGGCTCCAGAGTGTTCCGTGAAAGCAGAGGGTGTGGCGAGGATTCCCCAAGCAACTGTAGTAAAGGCTTCACAGTCAAGGGCACAGGGTGGGCGCTCAGCAAACCGTGGTGATGGGGGGGCGCGGCGCACCGAGCAGGAGAGACCCAGCGCTGGCTGTGAACCTGCGCCCCGGGCAAGCAGCACATCCAATCAACGGAAGGGAGCTTCTGCAGACACTCCCAAACACCACCTCTTGTGCAGGCACTGGAATGAGAGGGAAGCCGACTTCCATTTGGCTCCCGGGAGCGTGCCCAGTGGTAGGGGGCCGGCACCTAAATAAACACCATCATGCTGCCCACTAGGGCAAAAAGCAAGGTATATGCCAGGACAGGGGGGCCCAGAAGAAGGAGGAGTAAGATGGGGAAGGCTCCGAAGAGCCGTGGGAACTAGGCCCAGGCTTGCAGGAAGACGACCCACTGAGACTGCAGGCTGGGAGGCCAGCAAGGAGGAGGAGGCCCCCACAGACATCCAGGCAAGAAGTGATGAGATGTATGAGGGTGGCGAGTGGAACCAGGTATAATGGGGGGGGGGGGGCGGGACTGGTCGGCCATGGTGAGAGGGTCCTTCCTTCTCAAGGACAGCCTGTCTCACCTGCTCCCCAGACTGACAGATACGGCCAATAACTTGGAGAAAAGGATTTTAAAACAAGGAGGAAGCTGAAAAAAGACTACAGACAGAAGAGACCAGTTGCTGAGGCTCCCCTAATCTGCTGGCCACACCATAAGCACACAGCAGAGGCTCTGCCCTGAGCCTCGGGTGACCTGGGTGACCTTGGGTTTGACAGCAGGTGCACCGGTAACCTGGGACAGGTAACCTGCTCCAGGGACAGGGAAGGCAGCTGATGGAGACCCGAGCCGGAGCAGGGCCAGACTCCTGCTGGCTCCTCCCGAGTCCCTTTCCTAGAATGGGCGTAAGTCCTTTAATCGGATATACAGCCTGAGAAAATTCCCAGGAGGGCAGAGAACAGCTGGCTCCACGATCACCACCATTGACCTCGTGTGTGTCGCAGGGGCCAGCGGTAAAGCCAGGTAAGAATCACGGGGCTGGAGATACACGAAACGTAGCCAGTGTTCAATTCATGAATCACTTGTTATTGCACACAAACAGCACACGACACAGCTTAGTCAGAGTCGGGAAAATAAGAAAGGTGGTAAATGAACACCCCAAGAAGAAGTAGGGAAGGAGGCATCTCGGCACGAGCGGAGGTCCTGGTCCTGCCACAGGCCTCCAGACAAGCATGAGTGGGAAGTCGCCCTCTGCTCTGACAGGGCCTCGGGCGCGACCACCTGCAACAGCTCAGCACCTTGGGATCCGGTCCTCCAGCAGAGAGCCTTCTAGTGGCTGGGCTCAGTGTCTCTTTTCAAGGAGTGGGTCAGGAGGTGTAACAGTTACACCCAGGGTACCTTGTCTCTATCAGTTGCTCCTTCAGTTCTAGTGACGTATGTTACCCATCAAATGTCTTACCTAAAGTACCACTCAGTGTATCACTCTAAGACACTCGCAGTCCTACAGCGGACGTTCCAAGACAGCTAATATGGAAGTTCACACTGGCCGCTGTGACTATTTTGAACTATTTATTTTGAACTATTTCAATAGCTTAAATCCTATACGTTTCACACAAGGTAAGTAGGAATCGTAGCACAGAAGAAATCACATCATAACACCCTGGCTACTTAACAGTGTGGCTGCAGAGCCTCCACTTCCTGTCCCCACACACCCTTGACTTAACGCACCGCCTGCGAGCTGGATGGGGAGATTAGGGCTCTCCGTGGTTACTCTGGAGGACACTTGCAGCGTCTATGTGGCCCCGGCAGATTGAAATCCAGATTTCAGCAGCTGCAGGGGGCCAGCTTGATTAGACTTTGTTCTTTTTTGTTTTTTAAATAACAGAGGTGGTGCATTTTTCAGAATGCATATGAATACGGCCTTTGGAGCAATGAAAATACACCCCATTCATAGTCAGTTTGTTAACATAAAGCTCAGGGGGACTTTCAGTCTGGTTGGAAGCAATAGGAAAAGGCACTGAGCCAGCAGTCAGGGCTCTAGTCAAGCCTGGTGACCTTGGGCAAGGGCTTTCCACCTCTCTGGGTCTCAGCTTTCTCATCTGTAAAATGGAACAGAAGGCTCCATCCTTAAGTCAGGGAGCTGTAAGATGAGGGAGGCTCCTTAGGGAGTATGGCCACAGTCTGACCCCAGACTCAAAGCTACCGGAAGGCAGCAGGCACGCAAAGCAGTGCTCGTTAGGATGGGCTTCAGACCCACCCAACTCAGGCCCTGCATGCTCACGCCAAGGTGCAGGAAGCTGGGCATCCAGGGGCTCACGGGACTAGTTGAGGCAGCTCCAGGAGTGCCAGGGTTGCACCAACCAGCCTGCAAACTAGAATCAACTGGGAGCTTAAAAAAAAGATGGAGTGGGGGGGCTTCCCTGGTGGCGCAGTGGTTGGGAGTCCGCCTGCTGATGCAGGAGACACGGGTTCGTGCCCCGGTCCGGGAAGATCCCACATGTCACGGAGCGGCTGGGCCCGTGAGCCATGGCCGCTGAGCCTGCGCGTCCGGAGCCTGTGCTCCGCAATGGGAGAGGCCACGATAGTGAGAGGCCCGTGTACCGCAAAAAAAAAAAAAAAAAAAAAGATGGGGGGGATCTTGTCCCAGGCCCCACCCTGACCAACTCAAGAACAATCCCATGTACAGGCCTTTTTTAAAAAGTCCTCGGGTACTTCTCCCCGTGCAGCTGGGTGAAGCTCCCTCAGGAAACAGTATTTCCTGAATCCTCTAAAGGCGAGTCTTCTCATCCCAGGCTTCCAAGTGAACTTATTCGTCATTCTCCAAGGGAATTTATTAATTTTGTGTTTTCACCTAGATGATAATCTATTTTTTTTCAGTCAGTTACAGAGACAAGGTTTTCTCTTTGTTGTGGTAATTTGCAGTAAGAGTTTTGTTTCCTAAATTGATGTGCAATGAAATGATGTTAATGGGAACGTCCGGGGGGCGGGTGAAAATTTTTAGTGAGGATGGTGTCCTTCTATTTACTCAGGTCTGAGAAACCTTGGAGAGTATGGTCTGGGACTGAAAATGTGGAAGACATGTCCAGTGTCACAGGCTTTGAGAGCAGAGAGTTGGCTTTGGGACCCGGAAAGGAAGAGCAAATGTGGCCAGAGAGGAGCAGGGAGGGGTGGGGGAGGAACGAGCCTCAGGGGTGGTAGCGGGGACCCCAGGGGGCTCCTCAGTGGGGAGATACAGCTGACATCCCTGGCAGCAGAACCCACAGGTGCAAAAGCTCAGGAGAGGAAAAGAACAGGTGTATTCCAGAACTGTGTGTCCTTCCATCTAAGCACTTGTAGGGTGGGAAGGCATCAGGGAAGAGCAGAAATGAAGCTGGGCGAGGCCACGTGGTGGCCGTGTTAATTTTCTCGGGCTGCCATAACAAAGTACCACATACGGCGTGGCTTAAACAATAGAAACTTATGATCTCACGATTTTGGAGGCTGGAGAGCCCAGGACCAAGCTGTCACAGTTCGGGTCCTTTCGGCAGCTGTGAGGGAGACCCTGTCCACGCCTCTCTCCTTTGGGTGGTTGCTGGTGATCTTTGCCATTTCTTGGCTTGTAGATATATCACCCAAATCTCTTCGTTCATGTTCACATGGCCTTCTCCCTCTGTGCATGTCTCTGTATCCAAAGTTCCCCTTTTTATCAGGATACCAGTCATACTGGATTAAGACCCACTCGAATGGCCTCATTTTACCTCTGTAGAAACCGTAACTCCGAAAGGTCATGTTCTAAAGTCCTAGGGTTTAGGACTCCATCATATCTTTTTGCAAAGAACCCAACCCAACCTATAACAGTGGCCAACCTCGCATGTCCAGCTTAGGAGCTTGGACTCCACTTAAACTGGATCCCTCTCTACCAGATACCCGCAAACTATTCTCTTTAGTTAAAGCCCAAATTACGTAGCCCTGGTACAAGCCCTCTTCAGTGTGCTGTTCCTTGTTAGCTTGTTCAATCAGTTGAAATTGTATTTCTTTTAGGCAATCAGTGTCTGTGCCCCAAGGGACCATCAGTTCCATGAGGGCAGGGCAGTAGGATACGCTGTTCCCTCCCTGTTACACCCTCAAGGCTGGAAGAGCAACCAGCACGCTCTGGCCGCATAAAAATGAACACGAAAAAGTGAACAGACACGTGAAACACGCATCTGAGGGTGTCAAGGAGCCACCCACAGGATCAGAGCTGGGAGGAAGCTCTGGGGGAGGCTGATGCGGTGCCCTAGAGAGACGTGATGCCAGCCCCTCGAGGGCGAGGGGAGGGAACAGATAAAAGAGGTGATGAAGGTAAGGAATGAACAGGTCTCAATAGGCCTCAGGGTGCAGTCGAAGGAGAACCCAAGCCACCCCCTCCCCCAGGCAGCGGCTGCGCCAGCTGGCAGGGCTCCCCAGGCTCTGACCCTGCCGCTTGCCTACATGTGGCCAGTGAATGACTTTTCCCACAGGTGCTGGCCTTCCCTTCCCTCCCAGGGCAGACAGCTGGCAGGACCTCAGAACCTCAGGCCCCCAGAGAGGAAGGAGGAACTGAGCTGCCCCTGCCACGGGCAGCCAGCTGGGAGGCGGCCTGGGGCCCTGCCTTGGGTCACCTGTCACAGAGACCAGGCAGGCTCGGGACTGCTTGAGAGCACCCAGTGGGTCTGCCCCCAGCCACTGGTGACTGTGGCAGGGGTGCCCAGCCCCGTGGGGTGAGCTTGGTGCAGGGACAGTGTTCCTAAATCCACCGAGATTCCCCCCATTTACAGGGCAGCAAACTGAGGCCTCCAGAAGGAGAGAGCAGCTGCACAGTAGGAGGTGGCGCCTCAAATCAAGGTTTCCTCCTCCATTCACCCCAACTAAGCCCCTTACTTTCAGGGCCTCTGTTGCCTTGGCTGTAGAATGGGAATAAAAAAGGCGCTCTAGGAGCTACGATTTGATGGCCGCTGTCTTCTCTCAAGACACCTTTTGAGCCAACACCACCTTTTCTCCTCTGATGTCCAGCTCTCTCACGCCCTCAGCGCCTCTTCCAGAGATTGCATCCCCGAGACGTGTGTGTTCAGCTTGTTTCTCATTATCTTAGGTATTGTCACCTCTTGGCTGACTCCTTATCCACTTTGAAAGAGGGGTTTAGATGCTGCGCTCCTTCAGGGTGACTCTTGCTTGAATTGAAAGGTGAGTCCTTTCTCTAGGTTGCAGTTTCCAAAATTTCCTGTGGGATCCCAGATTCGAAGACGACCTTAGAAGTACATCGCTTAAGTCACCCCTCATCTGATGCTTGGCTTCTGTCCATGTCTACTCAGTCACCATGTCATCCAAGTAAGGCAGGGTCATGCCCCACCAGCAATGGCCTATCCTACTTCCCAGTGATTCTAACCTTTAAAAGCTTTGCCTCATATTGAGCAAATTTGCCTCAGTGGGTCCCTTGAGGACAGGGGTGACCACGACCTGCCCTCGGCATTTAGAACAGAGCCTGGTGACCTGGAAATAACAAGAATCGCTTCTTGCCTAAATGAACTATAACCCTCCCCTTTCTTTCCAGCTCTGCCCTCCCAGGTGACTGTTGACCAGATGAAACACCACTGGCCACTCAGGTGAGAAGTTTTCCCAGATTCCTTGACCAGTCTGTAGCTGGAGCCAGGAGAGCATAGACAACGGGAACCACAGATTATCTGAAAGCGTCCTACTAAATTTTTGTCAAAAATGACAATCAGGGCTTCCCTGGTGGCGCAGTGGTTGAGAGTCCGCCTGCCGATGCAGGGGACACGGGTTCGTGCCCCGGTCTGGGAAGATCCCACATGCCGCGGAGCGGCTGGGCCCGTGAGCCACGGCCGCTGAGCCTGCGCGTCCGGAGCCTGTGCTCCGCAACAGGAGAGGCCACAGCAGTGAGAGGCCCGCGTACTGCAAAAAAAAAAAAAAAAAAAAAGACAAGTCACAGAAAGGCTTGGCTGCTATTACGATGGGTGGTGAAACCAGACAACTACACAGTCCAAACCCTTTCCTAACGAGGATGGAAATATCCTCATTAGGAACATAGAGTCAGGAAAGGGTGGTGCCCAAGGCCCAGCTAACCCACCAGATGGACCACAGGCCTCTGAACCACTGTGACCAACCTCTCTCAGGGGATGTCCAGTGGCTAGACGCACCTGCCGGGGCCCCAGTGACAAAAGATGGCCCAGTCCAAGGACTTATCCAAGGGACATTACAGAACTATGGACAGGGTTAAGGGAATCCACTAGGGGTACTAAATCACCAGGGATGTAGCAGCAGCTGGGAGCTCTAACTTCCCTGGAATCTGAAGCTTGGAGGGAGGAAGCTGTCGTGAGAGTCTGGAAGGAGCTGGGGCCAGGGGAGGAGCTGCTTGAGAGGGGCTGCAGCTGTCAGGAGAGAAGTGCAGCCATCCCGACCACAGCACAGAAGGGAGGGAGACTGGGGAAGAAATACCCCCACCTCTCCCTCCTCCCACCTCCTTCCCATTGACCCAACCCAACCAGAAAGCCGAGGGCAAGTAGTGCAGGGAGGCTGTCCATAGAGACAGCTTCCGGGGCACGGAGCAGGGAGGAGAAGGCAGCAGAGATCCGGATGTTATCCAGCTCACCATTAGCTTCCAATGCTTCATCCTTTCATCCAGCAAATGTTTAGCGATCACCTAGTACCTGTCAGGCGCTGTCCTAAGCTCTGGTGACACATAAATGATTCTATAGACCTTGACCCTGCCACCAAAGCAAGGTCTAAACAAATAATCCCTGAAATATAATTACCGGTTGGGATACATTCCGTCGAAGAAAAACTAAGGAACGTGATAAGAGATGTAAAGGTTTCTCCACGGGCACTGGAGAAGGCTTCTTTGAAGACGTCACGTTTAAGCTGAGCCCTGAGCGATAACTTCAGTTTAGGCAGGGAAAGACTGAGGGCAGTGTGTTCCAGGAAGAATAAACAGAGTATGCGAAGACTCCAAGATGGGCACTTTCAACAGACCACACACAGCCCGTGTGCCTGGAGTTCAATGAGTGAGACTCAAGGGGAGGGAGGGGAGAGAGGCATGGTCCAGGTAACGCTGCACCCTGGTGAGGAGTTTGTATGTTTTCCCAAGAGTGGTGGGCAGCCACCGGCCCCGTGTCATGGGTCCAGGGCTTCCATTCAGCCTCATACTGCCATTCCAGGCTCCTCAGTAGGGTTCTTGATAAGCATGAGTGTCAGGCCTTGGACTAACCTCCTTCCTTAGCTGCAGGACACCGCCAGGAGCTGTGGGGTGGCAACATTGGGCTTTGGGGTCATTGAGGTATAGGTGACCCCACTCAGGTTCATCATCACTTTACCAGTTCCACAAAGCTTGACTTTTCCTAAGCCCACTTGAGATAAGGAAGTTCATTCCTGGGCTTCCCTCAGCACCACCCTGCTCACCTCCAGCCTCAGAGTTCTCAGAAGGGAAGTTCACAAAAAAAAGGAGCCATTTTCTACACTTGAAACCCTCTGGAAATTGCCGGCAACCTTGTGGGATAGATTGAAGGGCAGGAGTAGAATACGGAGCAACTGGAACTCTCACCCAGCTGCCGACGGGAGTTCATGCAGGTGCAGTTGCTGTGGGAAAGTGTTTAGCAGCAGCTCCTAAAGTTAAGTAGGTTAAGTAGCCTCATTTTACCTCTGTAGAAACCGGAAATCCTACCTCTGGGGACAAACCTGAGAGAAACGAGTGCAAGTCTAACGAAAGACAGGTACTAGACTAGGAAGTTCCCAGCAGCATCGTCCATAACAGTCCCAAACTAGAAAGAACCCACGTGTCCACCAAGGCAGAATGGATACACCAACTATGATAGATTCACACAGAAATGTACCATAAAACACAGCGATAAAGAGGAACCAACTACTATACATGGAACAACATGGACGAATCTCAAAACCCTGTTGTGTGAAAGAAGCAAGACTCTAACCAGCACATACTGCATAATTCCACGTCTATGCAATCCCAGAAGAGACCAAACTAATCTATGGTGATAGAAGTCGGAGCATGGCTGTGCGGGTGGTGGTACAGGGATCATCAGAGATACTTCTGGCTGCTAGAAATGCTTTTCGATCTGGGGCGTATACACAGGAGCATACATTTGTCAAAACTCATTAAACTGTACTCAAGTTCTCAACTTAAGATGTATACACTTTGGAGCATCTAAATCATATGTCAATTTTAAAAACAGCTGGGCAGCACCTGGCTTTCACCCCTCAGCCCTGAAGGAAAGCAAACACTTCCATCTTTCTTATCCCCGGGTCATAAACTACATTGTTTCCCAACAAAGCTGTATCTGAACAGTGTTTATTTGACTCTTTTGAGTGCCTCCACCAGCAGGGTTTTTACAACTCTGTCCAGCATCTTTGGAAGGATGCTCTCCACCCACCTCACCCCCAAAGTAACCAAGGGCTGTCTTCATAAACAGATGCTTCCACTGAACGGATGCTTCGGACTGCCCACTCCTGCATGGCTCTGCCAGTGTCTGCAGGGCAATGAGATGAGTTCGGGCTTCCTGTTTCCAAGAGGGTTTTGAGTGGGTGGCACTACAGCTTGGAGTCTCCCTCTTATCACCTGGGGAACACGATCTTTTGGCAACTGTACCTGTAAATTCAGATTAACAGAGCCCTTTGCCATCCTATAAAGTCAGTTTCCCTTTCCTCAAATCTCACTTTATAAATAGCCCTGCTCCCCGGCTGAGCTGGCTTTATGTATTTATGATAACCTAGGTTCAAACCTGGCATGTACAGAGCCCTATCTATCCCCCACCCCCGTCCTTTTCTGAGGAATCCAAAGGATAAAGTCTGGTTATAAAAGGCCATGGCCAACCTGCTGGGCTGCAGGTGGAAGCTCTGGGGCCACACAGTAAGTCACAGACCCACGCGGGCAGGGAGCCGGGTAGGGGTAGGGCTGCCAGGGGGACGTGGCCCAGAACAGGGGAGCACAGCAGTGCAAAGACCCTGAGTGCAGGGTCCGAGAGAGGCGCTGCCCAACTCCCTGTGTGCAGGGAGGCCTCAGCCTCAGGGTCCCCACCTCGAGGGAGAGCCCCATGTGTGCTGAGGGCCGCCTGCCCTGTCCGCCAGCCTCGTGCCTGTGCATCTGGTGTCCGTGCGTGTCTCTGTCTTCATCCCCGAAGATGCTGCCGTCTTGGACCATCGGCCTTCTCCTGCTGGCCACAGTCAGAGGTGAGGATGCTGTCACCATCCCTTTGGTGACCGTGCCTGGGCTGGCCTTTGGGTAAGACAGACAGAGGCATCCTCATCACCTTCTCCCTAATTAATAGCATTATCATTATTGCATGAAACAGCAATCGCTACCAGTCGGGGAGTGATGACTCTGTGGTACAGACAGGGCACCGTGCTCAACAAGGATTATCCCAGCATTGTCCAGCTTGGTTCCCGTCCTCCTGCAAAGGCTCCAGTGGCTGGAGCAGGCGGCGGAGGTGGCAGGCAGCTCGGCCAGGTGGAGAGTGGGACGTTCTTGTCAGGCCCCCAATACCCTCAGTTCCTAGGCATAGACAAGTGCACGTCTGCAGACTAAAATCTTGTGGACGTGTCCCTCTGTGAACTCCCGTCCTGCCCGGCCTCCTGCCCAGAGGAGATGCAGACACCCACGTTCTACTTGTCCTGAAACCTCCCTTGTTACCAAAGCCCCCTTGAGCCCGAATCTGCTTATGCCCATCCCCCCACCTCCTCACGTGTACCTCGCAGGTGTACCTCGCAGGTGTACCTCACAGGTGCTCTCTTTCCCACACTGCCGGGTCTTCTCACCTCCTCTCCCATCAGTCAGAACCCCTCACTGCCTGGCTCGTGAGGGCCCCAAACCCTGCTGAGCACAGTCTCCCCAAGAACAGACGTGGTCTCCTCCAGTCCCTGCAAGGGTTTTCTTCTGCATCCGGACCCTTTCCCCTTGTCTCCTCAGCTTGCCCCCAGCCCCCTCTTGCCTTTCTGGAATTCCAGCCCAGCCTTGCCGCCAGACCCGGCCCCCGACAGAAGAGCCCGGGTGGGGTCTGGCTGCTCCTCAGGCCTTTCCAACCCCTCTTGGTCTCCTTCGCTGATCTGCTGCTTCCTCCTGCCCCAGACACGGGCGTTTCCAAAGGTCACTCCAGGTGCTCTCCTCATGTGTCTTTTCCTCAGGACTGCCCCCTTGTCCAGTCCCCAGCAGCACAGCCCCAGTCCTCCCAAGTTCCAGGCAGCTCCACCAGGGCCTCCCACCATGCCTCAAACTCACTTGTCCCCCACCAGGCTTGGACAGCACCCCCTCGCCCCATCTCCCCGCCTCTTCCTTAACTTCCTCTGCCATCAGGTCAGAAGGCCTCTCCCCTCTCCAGGCCCACAGCCCTGCCCCCAGGCTCCCCCACCTCTGAGCCACTTACTCTTGTCTCCCACCCCAGTCACCGGCTCAGCACCCCCAGCACCTCCCCACTACCCACCTAACACCCAGGTATCTTAACCTGGCATCGAAGCCCCTGCGCTTACCATCTGAAGTCAAGGTTGCTTTAGCCGCCTGTGGCCTTTCCTGTGGGACGGTTCCCTCTTCCCAGAATGAATTCAACGCTGTCATTATTCCTTCCCAGTTAGGTTTCCTCTCTTTCAGGGCCGGGTTTCGATCTGATTTGTCTCTATGGCTCCCCAGTTCCTACTTTTATTCCCAGTTAAGCTTCTAGGGTTCAAATCGTGGCTCCACCACTGGCTGTGGCCTTGGGTAGCTGACTTTTCGTCTCCGTGCCTTGGGCTCTTCTTCTGTCAAATAAAGGTAATATTCATTCCTTCCTCATGGGCTGTTTGGAGGCCAATACTGGTAAAACACTAGTGTGGTATCCGGCACATAGTAAACAACAAGTATTAACTATTACCAGTTTTTGAATGAATGACCAATAATTGGCTCCATCAATTGAGGAAGACTAAGAGAGAAAATCCATTGTAATCCTCTGTATTTGAAATTATGTCACCCCTGGTTATACTGGGGGTGACATAATTGTGAAAATATGTCATGGACTAGAGAAAGGACCCTCGGATTTAGATGGGGTTATTTAGGTCATCAACTGCATGTACTGAGCCCCTACTATACACAGTATGATGCAAAAATAAATTCTCCCTGTTCTTAAGACATTTACCTTTTCAAAGAACAACAGGGAAATCTGAAATGGCAGAGAATAATTTGGAAAAAACAAAGGTGCATAGAAGGATGACGTGAAGACATGTGGACTGGACAGATACCCAGGAATGCCTATTGTGTGCACGGCCTGTGCTGGATGTAAGAGAGACCTCAAGACTCATCGAATAGCATCTCTGTGCTACGACATTCGTAGACACTTGATATATACATGATGGTTGATGAGTGGATGTAAAGGGCCATCTGGGAGTTTCCTGCAAGAGGTAGTTTTAAGGCTGAAGGTTCCCAGGAATTCTCAGTGATTCCCCAACCTGCCTGATGAACAGGGGCACTTATTAAATATGCTGTTTCTCGGGCCCCACCCCAGACCCTCTGAATCAGAATCTCTGAGGGAGGGGCCTGGGAGTGTGAAGATGCTCATTCACCCTCAGCCCCCAGGTGGTTCTTATCACCACAGAAGTCTGAGGAACACTGACAGCAAAGATAAAGATGAGCATCGGCCTTCACCAGCCCTGAGCTGTACCCTGAAGAGTCCTCCCGAGTAGCTGAGATGACATTGCTCCTTCTCAGACCCTCACAAGTGTCCTGTTTGTTCCTCTTCCTGCCCCAGGAAAGGAGATCTGCTACAAACCTTTCGGCTGCTTTTCCGATGAAAAACCATGGACCAGCATCTTTCAGCGGCCTTTAAAGTTATTTCCCTGGTCTCCCAAGGACATTGACACCCACTTTCTTCTGTATACAAATGAGAATCCAAATAACTACCAAGTAAGAGGGGCATAGAATGACCGCATGGTGGGGGATTTGGGCGCCCACACTGGAGCCTTCACATGGTTGTCTGAGGAATAATTCACTGCCTTGGAACTTTTCACATGACGCTCCCTCACCAGTGTTAGACTTAGAGCCATCTTAGCTCTCGGGATCATAAATCCCTTCGAGTATCTGATGAAATCTATGGGCGCCCAACCCGGAAATGGACACATTCACACACTTGTGCACAGAACTGCAGGGCTTCCCAGGATTAGAACCCTGTTTGTGGAGGAAGGGGGTGTGAGCAGCTCTTATGGAGAAACCCAGACCTATGTATCCCTGAGAGGGTCTGGCTTCTTTCCAAACCAGGCAGTGGAGAGAGCGTAGCCCCTCAGAGGGTAGGGGTCGGGGGATGTAAATCCTTCCTCAGGAGCTAGAAGGGGAACAGGGGACATTTAATGACAAAGGAGAAACTTGGGGGCCCTTGGAGCGATCTTCAGTTCCCAGAAGGCCTGCCCGGTGGAGGCCAGCAGGCTTCCTCCAGGTGCTCAGAAGTGAACAGGAATAACTTGCTCAGAACTCAAGCAGCTCACAGCTCTGACCCCAAACCAAGTTTGAGAGAGCAGGGTGTCTGTCTGTAGGTCCCCGAGGTCACCTACTGTCGGATTCTAGGTGACAAACTACCCACCCAGAGTCCCCATTTAAAAAAATAATTTTTAAAAATAAAATATATTTTATGCAAAAAAAAAATCCTGAGAAGGGACTCATAGGCCTCCCCAGATGGCCAAAGAGGTCCTGGCACAGAAAAGCTGAGGAACCCCTGGGCCAGAAGCATCAGGCATGAGGGGAGATGCACCTCAACGGAGCAGGAAGGGTTAAATGCATAAAATAAAAAACACTGGATTAAAAAGGACACTAATTATACTGGAAAACAGTTATCAGAACATTTAAAAAGATAAATATGGGATATAGTAATATGTGTGCTGCCTTATTATCTCACTAAATAACAAGGTCTGGGGTTGGTCTAATAACGTCTGTAATTTTAAATAGTAATGCGTACAGGTGATATTTTTAAATATCTGTAACAACTGTAATATAAAATGAAAATATCTGCCACCTCTATTGGTGACAGTGTATTGCTAAGTCTGCTATGTTTGCTGCTCAATTTCACAATTAACAAAAATGCTACATTTCAGTATAGAAAAATCAATAAACCTGGACGTTCTGAATTCTATCCTCCAACCCTAAGTCAGGAACTCCTGTTCTAGCCTCATCCAACTTCGTGGGAGTTGAATCTGTCACCTTGGCTACGGGAATGGGCTCTAGTGGGTCTGTGGCTTGGAAAGGCCAACATTCAAATTCATCTTTTCTAATTTAACCAGCGGATCAATGTCACTGACCTTAGCACCATCGAGGCTTCAAACTTCCAGCTGGACCGCAAGACACGCTTCGTCATCCACGGCTTCCTAGACAAGGGGGAGGAGGACTGGATAATTGACCTGTGCAAGGTAGGCATTCACCCTCCTCACCTGGTGAGAGCAGCGCCCAGCACATGGAGGCAAACTCCGCATCCCCTGAGGCTGGGAAAGGATAACTTCCCAGGAGAGACGGGTCCATCCTAAAACCACTGAGGAAAACTCGGGTTCTCATGGGTACCCAATGTCAAGGTCTCCCAACCCACGAACCTCTAGTCAAACATCTCCTTATGAGGCTGAAAAGACCCAGAGTCCAATCAGAAAGCCCCAGAGGTGGAGACAACAGCAAATGACCTGGCGTTTGTCTCTGATGGTTTATATAAAACCCTTGTATGTCATAAAAAATACTTTACCCCCCGCAGCACTACTACCCAAAAGCATTTGCTGTGATGATGGAAATGCTCTATATCTGCACTACCTGGATCAGGAGCCACTGGCCACCTGTGCATACTGACCACTTGGCTTGTGGCCAGTGTGACCAAAGAACTGAATTTTAAATTTTATTTCATTTTAATTAACTGTAAAGAGCCACATGTGGCTCCTGGCCACAGTATTGGACAGTGCAGCGCTATAGTGATCATGAGTATTAGTAATGAATTCTTATTCATACCATCCATTTCCTGAGCACTTACTGTGAGTCTGGCATGGTGCTAATCATTCCACAGTCCTTGTCCCGTTTAACCCTCCCAGCCACGCTGTGAGGCAGGCACAGTTATGGTTCTCATTTTACAGATGAAGAAATTGAGGCAAAGAAAACTTCAGTACTTGCCCAAAGTTGAATCCAGAGGTGGAATGCGAAACGAGGTCTTCTGTCCACAAGACACAACAATCCCGTGTGTCTACAGCTTTGGCCTGTAGGAGGTGCCCATGGCACGGCTCTTAGAGGCTTAAGCTGTACTGGGATAAGACCTCGAGCAGCTTCTGCCGGAGCGCTCTTTGTTCCTCTTGGTCTGGGGTTTCACACGTGCCTCCTGAGTTCCAGAGGGAGGCTACGTGGACCTGGGTATTGGAGAGCCAAGGGTATGTGGTCCACCATGATGCCTTGACCCCCCAGCCAACCACTCCCAACTTCAAAATGCAGTCCAGGACCTCCCCAGATGAACAAAGGATATAGTGTAGCCCTTTCTGATGTTTCTTCCCTCCAGCCCCCAAGGGACCAGTATCTGTGCTTGGGTCACACTACATGATACAAAAGATGCATGTATCCGGGAGAGCTGTCTCCTACCTCGGTCTAAATTTCATCTTATTAAACTTGTCCCTCAATACTTTATATCTCCCATCAAAGCATTTTTGGGAACATAAAAGCGGCCTCTCTATCTAGTATAAGGGTCTGCAAACTTTCCTGTAGAAGAGCAGGTAATAAATATTGTAGCATTTGTGGGCCATATGGTTTCAGCTCATATGGCTTCTGTTGTAGCTATGAGGCAGAGGTGAACAATATGCAAACAAATGGGTGTGGCTGTTTGCAATAAAACTTCATAAAAGCAGTTAGCAAACTACTACCCGAGTGGATTTGGCACTCGGGTAGTAGTTTGCTAACCCCTGACCTCATAAGTCATCTTTCTGACCTGGTTGTGTCAATGACCATCTGTAAAACCTTAGACAAGTCACTCTGTTCCAGGCCTCAGTTTCCACATCTGCTAAGTGGGAGTAAGTATACCCAGTTCACAGCACTGTGGTGTGGTGTGGATCAGGACGAGTGTGAGGAATGTTAAAGTTCTGACACAAGCTAGATGCTTGACGGTTGTGAACGCCTATCTGTGGAGTGTGCAACCCGTGGCTGTTAATAATCTGGTTTCTCCCTCATGTTTGTCTTTCCCAGAAAATGTTTGAAGTGGAGAAGGTGAACTGCATGTGTGTGGACTGGAAGCGCGGGGCCAGGACAAGATACACCCAAGCTGTCCACAACACTCGGGTCGTGGGAGCGGAGATAGCTTACTTAATACAAGGGCTGTCGGTAAACCCCTGCCTGGGCCACATCCTGTGGGTAGGGGGCAGGGAGAGGGGCAGACCAGCACCCCGTGGCACCCAGGGGCAGCCTGGGGACCCATGGGTAGAGGCAGAGCCTGAAAGCCGGGAGCCCAAGAAGGGCCTTTGCTACATGAAGCTGCAAACTTCCTCCCTCCTGGGTTGTCCTGAAGATCCCTAGCTGTGGGGCCTGAGGCAGACTAACCTCTTCAGGCCTCAGTTTCCCCTTTTGAAATAAGCCTTCCTTGCAGGCTGTTCTGGGAATTGTAGAGCAGGCTGGGCTGCCCTGAAGTTCTCAGCCCAGATGAGTCTTCGCTCTCAGGGAAGGTCCCTTACGGCCTCCAGGAAGGTCGAGTCTGGAGACCCCCAGAGCCGGGCCCATTACCATGTTCTGCACTGGGCCAGCCCCTGCCGGGGACGAGGGGAGGGAGGTCCGCGGTGGGCTGCGTGTGGGAGCCGGCGGAGCACTGCCAGTCCCGGCCAGGGCGGCCTGCAGGTGATGCGCTGGCCGCTGGTCAGCACCGTTACCCCGCGCGCCAGCCGGACCCCGGGACCTGCAGACTGTGGCCAGCCAGGGGCCGGGTCGCGCTGTCCTAGGCGGCGGCCTGGAGCCGGGGGTCGTTCCTCCCGAGTTTCCAGCCTGGGTCCTGCCCCAATCCTCGCTCCCCGAGAGCCAGCGCGTCCCCACCCGGTGCTCTGGGCCCTGACGCTCCTTCCCTCCGCAGACCCAGCTGGGCTATGGCCCCGAGAACGTGCACCTCATCGGCCACAGCCTGGGCGCGCACACGGCCGCTGAGGCGGGCAGGAGGCTGGGGGGCCGCGTGGGCAGGATCACAGGTAGGGGCTCTGGGCCGGGGTTGGGGGCGGGCGCCGGCCCAGCCAGGGGAGCAGGCGGTGGAAGGAGAGACCCGCGCGCTTCCCACGGCCAAGGGAGCCCCTTCCGGTCCTCCTGGAACTGGTTTTAGGTGGTGCAGGGGACTTGAAAAATAATTGTTCATATATTTTCATGTGTACTAGAAAATACACGATTGTAAGCAAAAATACATTTATAAAAAAAGAAAAATATAACTAACACATTAAACTCATGACTTCAGGGTTATTATTGGTAGAGTATGGCAAAGTTTTTTAAAAAGTGAGCTGATTTTTGAAAAAAAATCAATTTATCAGTTCCACAAATATTTATTGAATGTCTTCCCTGTGCCGGGACAGGCAGAAAATGAAAGTGACTAGTTGAGACCTGCCATAGGAGGTGCTCAGTAAAGAATGAATGGAGGAAGGAAACACCAGGCAGAATGAATACACAGACATAGACACAGACAACCGTTTGGTGCACCACATCAGTATGTAACTTAGGCAAACTGTTCAAGTCAGCATTTAATGAATGCATCTGTTGCTCTGGGCACCAGGCTAGGCTTCGGGTGAAGGATAAAGGGTATTTTTCAGTTTGCAATGTCCTTTCTCTTAGATCTTTCCATGGGATTTTCACAGTAACCCTGCCAGGGGAGTTACTGTTGTTATCCCCACTTTCCAGGTGCAAGGAGGACAGGCTCCTGGCCTTGAGCAGCCAGCACTAGATGTAGGTCACCGAATCCTGAGTGCCCTGCTCCTTCCACCTTCTGCTTGTCTTTGAAGATGAACTGGGCACGGCTCCTGCCTCAGGAAATCCACAGTCTAGTGCAGAGACAGACAACTAAGTAGACAAATAAAAGTCAAAGCAGAATTAACGAATGCAGAAGAATCCTATGCAATGAGGAGGGAATGACCCAAGAAAGGAGAGGCTACACTTTCCATGAAGAGGTTGTGTTTGAGGGGCTCTTGGAGGGGAGAGAGATTAGGGGAGAGTGTGGGAGAGCGAGCAGCAGGCCGGGGGCCATGACCGCAGACGCGGGGGAATGGGCCGTGCAGGGCTCGGAGACTGTGGAGGAGCTGGGCCGGGCCCGGGAGCTCAGTCTTGGAGGGCCGTGGCCAAACAGAACGTGTGTGAGGGAAGAAAGGAAAAGGGAGACGAGGGGAGCAAGGGCACCATCCCCATCTTCCATGACGCCAGGCAGTGGGGATTTCTGGATGTCCTGTGACAGGCAACGACCCCACTGGCAGCCTTTCTGTCCCAGCCTCTCTCCCAAGCAGACCAGGACCTACAGACTCAATTCTCCAAACTATGACTGCTGGGGCGTGGGATCCTTTGCCCAGGAATCCCCATGGATTTTGTGCGTACAGGGTTTAGATCCTGGGTGGTCTTAGAGTGCGGCCTCCCTGTCCACCTCCCCCTTCTTAGGGCTGGACCCGGCACAGCCATGCTTCCAGGGCACGCCAGAGGAGGTTCGGCTGGACCCATCCGATGCCATGTTTGTGGATGTGATTCACACGGATTCTGCTCCCATAATCCCTTTCCTGGGTAAGTTCCTCACCCCACCTCTCAGGGACCAGGGCTGTAACTGATGAGAGCAGATCCAGGCATGTGCCCCCTGCCACCCTCCCCCACCTGCACACACATACCACAGAGTGGTATTCAAAATGGTTAACCAACCAGTCAAAACGGGTGTTTGGGCACCAACCAGTCAAAACGGGTGTCAGCCACAAACAAACAGCAAGTTCAGTGCCAGTGATGTCAGCCTGAGGCCCCACGTAGGACGAAAGGCTTCTATAACCTGTGGAAGGCTCCCTCAGTCTCCAGACTCTGCATCCTTCCCTAGTCTGTCAGTATCCAGAGTGGCATTTATTATTGATGTTCGACCTGTAATCTTTGCATTTTTTTCTTCTTTTGTCAAAGCTTTGATAAAGTTTGTTTTTTTGGAGATTAAATATAGCCCTTAATTGAATTCTTCTAAAATTAACATTCTTTTTTCAATATTTTCTTGTATAACCACTCATGAAATGTACCAATAAAAGGTATGGTTTTGATGATCCTATCACTTATGAAGTGTTTACCATGTGCTGCATTGAACATTTTGCATGCATTAGCTCATTAATCGTTGTAACAACTCTGAAAAGTGGGTATTGTTATTACCACTTCATAGCTGAGGAAACTGAGGCTCGACAAGGTAAAGTAATTGATCAAGTAATTGTCAAGATCACAGATGTGTAAGAAGAACCAGGATGTGATCACAGGTCTATGTGCTTCAAAATCCAAACCACCTAGCCATTATGCTGTGGTTCTCAATATAACAACAAAGTTTATGTGGTCTCAGTTAACACTATAATGTAGAAACCAAAATTTTAAAATGAATAAAGTAATAAAAAGTGCACCAGCCCTGCCCTGACATATGTCTTCTGGTGCATAATGGTATCAGGACACCAATGATGGTATCGTTGTTGTTCAGGGCCTCCTCCTTTCTTTCTTTTTTTTTTTTTTTTTTTTTTGTGGTACGCGGCCTCTCCCGTTGCGGAGCACAGGCTCCGGACGCGCAGGCTCAGCGGCCATGGCTCACAGGCCCAGCCGCTCCGCAGCATGTGGGATCTTCCCGGACCGGGGCACGAACCCATGTCCCCTGCATCGGCAGGCGGACTCTCAACCACTGCGCCACCAGGGAAGCCCTCTCCTCCTTTCTTGTCTTGCCAAGTGCTCATTTGAGAACTTCCGCAGAGCCAGAGACAGGGTGGCTGCACTGTGGGGAGAAGTTGCCAAGAAGGCTCTTGCTCCCATTGGAAGGAGCTGAACGCTCTTTGTGGCCAGCACCTGACTCTGGGACCACTTCCCTCCCACTCATCTCTGCTGCCAATGTTTCAGGTTTTGGAATGAGCCAAAAGGTGGGCCACCTGGATTTCTACCCAAATGGAGGAAGGGAAATGCCTGGATGTCAGAAAAATGCCTTGTCAACCATCATTGATATAAATGGAATATGGGAAGGTATGTAAATGAGGGAAGCAAGACAGCAGCTGCTCCACTTGGGGAGAAGGCAGGTGGTGTGGTCTGTGCCGGGCATTTTCACAGCAGTGACACGAGATAGTTACTCTGATTAGCCCCATTTTACAGACGAGGAAATGGGGTCAGAAAAGTGATAAAATTTGCCCAAGGCCACCTTATATTTAAGCCCAATTTCTGGCTGCAAAGCCCGACCCCATGCCCAGCCTGCGCCTTCTCCCCCTTAGCAGGATGCTGAGACATGGGCTGCACTGGCGCATCAGTTAGGACCCAGCTTTGCCTTTGGCCCCCATCCTTCCTTCAGTGCAGGCTCCTTGAAGATCTGCAGAGCATAAGCAAAGATTTGGAGGGTTTTGACTTTCTTGCCATTTGCTATTGTCGGGTGCTAGGGATGGAAAGGGACCGAGCTGGTAAGAAGACGATGGGGGGAAGGGGGAGGACGGACGTGCCCTGTGGGTTTGAGGGGCACGTGCATGGAGGCGGAGGCCTGGGGGTCTGGGGGACGAGCCTTGTACGTGTCTCCATTTATCTGAGAAAGCAGGCTCAGTACCCCTAATGTTAGGGGACCTAAAGTACCATCTCCATTAGCCGTCCCTTGTTCTGGCCCGGGGCTATTCCTGTTGCCCCTCCCCTGAGAACAGGCGTCACTCTCCTCCCTAAAAGTGGAGGCTTTGAGTCTGTGATCATCTCATCTTAGTCTTTATTTTTTCTGAGTGGGGAGTTCCCCGAGGCCAGGGGCCGTGGCCTGGGCGACCCGGACTCCTCAGGACCCTGCGCAGGGCCTGGCGCAAAGCAAGCTCTGTCCAGCTTGTTACCTTGAGCTGAGCGGCCTTCCGTGGCATTTTGATCTTGCATGTGCTTCATGTGAAAGAGCAGAGTCGATAAAACAATAGCCAACATCCCCCTCCTCTCTGCTCAGCACCGGGTAACTCGAGGGAGGGCTGCTTGGCTGGTCTGATTTCTGAAAGAACACCAGAGTCACAGCGAGGGCTGCCCCCTCTCCGATGGGACGCGCAGGGCACACATAATAGGAAGGAGCCCAGGTTTAATTAGAGAGGTGGTCGGTCGCTGGAACGTGCTCCTGTTGTGTGCGAGCCGAGTCACCCTGGCCGCTGAGGAGCAATTACATCCGCTTGCTTCTCTAACATGGAATCCCTGGTCAGCAATTTTGGATGAAAGAGACAGTTAACCTCGAAACAGGTCCTATTGTCTGGTAATGAGTGTTGGTGTGGGGTGCGCGGGACTGGGGGGCTACGGAGAGCTAATCCCCCAAGCACAAAGGGCAACATTCCTTTCCCCACGGGTGGCGGATGAAGCCCAGCAGACCCCCAAGCAGTGGTCCCCAGGTATGCCAGGGTCACTGTGGATCACTCCGTGGGAAGTTTGTACTTAGTAGCTGGAGACAGGAAAACACAATTTCCCAAACAAGAGGACTTTGGTTTAAAGAGAAAGACGGTGAAAGAGTAGCCAGAGGCCACGGTGACCTTGCTCTCCATTGCTTTTACCTTATGCCTGGAGGAGTAAGAAGGAAGAATTTCTCAGCCTGAGACCATAGACAGAAAAGCTTGGTTCACGCGCAAGGTGAAGTATGATATATCTCTAACCAACGCTCCCCGCTCCCCCAAGCCTTCGTTATTCATTTACGTTACATGCCTGGCCCCCGAGGATTAGACAGAGGTGCTTGTTAGACCTTCTCACTCCCTAACACTTGCCTAGCCCTGGGGGGGGCCACCCCAGAAAATGGACAGTGCCGGGGAGAGGAAAGTGACTCCAGCCAACCACCACTACTAAACAAGCCCCAGCTTTTCTACTTGCCCCGAAGTATGTCAAGGTCAATGACAGAAATTGTGAATTGTGACCAAGGGGTTCAGGGACACCATCACCCACCTATGAAATGCAGAGGTGATTCCTCGCTGGGTCTGAATGGTTCGGGCTTCAAAAGTGTAATGCCTCTTGTTAGCGCCCTTGGCCTTTGCCTTCTCAGGAACCCAAGACTTTGTGGCTTGCAATCACATAAGAAGCTACAAGTATTACTCAAGCAGTATCCTCAGCCCCGATGGCTTCCTAGGCTACCCTTGTGCGTCCTACAATGAGTTTCAGGAGGTAGGTCACACCAGGCGCCCAGGGAAGTTGGTGGTGATGGTGGTGTTGTCCCTTTGGCTTGGAACAGAGCAGAGATGTAACTCCACGGCTAATGAAAGGAGGCACTAGAAATGCTGAGGCTTACGGAGCCTTCCTCCCAGGAATAGGATGGGCAGGAGGGGGACAGCAGACCTGAACTGTGCTGGGCCTTCCCTAGATCCCCAACTTTTCATTCTGGAAAATTCCCAATGTGTGCAAGGATGCATGGGTAGATGGATGCGTGCCTGCATGGAGCAGTGGATGGGGGAGAAGGGGTAGAATGGATACATGAATGGAAGGAAGAATAGGTAGATGAGAAGATGGATGAGGGATGGATGGATGGATGGATAGACAGGAGGATGGAAAGGAAAATGGGTGAGTCAAAGGCCTACGACTCACAGACAGACTGTTTTCTTTCACTAGAATGGCTGTTTCCCTTGTCCTGCTGAAGGATGCCCCAAAATGGGGCACTATGCTGACCAATTTCAGGGGAAAACCAGTGCTGTGGGACAAACCTTTTTCCTGAACACAGGAAGCAGTGGTAACTTTACTCGTAAGTTTCCATTTTACTCATTTAAAAATGCTTGCAAATAATTTCAGAGTATCAGCCTTATTAGGACCCTTGGTAGCAATTGACAGAAACTCACCTCCAACCAGTTTAAGCTATAATGGAAAGGCAGTAAAATGGCATTTGTCTTGGATCTCAAGTTCACCCCTTTAACCAAAAATCCTGATCAATGGAATAAAGTACAGTGATTGGCCCAGGCTGGGTCACATGTCCACCCACCCCAGTGGCAGGAAGGATGGATCCATTAACAGAAGAGGGCAAGGCGGGGCAAAGTCCCTGTAAGTCAAGAAGTCACACACACTTGTGCACACACACAAGCACGCTGCATTTCTGTTGTTGTTTTGCCCAGCTTCTCATTAAAAGAGTACAAGATAGCGAAATGATCAAGATTCTTTTGTTAAAATTAATATCACACGGTAGCCGAATAGAAGAGCAATTATTTTTCAAGGGATTTTTACATTAAAAAAAAAATTTATATAGCACTTCACAAAACTCTTCACTTACAGTATTTCATGTGATCTTCACAATATTTATCATGAAAGATCACGGTTTGTCACTCTCTATAAAGTCTTATATGTATATTCCTTTGACCCGGTCATTCCACTTCTCAGAGTGTACCTTAGGAAAATACTTGCATGAGAAAGTGCTCAAGGGTGTTCACTGCAGCACTGTTTTTAATACCAGAAGATTGGAGAGAGAAACCTGGATACCCACCAATTGGTAAACCACCAAGTACTGTACAGAACCGCTAAAAAGAAGGCGATAGCTCTACGTGCTGAGGAGAGATCTCTAAGGCATATTTAGTGAAAAGGCAAGCGACAAAACAGCCTGCAACATGTCATGTATCAGTCAGGGTCCCAACAGGAGACAGAACTCATCCAAGTGGCTCAAATGGAGAGATTTTACTGAAGGGCCTCCTGTTAGAGGTGTGGGCAGGGTTAAAGGAACAAGCAAGATTTTCATGTTAAATTTTTACTTACCCATATTCATATTTTCCAAAATTTTATAATAAAATATTTTTCTTTGTAACAAGAAAAAAAAGGGCAAGGGTTGCCGAGGCCCCCGGAATCTGGTGGCTGTGCAGCTCTCAGAATACAGGGAAGGACGGAGTTTCTGACAGACTCATGGTTCTGGAGCGAGGTGGGGGCCAGGGAGATGACACCTGCACCTCTCTCCTCTGGCCTTCTGACCTCCTGCATACACCTCGTATTGGCTAAACCCAGCTAAAAGCCAGCAGCAAGGATCCTGGGGTGGGAGGCAAACATTCCGAAACACAGGGCAGGACGGAGAAAGGGAATCATTCTGGGGTGGGGATGGGTGGAGCGAATAGAGAATAACAGCACATACTATTTAAAGA
Source organism: Leucopleurus acutus (assembly GCF_964270905.1). Classification (NCBI taxonomy): domain Eukaryota; kingdom Metazoa; phylum Chordata; class Mammalia; order Artiodactyla; family Delphinidae; genus Leucopleurus; species Leucopleurus acutus. The sequence continues at coordinate 14,089,202 of NC_139156.1, read as the reverse complement.
AGGGAAAAGAAGCCCATATTCTTTTATATACACAGATGTGTGAGAGAAAGAGAAAGAGAAAGCTCTAGATCAGCCTACCTCAACCTCACACTACTGACATTTGGGGCTGGATAATTCATTGTTGTAGGCGTCTGTCCTGTGCATTGCAGTTTGTTTAACAGATCCTTGGTCTCTACCCACTAGATGCCAGTAGCTCTCCACACCCACCCCACCTCACCCCCAGTGTGACAACCAAAGAAGCCTCCAGACATTGCCAAATGTCCCCAGGGAGGCAAAATCTCCCCCTGATTGGGAACCACTGGACTTGATTAAGTATAGAGACCAAAGTGATGACATCAGGGAAGGACCTGGGATGCAGGGCAGGTAGATGGGGTGCTGATGAAGGTTCTTTCTTTTTTTAATTTATCTGGGTTGTTTTTCTATTGAGAATATGTCCGTTGCATGTGAAAACAGCAATAAACTAAAAGAGCAGTAGGTGTTTTATCCAAACATTATAGCCACAAGCATCTCCCTCTCCCTGTGGCCTTTCTGGGGATGGCCAGCGATGTGTACCCAGGGTACACAGGTGCAGTAACCAGTTGCCCTGCATTCATCAGGGCACATACATTGCTGTATCGACAAGAGATTGTGCTGAAATATAAGATTTACTTCCTCTGGAGTCCCTCACCCCCACTTAGAATCTGAATCCCAGGACCCCAAACCTCGTTTAAGGAAATCATTACTCACATTCACCCTTACCTCTCATCCGCGGGGGACGTAGAGCTTGGAACAAGGCTGCGTCCACGGGGTCATTCTTTTCAACAAGAGGAGTTATTCGAATGATTGTATTTCTTTCAACAGGTTGGAGATATAGGGTATCTGTCACATTGGCTGGAAAAAAGAAAGTGAGTGGGTACATCAGGATTGCTTTGTATGGAAGTAATGGAAACTCAAAACAATATGAAATTTTCAAGTAAGTTTGATAGTAAAGTGAAATGACCATACTTTCCATAATAGATTCTTCATACAAGATTGGGTATAAACTGCTTTATAAAGCTAGCCATCTATTATACAGAACCATTGAATCCTGGAATGTCAAACCTGGAAGGAAGGCTTAGCATCTGGTTCAATCACCCCATTTTACACATGAGAGGAGTGAGGCCCAGAGGGGGAACCGGCTATTTAAAATGAGACAAATGCTAACTCCTTTTGGATTGTCAGTCGTTGCTTCCTGACTTAGGTTTTAGGAAAATCAAATTCTCCTTAGGCCAGGCACGTTTGTATGGCAACTCCCTTCCCGGCAACACACACACAGGAAGCCTGAGGCCAGCTTCTCGTTGCTGTGGTAGCCGCAGCACCTACTTTTGCTGGACATATGAGATAGTTGGTAAATGTGTGTTGGATGAATGCATAACCGTGCTGTAAAATTAGATTCTGGATTTTGCACGAACTTTTACTTAATAATTTTCGTGTTAAGTTAAAATTCTTTGACAACATCCTGTGCTACATATGAGGGGCTAACAAATGACCTCGGCTGACCCACAGGCATCTTCTAACATAAGACGTTGCATTAATACAGTCCTGCTGTGAACTAATAGGGTTAATACACCACCCCAAATATTTAACTTCCCTCTAGGGACAAACTAAGACAGTGGAAGTCTAGAGTCTAGTATTTTTTAAGGGTCTGTTCTTCACAAATACATTTGTGTTTTAGCAGCCCCTGGATGTGCATGAAGTCATACAACCTATTTGCAGAAAACCAGAAACAGCAGCCGTTGTTTGAAGAAAAAATAAATTGCTGTCATCCTATGTATTTATATATCCAGCTGATATAACATTTTCTGTCTATGTTTTCAGAGGATCCCTCCGACCAGATGCAAGTCATATGCATGACATTGATGTGGACCTCAAAGTAGGAAAAGTCCAGAAGGTCAAGTTCCTCTGGAACAACAATGTGATAAATCTCTTCCGGCCCAAACTGGGGGCTTCCCGAATTACAGTGCAAAGTGGTGAAGACAGGGCTGAGTGAGTATCTTTCATTCCATCTAAGTTTTATTTTCTATATTTAGCTACCAATGTATTCACCAATCCATCCATGCGTCCAATCACCCACCTACCTACCCATCTAGGTATTTATCGACTCATCCATTCGTCCAGCCCTTTCTGCTCATCCACTTACCTATCCACTTATCCATCCAGCCATCTCTCCAGACCTGTCTCCTCACCCTTCTGGCTGTTCAGCCATCCATCCATTCATCTACCCAACTCTTGATCTCAACTCTCCATCTATCCACCCAATTTACTTTGAAAAATCAATCATTTTCCTTAAGCCAAATTCAACTTGACAGGAGCAAGGCCTCAGTGGTAAGGCATCGATTCAAAAACCAGGCAAATATGAAACTCTTTTACCTTAAGCAATAAGGAAGACACGTGCAGTACTTGTAGGAAATCTCTGAGTTAATTTCAGCTGGGGTGCAGGTATTAATGTAAATTGTTTTGTTTGGAGACTACGGCATGTGTTGGGATCTAGCTTATAGGGGCAGGCTCTTCTCATTCGGAGGGAATAGAATCTTACTCGGTAGGAGTTGGGAGAGTACCTAATTGTGTTTAAAATATGGAAACTCCTAACTGTGTTTAAAATATGATCCACCTTAAAAGGAGATCCTCATTGCTAAGCCCCAAACCCCCTAGACTTTGAAAATCTTTGGTCTGACCACTGATTCACTCTCAGCTCATTAAAAGCCCAAGGAGGGGAGGAGGTTCTTTGAGTGGATTTGCTGGGTGAGAGTCACTTGGACTCTGCCTGGTGTAGCAAAAAGCTTTTCAGTCAGAGAGGTCCGAATCCCAGCGAGTCGGCCAAAAGCCGTTTACTCATCTGAGGTCACGCTTCCACGAGCAAACGAGCCTCATGCTGGAAAGGTTTTCTTCCACAGGTATAATTTTTGCAGCAGCGACATGGTGCAAGAAGACGTTTTACAAACTCTGTACCCTTGTTAAAAATGTGGTGGCCTCAGAAGATCTAAATAGACATTTCTCCAAAGAAGATCTACAGACGGCCAACAAACACATGAAAGGATGCTCAACATCATAATCATTAGAGAAATGCAAATCAAAACTAAAATGAGGTATCACCACACACTGGTCAGAATGGCCATCATCAAAAAATCTACAAACAATAAATGCTGGAGAGGGTGTGGAGAAAAGGGAACCCTCTTGCACTGTTGGTGGGAATGTAAATTGATATAACCACTATGGAGAACAGTATGGAGGTTCCTTAAAAGACTAAAAATAGAACTACCATACGACCCAGCAATCCCACTACTGGGCATATACCCTGAGAAAACCATATATCAAAAAGAGTCATGTACCAAAATGTTCATTGCAACTCTATTTACAATAGCCAGGACATGGAAGCAACCTAAGTGTCCATCGACAGATGAATGGATAAAGAAGATGTGGCACATATATACAATGGAATATTACTCAGCCATAAAAAGGAACGAAACTGAGTTATTTGTAGTGAGGTGGATGGACCTAGAGACTGTCATACAGAGTGAAGTAAGTCAGAAAGAGAAAAACAAATACCGTATGCTAACACATATATATGGAATCTAAAAAAAAAGAAAAAAGAAAAAAAAATGGTTATGAAGAACCTAGGGGCAAGACGGGAATAAAGATGCAGACCTACTAGAGAATGGACTTGAGGATACGGGGAGGGGGAAGGGTAAGCTGGGACGAAGTGAGAGAGTGGCATGGACATATATACACTACCAAACGTAAAATAGATAGCCAGTGGGAAGCAGCCACATAGCACAGGGAGATCAGCTCGGTGCTTTGTGACCGCCTGGAGGGGTGGGATAAGGAGGGTGGGAGGGAAGGAGACGCAAGAGGGAAGAGATATGGGGACATATGTATATGTATAAGTGATTCGCTTTGTTATAAAGCAGAAAGTGACACACCCTTGTAAAGCAATTATACTCTAATAAAGATGTTAAAAAATAAAGGAGAAATGATAAAAAAATGTGGTGGCCTCTTTATCTTTATGATAATAAAATTTTTAATGGCCTTGTTTTGACGTTGAAGTATTAGTTTGATCTTGAGGTGTTAGTTTGACATTCTCTATGTTCTGGGGTCACATTTCAGAAAAGATTTGGGGGGCTGGAGCCACTTGGTCACAGGTAATGCCTAGAACATCCCACCGGTCCGCCTCTGCCACCATCTCTCTCAGGGCACTTGGTGTGGCCTGTCCTAATGTATTTTACATCCTTAGACAGTGAAATTCTGTCCTGTTTGAAAAGGTTGCTTCCACACGTTGCCCACTCAGCTTTCAGCATCCTGCGGGAGAGAGCAGACCCCATGTGAGAGCAGCCTGTGGCATGAGTGACAAGCTCTAAGCATTATTTAGGTGAAACCTGCCTGCGCCATGGAGGAAGGGCTTTAAAATAAGTTACTACAGGGCTTCCCCGGTGGCGCAGTGGTTGAGAGGCCGCCTGTCGACGCAGGGGACACGGGTTCGTGCCCCGGTCCGGGAAGATCCCACATGCCGCGGTGCGGCTAGGCCCGTGAGTCATGGCCGCTGAGCCTGCGCATCCGGAGCCTGTGCTCCGCAACGGGAGAGGCCACAACAGTGAGAGGCCCGCGTACCGCAAAAAAAAAAAAAAAGAAGTTACTACATGCACACGGCACAAAATGCAAACAGCGCAGAAGAGCGCTCATACACAGGGTACTTTCCTTCCAGCCTTGCCCTCGGGCCTCTCAGTTCCTCTTCCCAGAGACAACTTGAGTTTTTTCCAGAAACATTCTATGTATAAATATTCATGTACCCATCTCACACACCCCAGCCCCACCCCACCATTTTTTTTTTTCTCAAACAAATGGAAGCATACAATACGCGCCGTTCTCACCTTGCTTTTTTCACTAACAGTAATTTTGATATTATTCTCTAATGGTCCAGAAGGGGCTTCTTCATTCTTTGTGTGGCTTCACAGATTCCCCTGAGGGATGTGATGTGGTATGTTTGTCCCTGCTGATGGACATATAAAATTTTCCTCTTATGAATATTTATGCAACTACTATCCTTTTATGATATTCTAACATGAAACAAATTTGTCTAAGAAATGTTTAGGATGTTTATTTTGATCAGTATTGCCAAAGTACAGTCCAATTTACACTCCAACCAACAACGCGGGAGGTTGAATTGTAAATTCAAATTGCCGCTCTTGGGGGCCCAAAAATTCAAATATTGACAATTTCATATGGTTTGTTCTAACATGAGAGTGTTTTGCACCCTCACCAATGTGGTAAATTGTCAAACCTTTTGTCAATTAGGAGCTAAAAGTGCTTTTCCCTATGTTGTGATTTGTGTTTGTTTTGTTATGAATGAGAGTGAACGTCTTTTCAGTGTTTAATGGCCTTTTGTATTTCTTTTTCTGTGAATTGTCCAAATTGTGTGTCAATTTTAGGCATCTTTTTGATATAATTTTTACTTGAAAGAACTGTTTAATATTAAGAAAATTGCAATGTTCTGTCGTATGCAGATATTTTCCCCAACTTATCCCTCTCCCTGGGAGAAAACCAGAAAGCTAGTGGGAGGGCCTGGAGCAGGGCCTACACCCCGACCTGGGCCCCAGCTCATACAAAGATTCTGCAGATGCTGTAACCCCAGGGGCTGCCGGGAGGGCTCCACCCACCTCACCGCACACCTGGTCAGCGCTAGGTTTGGGCTTGCCTTCCTGAGCAGGATAGGGCCTGAGCCTGCGTGGTCTTCTTTCAAGGCCAATGAGCGGGTAGGAGTCTGTGCTGAGCTCTTGGGGGGCTCGGGGCCACAGCAGGCAGAGCTGCTGGGGCCTGTGCAGAGTGTGGCCCTTCCAGGCTGGCCTCCTGCCCACTCATGACCTCCCAATAGCTCCCAGCTGACCTGCTCACTCATTCCTGGGGCCCCAGTGAGTAAACAGGCTGGTGGGAAGCACAGGGAGGCACTTTCAGGGCCTAGGATGGCAGTGGAGGGCACACCTGTTGGGCAGAGTGGGAGTATCCATCCACTGCTCGATTCTGAGAATCCGGAAATGGCTTCACTGAGCAACTCTGTGAATGGCGTCATGGCCACAGGGACTGGGGCTTGCGGAGAACAGCAGGTGAGTCAGCCCCTGAGTTGCTGAGAATGAGGCCAGAAGGAGCCCACCCTTCCCTTTACAGGAATGCCTCAAATTCACAGCAGAACCAAAGTGCCTGAGCTCAATACTTCGGGGGTTTTCTTTCATTCTTCTTTTTTCTTTATGTTTTCTAAACTTTTTTTCTTGAAGCCCTATACAGCATGTAAAATCTCGACCTGGTGCAGTGAAATAGGTCCTTGTCTGAGACCTTCTAGACTTCCTAGATCTCCGTAAAACTAATATAAATTATAGAACAGAGGTTCTCGGCCTTGGCCCCAGCTGTCTCTTTCCCTGTACTACGTGGGCTGGCTTCTTCACTTCTCAACCTCAGCACACCTGGGAATAACAGTATCCCTCCCTCACAGGGCGGCTGTGATGATTAAATAAGACAAAGCATGCACAGCACTTAGTACAGTGCCAAGCACATGGTAAATAGCCGATAAAGGAGGCAGGAGGGGCAGGGAGGCCTGAGCTATTCTTTAAGAGTAACAGAGAACCAAGGACAGGACTGAAGACAAGAACAGCCTCCGAGAAGGTATTTGAAGTGGACCCAACAAAGGATTTGTATTCAGAGTGCATAAAGAAAAGGACAGCCACATAGAAAAGTGGACAAAATGATATGAGCAGGCAACACACAAAGAGACACCTGAATCATAAATGTTTGAGATTCATCTCACTAGTAATTGAGGCAATACAAATGAAATCCTGATTACCCAAAATACAACTTCATCAATGACAGAGAATGAGCGAGGGTCCATCTATATCATCATGAATAGACCTCCCAAAAGTCCTGTTGAAGAGAAAAGCAAGTGTCAGGAAGATGCCACTTAGATAGAGAGGTTACCATGTAAGTACATTTCTGTTCACAAAATACTGCTACTCACTGCAGATGTGGTACAAAATATCAAAAGAAGGACGTTTAAAATCCTCTAACAGTGGTGTTATATTTATTTTTCATTACAAAAGGATCTGGAGCAAATATGACAAAATGTTCGTCTTTGCTAATTCCAGGTGGTAGTTACAATGGTGTTGGTCAATGTTATTTCTTGGTAGTTTTGATCTTTTATCCAAATTTAGGAGAAAAAGGAGAGAGGGGGGTGGTTTACAATACCTTGGAGTTCGGGACCTGTGGTTAGTAGGAGGTGTCACTGGTGAAAGATTTCTAAGACCCCAAGATCGTCCCCATCTGTATTTGAATTCAAATCCTGATTTATCTGCCATTGTTCCCAAGACACACAGCAAGAGCCTCTCTCCTCTTACTCATGGGGACTTGTGTCTGTCACATCAAAACTCTCCATCTTCAGTCTCAGACAGTCTTGCCACTTGTCCTCAGTGTCTTGCTGTCATCCCTGTGTCAGTGGCACTACTGATGAGGACCAAACCCAGGGCCTGGCAGCATCTTGCTGCAGCCAGCCGAGACCACCCTTACGTAAACAGCTTTATTTCTTAGCATTTACCCACCCAGGCACACACCTCGTAATTCCACAGAGATCTTACTGAACCAAGATGTTAACAGCATCAAAGATGCAATACAAAGCTCTTCGTTAAGAACGGAGCATCTTCATCCTGTCTTCTCAGACTCCATAGGGGAAAAAATAATGTGAATACTTTACAAAGCTATTTCATAAAATGTTATGCTAAATGAACAACAAATTACTTTTTCTTTTACTAGCTTTTAATGCTAATAGTGCCGTTTATTCCTGACCTTCAGAAATATGAGATATTTTAAATGACAACTTATCTTGTTTGAAAACGCAAGCTACTTTAGACTGCATATTATTACTTATAAGCGTGTGCAAGCATCACTCATTTCAGCATCCCATTTGTGCCTAACTGATACATATTTCAGTTGACATTTATTGTTCCCCTGCTTAGATGTCAAATTCCTTAATGATGACTCTGACAAAGTTGTAAGCTCAGTATATATAATTTACATTTGCTACCATATAATCGGTGTTATCTATTAGAATGCTATTTGTGACAAATCACGTTCCAAATAAAAATTGAATTGATTTTTCTGTTACTTTAATAGTGTGCCGCTCACAGCAAGCCTTTGATTGAATCTTAAACACTTTAATGCTCTGTTTTTGTTTGAGGCAGATCAGAAATGGAGTCTGCCTGATTCACAAATCTAAAACGATTTGTAAAACAACAAAATCAAATTTCAAAAAGCATCTTTATTTTCAAGCCAAGGGAATAAATTTGGTAAAGCTATCATTACAGGGTACACAGCCTAACAACAAAAGCCTCACATGCACAGTTAATTTCTGTGCATCCATTTTCATCTAAATTAGATTTTAACTTTAATGCAGGGTATGAAAAGCCTCTACAGGCCTTTGTTTCTACCTTTTCTCTCAAGCAATTGCAGGCTTTCTCCCGGCTAATCTGAGCTTCGCATCACCCTGGTCACTCTCCCTCTTGGCAGTGGGTTTGAGCTACATTTTCAGTTTCCTGGGGTGCATGGGGGTTCTGTTCCCCAGATCCTCCCAAGGGGTCTCTCTCTCAAGAGGGCAATTGCTTGACCCATACTGCTTACAAAATAAATCACTTACAACTAGATCCTGGCTAGCATCAACCCCTTGGGTTAAGTTCTGGTTTAGAGCAAGGGTCAGTGACCTGGGCCCATGGGCCACCTGGATTTGTACAGACTTCCAGCTAAGAATGGTTTTCACGTTTAAATTTTTTTAAATTCAAAGAAATAATCCTTCGTGATACATGAAAATGATATGAAATTAAAATTTCAGTGTCTATAAATAAAGTTTTATTGGAATACAGCCACACATTCATTTATATATTGTCTATCACTGCTTTCCTGCTAAAACTGCAGAATTGAGTAGTTGCAACAGAGACCATATGGCCTAAAATATTGACTATCTGGGCCTTTACAGAAAAAGTGTTCAGCCCCCGGTTTAGAAGGAAGGGCTTTAGTGATTTATGTCCTGTTAAAAGGGTGAGCACCTTCAGGGTAAGAGGCTGAGGTGGCACTCAGACAAAATGCTGCATTCATGACAATAAACCTCACAGAAAGCTTTTTCAGACACTGGCTAAGAGATCCTCAAAATGTTCAAAAGTAGGTAAAATGAGGGAAAGGACAACCAAGGAAAACAAAACACCTCCAAACTTCACAAAGCTGAGGATGTGATAAATGTGCACACAAATCGTAAGTCAGAAATGTCCTTAGACAAATAGGTTTTTTGTTTTTTTTTTTTTGCGGTACGTGGGCTTCTCACTGCTGTGGCCTCTCCCGTTGCGGAGCACAGGCTCCAGACGCGCAGGCTCAGCGGCCATGGCTCACGGGCCCAGCCGCTCCGCGGCATGTGGGATCTTCCCGGACCGGGGCACGAACCCGTGTCCCCTGCATCGGCAGGCGGACTCTCAACCACTGCGCCACCAGGGAAGCCCAACAAATAGGTTTTAAAATACTTTAAGCACGCACCAAAATTGAGTTGAGTTTAAGCAAATAGGAGTGATTGGAGGTAAACCGAAGCTGGGGTCTGGGAGTGTGGAGGGCAGGGGGATGTCCCAGGCAGACAGAGAGGTCTGGGGAGAGCTGCCCTTGGTGTGACCTTCAGCAGAACACAAACCGGAAACAAGGCCTGAAGACCTTGGGGCTGAGTGGCCAGCTCCTCTGGGTCATGGAGTACCTAGTGCCTTTTCCTGATGGTTCCCTGGGCTGGTTAGGAAAGGTGGAGAACATGCTTCTTCTCGGCCTTTGGAGAAGTCAGACCCAGTTTGAGTCCAATTATTGACATGGTGCTCTTGTCGGGGATATATATGCCTTTGAAGGAGCCACCTGCATTGTTTTCTGGGAAAAATGGCCCTGAGTGAATTGTTTAACCTCTGTGTGATTCAGTTTCCTCATCTGTTAAATGAAAGTATTTATACTAAGTAATACTAATTAAATACGCTATTCCAGGTAAAGGACAGAGTCTGACATAAGCGAGCACATTAGCGGGGCTGCTGCTACAGATTTATTATTGGCCAATTACACCTGTTCTGCCTGCTTCGCAGGGTTAGGATCCCTGGAAGAAAAGTGCAGCAGTGAAAAGAACACTTCAGTAGGGGCCAGGAGCCCTGGTTCTGAACCCTTTTCTGTTGAGAACTCACTGTGTGGGCTCATCATGCTCCCACCCACAACCCATGTCAGCTCTAGCAATGTCCCCAAGACCCTTTACCCCAATGGTAATTGATAGTATTTACTGAGCACAGATTTACATGCCTAATGTCTTCTTAACTCATGAGACTGGGTTGGCTTTTCTGTTATTTCACCTTACAAAATAGAGATCTAAGGCTCAGAGAGATTAAGGAAAGTGCCCAGAGTCACACAGCCAGAAAAAAGCAGAATTGAGCTCTGAACTCAAGGAGTGTCTGACTCCTGGCCACACGTTTCACAGGTGCTCTGGAACAAGGTTAAAGCCGTAACTGAGATCCTGTTTAGAGCCACCAGTCACCACTCTGTGGGACAGGGACAGGGAACCAAGGCATCCCCTTCCATCATCCCACCTCTGGGGAAACTGTCAATTCTCCAATACAAAGAGAGAGAAGGGACCCCAAAGGAGCACTTTAACTGCCACAGAATTCAAACTATCCCCACAAAAGGCCCCATTGTCATAAGAAAACATACAAACTCACAACCTCCATTTCTTCAGCATTTCCAGATGGAGGGGATTTTTGTCTTATCAGGTAATAGAATTGTTTTTAGCAGCAAGAATGAGCTCATTACAGATGCAGCTTGTGCTAATAACGATAATTTGCTGTGCAGTAAAGTCACCTCTCTCCCTCCCCTGACAGACGACGCTCTAGAAATTACAGGTTAGGGAGAAACAGAAAGGATAAAGATTAAGGAAAAGAATTGCAATGCGGAATTGTTTCAACAAAAGGAGTTTGATATGCACATTGAACTTGATAATCTTAATCATGAAGTTATAGAAGAATTAGATACTATTAGACAATCTTTTAATTGCCTTTATTCGATTTTGTTAGTTCTGTTACTGGGTTGTTGTTTTGTGTTTTTGTTTTACCGCTCAAATCATTTTTTAAAGGTCAGTGCCAGGAATTAGCTAGTGACTTAAATATTGACAAGATTCGATCCCGCGAGTGAAATCAAGATGAAGGCAGTTGCAAGAAGTGATTTCGCTGCCAACATCCCCTAATTTCATGGGCAAAGACTTCAAAAACCCTGGGTCTAGAGCAGTAATCTGCAAACTCTGTGGGTGTGGGAGAGGGGAGCAGGCAGAACTGCTTCCTGTGTTCTTCATTTCTGAGGGGCCAGCAGAGATGCAGCAGCCTGGACCACACGGCCCTGGGCAGGTGAGGGATCTGTCTCCTGGTTTCCGTCCTGAGGCTGTGAGATCACTTTCCCAGGGTGTTAGGAAAGCTGGAAAAAATCCCACCTGTTCACTGAGCTTGGTCCTGGCCCTTTAAAGAGAATGAAGCTAACTGCTGTTGAGTCATGGCTTTGTTCTTTAAACATGCAATCTCTAAAAGAGATTTTTAATCACTTCAAATAAGGATCTTATCAATTCAAATAAGGAAAATAACATTTTTTCCCAATTATGAAAACAATACCTGTTGGCTGTGGAAAATTGAAAAAACCACAAGAAAGTAAAAAAGACCAATCGCACCATCATCTAAATAATCACTGTTAGTATTATGGGTTGGCTCCCTTTACCACTCCTCCCTTGTTTTTAAACAGAAAAACAGGATTATAGAGATGTGTGTGTGTGTCTGTGTGTGTGTGTGTGTGTGTACACATGGGTTTGCTGTTACTGTCCTGTCTCATGGTCTTGCTTTTCTCATGTACTGCATCAGAAATGTTTTTCCACAATAGCATTCCTCTATCACATTATCTTTTAATAACAGGATGCATTGTAATGCCACACCCCATTGGGTTTGGGGTGTTGTTTGGTATGACAACCACCCCTTACACACGCCTTTTGTTGTTTCCCAGGACAGGTTCCTTTCCATTTCTGTGCCCCAGACCCTCTGGCTGTCTGATGAACCTATGGACCTCTTCTCAGAACAATGTGTTTAAGGGCATAAAGTATAATACATGAGATTACAAAGGGAGCTAATTATATTGAAATACTATCAAAATACTAAAAAGAACAAATCTGTGAAATAGCCATATAAGTGTTTGCTTATACATATGTTGAAGAACAATGTTAGAGCGTAGACATAGTAGCTCCAATGACAACTGTGATTATAAAGTACTGATCAACATTAACATTATTTCAAGCTGTTTGCAACAAATGTCACATGATGTGAAAAGCTGGGATTTTTATTGGGTTAAGGTGACAGGTACAGCTGGGGTTTGTTGCCTACATTCATGAACAAAGGAAATATTATATTTCACTTGGAGGTTAGTGAAACAAACATGTAACTTCTTTTTTCTCATCCAAGATATGACTCCTGATTTCCACCCATGGAAACTTGGAGGTCCAGGGAGCCCAGGTGAAAATTCTCATCTTGGGAAAAACGCTCAGGTGTGGCTCAGTTCATCGTTCGGCCCAGCAGTTTTGAGTCTTTTGAGAACAATGGCCTCACTGCCCCAGGAGCTGCTTTTGATTTATTCTTCATGCCAGTGGCTGCAGAGTGAAGTCAGAGAGAGTGCCTGTCAGTGATAAAAGGTCAGCCAGTGTTACGCGTGGAATTGTGTCCCCCCCACTCTGACCCCGCAGAAGGATATATTGAAGGCCTAATCCCAGTACCTCAAAATGTGACTTATTTGGAACTAGGATGTTGCAGGTGTAACTGGTTAAGATGAGGTTATACTGCAGAAGGGTGAGCCCTAATCCAGTGTGACTGGTGTCCTTATTAGAAGACAGCCATGTGAAGACACAGAGACACAGCGAAGTCACATGATGACAGAGATTAGAATTATGCACCGAAGATTGCCAAGGATTGACAGCAAACTCCCAGGAGGTGGGGAAGAGGCAAGGGGTGACTCTCCCCTAAGGTTTCAGAGGGCACATGGCCCTGCTAACACCTTGAACGTGGACTTCTAGTTTCCAGAAGTATGAGACAATAAATTTCTGCTGTCTCATACCACCCAGTTTGGGGTACCATTACAGCGGCCCTAGGAAACCAGTACAGCTGGTGTGCCAGGGCTGTCCTGGGGACTGGGATTCTGAAACACCAGGGTTGGGGTGGGCATGGCCCTGTGCCAGTGTTGGGGACTGCCATGCCACAACCCAAGGTGGCTGATGGGGGCCGACTCATTAGACGGCCAGGCTAGGGCTTCAGTGAGCGCCCGATCCAGGTGTGCAATGTTACCTCAGCATCGGGAAGAGCTGGGCCCCACCCAGCAAGGTCAACATAACCTGGAAAACATCCACAGAAGCCTCAGCATGCTGAGAAGTGTATCCTCTTTACTCTCACGTGACAATAAACGGCCTCTATTGTGAATGACATGTTACCACCAACCGGTCGGGGTGCAGGTGGCAGTGAAAACGATGCTTATCTTATGAAATTTCCCTCCTGCCGGTTGGGGTGTGTGAGGGGCTCTCACGTGAGAATGGCGAGCTTCTGAGCCCCCCTTAATATGTGCCTCTCCTTGGGAGGCTCTCCACTTCTACCCTTCCACGCCCTTTACTGAAGAGAGTGGCTCTAGATAAAACCTCTCGTTGCATAAGACATTTGGCCTCTGAGCGCAGCCACACCTCACCGGAGGTCTGGGGCCCTCCATCAGGGCTCTTCCAAGGGCAGGACACCTAGCACCTGGAAGATAAACCAGCCCCACAAATTGCAGGCAGGTGGCCCAGCGAGGCAGAGGGGCTACTGCAAACATCCCAGTTCAGTGGTATTAAGTCCATTCACACTGTTGTGCAACGTCAGCACCACCCATCCCCGTTAACTCTTCTTCTCTTGTAAAACTGCACTTCTGTACCTATTAAGCAATAATCCCTGTTCTCCCCTCCCCTCAGTCCTGGCAATCACTGTTAATTTACTGTCTTTAATTTTGACTACTCTAAGTACCTCATATAAATTGAATCATATGTTATTTCTTTCTCTGTTAGACTTATTTCTCTCGGCATAATGTCCTTTAAGTTCATCTGTCTTGTAGGTTGTGTCAGAATTTCTTTTTTAAGACTGAATAATATTCCGTTGTACATATAGATGACATTTTGCTTATCCCTTCATCCTTAGATGGACACTTGGGTTACACTACTATGAATAATGCTGCTATAATTATGGGTGTACAAATATCTCTACAAGACCCTGCTTTCAATTCTTTCCAGAATATACTCAGAAGTGGAATTGCTGGGTGTATGGTCATTCTAATTTTAATTGTTTCAAGAGCCCACCATACTGTTTTCCATAGCAGCTGAACTATTGTACATTCCCATCTACAGTGTACGAGAGAATCTAAAGGCAACCCACAGAATGGGAGAAGATGTTTGCAAATTGTATATCTGATAAGGGATTAGTATCCAGAATATATAGAGAATTCCAAACACTTGACAACAAAAAAGCAAACAAACTGATTCAAAAATGAACAAAGGGCTTGAATAGACATTTATCCAAAGACATGTATAAATGGCAAATAAGCACATAAAAAGATGATCAACATCACTAATCATTAGGAAAATGCAAATCAAAATGATAAAGAGATACCACCTCACACCCATTAGAATGGCTAATATCAAAAAAAAAAAAGCAGAAAATAAAAAGCGTTAGCAAAGATGTGGAGAAATTGGAACCATCCCCTTTTTAAAACCAGCAGGAAGGAAGGAAAGTCCTCCCTTACCTGGAATAGAGAAATCCGGATACTTTGGCAGCAGCCTTTCATGCAGCAACATTTTTGGAGAAAGGGGTAGGAGGAGGTGCTGCAGGCCTAACTCAATCTATTCTAAAGTAAGAACAAAAGTCATAGAGCTATTCCTTTCATTAATAATAAAAATAAATATAATCTGTGCAGGTCCCGCATGGGCACGGCGTGTTTATTTCTGATCCTTACGATTTATCCTAAAGGATCATCATCTCCATTTTACAGAAGGGAAAACTGAGGCCACGAGAGCCCCCCGCTCCATGCAGTGCCCTACCATCTCCCTTCCTCAGCATGCTTGAGCCTTAGGTTGCTGCCTGGACAGGGGCCCCAGTTGGTTTTTACTGCCAGCCTCTCCCTGCAAACCAGCAAAGACCAGAAGCAAGGCTTCTGGAACTTGCTGGGCACAGGTTGGGAGCAGGACGTGGCTGCCTACTTGGCAAGTCCTGCAATTACAAACACAGCGCCTTCTGTAAAACAAAAGAGACACCAAAAAAAAAACCAGTCCTAGCGCTGGGCTGGGGGCATCTGGAAACCCCTGGCCTGAGATCTGCTCTTCCCCTCGTTCTTGTTACCTGAGTTACAAGCCAGACTTCCTCCTCATATGGTTTCAGGTGTGCTCTCTTGGCCTGCTCCATGACGTCCAGGAAGTCCCTGTAGCAGTTTCTGGCCATGA
The DNA here is from genome assembly GCF_964270905.1 of Leucopleurus acutus. Classification (NCBI taxonomy): domain Eukaryota; kingdom Metazoa; phylum Chordata; class Mammalia; order Artiodactyla; family Delphinidae; genus Leucopleurus; species Leucopleurus acutus. Next base: position 14,073,628 of record NC_139156.1, on the reverse strand, counting down.
CGGTGTACCGCGTGGCACAGCCTAATTCAGTGACCCTGGCTCTCGGCAGGTAGCCTGCCCAGCCGGGGATGGGGGCGCTCCTGAAGAGGTTTCTTTATGTATTTGCATTCTGTAAAAAAGATGCCATGCTTCCTGAGGGCTTTGAGAAGCCACACAGTGGGCGATGCTCCTAAGCTAGCTGGCATCCCAACAATCGCCCCAGGGGAAGCATTAGGCCCCTAGACGTGGTGAGGGCAGCTACCAATGGTTGGTTGATGCTGCGTGCCAGCACCTTGGTAGGGCTTTGCATAGGCTCTCATTTTATTCTCTTACAAACCATAAGAAGTCGGTGCCTTTATTACCTACACTTTGTGGAGAAGGACACTGAGACCTCAGAGAGGTTAAGAAAGTCTTGGCCAAGGTCACATAGCAAGGAAGGGATAGGGCCAGGATTCAAACCCAGGTCTCTCTGATTCCCAAGTTCTTGCTCTTAAACAGATCCCACTCTTTTCTCAGACTAAATACAAAAGAAAAAAGAAAAAAAGCTTCAGACAATGCTCTTTGACCATCTGAATAAGGGAATCAAGAGAAGCACGCAGGTCAGGAGAAAGCACAGCAGACTCGGCTCTAGCTGCCCGGCTGGCTGCCCTTTGGTAATTTCACATTTGTGAGATGTGAGACAACTGCCCTTCAGTTGCTGTAAGAATTGAATTAGGCCACTGAGTCCCAGAACCTAAAAGCTGGAAGGCACCCTAGGGAGTGTCTAGTCCATCCTTCCCTGCCTTGGATGAAGGAACTGTAGCCCAGAGAGGGGAAGCAACCTGCCCTAGGTCACATAGCAGATACTCATGGAGCTGGGCTAAATCCCAACTCTTAGGCAGATGTTCCTTGTAATGACTTGGAAATTTTTTAAAGCACGCCAAACATGTGAGTCAGCGTGTGTTCTCGAAAAGTCCCCAATTACAGTAATAATAATAAAGACAATCGGTCCATTACTTTTCTTATAGGCCTTTAGGCCTTAAAAATAGTCTAGGACAAATCATTGTTGTGATTATTCACATTATACAATCATACTGTCAGTTGTCTTTGTCACCGTCATTGTGACTGTTATTCAGTGTAAAACCCCTTCCCGCCCAGCCAGCACCTGAAGGAGCTCGGTTCAAACCAAGGTCTGACCTCAGACAAGGGACACTGCTCTAAAGTGGGAATAATAGTATCGACTTCAAAGGGTCATCGTGGGTGGTTAATGAAATAACAGTAGCCAGCACAGAGAAAGCAACTAAAAGCGGTACCTACTGAGACAACAGCGGCTCTCTGAACCTCTGTGATGATTGCCCAGGGAGCTTAGTACCTAGCATCCTCCTCCCCACCTGTCTCCCTCTCCCCCTGGAAATGTTTCTTTCCCCTTTTAAGAAACTGAGCCTCTCCATTTTGCATGGACGCCTGGGGACCTGGAACTGTGCTGGACCCAGTGCCCTCAGTGGCAGCTCAGCAAGACGGCCAGGCCCTGTGCTTGGGCCCAGGGTGAAGGGGGGCTGGTTTCTGGGAGCTGCTACCACGACTCAAGGGGCGGTACCGCCGGTAATACTGGTGCAGGGTCCACAGGGCCGTCTCCTCTGAGCAGACAGGCTTTAGTTCGGCGCAGTGGCCACTGTGCAGCGTAAGTCCTCCAGCTGGTCTTTACTCTGCTGTGTGTTCTCCTGGAAGATTTTCAGACAGTGGGACATGTTGTCCTCACTGGAGGTGCCCTGGCAGCTAAGGTAGGGCACGAAGCCTGCAAGAGCCGATCACGACCTTCAGCGAGGGATTCAGAACCTGCCCAAAGCCCCAGAATCTCAGCCCACCCCTTGCCGTTTCTTCCTTGGCCGACAACACTGCATTTTCCCAAAGGCCATTAATACAAGCCGCGCTGTTGTTTCCACTGCGGCCGGGCCCTCCCAAGGCCATGAAAAACTGACCTTAGAGCGGGGAGGGAAGGCCCTTTTCAACAAAGGCAATGACAGTAATATTCTTTGATAGCAAAGCCCCTGATGTCAGCCCAAATGGCAAACGGGGAAAGCATTTAATGGACCAAAATGTTAGTCAAAGGAGTAATTGAAATTATTCATCTTTTTAGAGAGAAAGCTTATTTTCTTTGACACTTCCCAAATGCAATTGGGGATCTTTTCTGTCAGACCACCGGGAAATTGCGGGCTTATTAAAAGCAGAGACCTATTACACAAAAAGGTAAATTCATTATCTGTTACACCCACCCCGAGCACAATTTTTCACCATTTCCCACAAAATAACATGTAATCATTACAATCAGTATGGGTAAAACACAACTATTTATTTAAACTGGATGCTGAATCCTAAGTACTATAATGCTGCCATAATAAGACCAGTTTTTAAAAGAACAAAGGGGGAAAAACTCGTTAAGACTTGGCTTTAAACTGTCAATAAATAAATAAGTAAATCCCATTATTGAAGCCCACCATTTTTGCCCTTGTCCCCAGGGCCAGAAAACCTGGCCCCAGGGTTGAGAGCAGCAACCCTCACCCTGTGCACCTGCAAGAAACCTCCTCTGGAAGAATCCAATTACTAAACTGCTCTTGACAGTGTTGGAAGTCTTCCACCCACTATCCAGTCTCCCCAGTTTTGGGACAATTAAAAGATACCCTCACATCATGGAGGAGATCGTAGACACCCAGGGGCCCTGTCACAGAGGTTTTTCTCCATCAGGGTCTACTTTGATCTGCATAGATTTTACCTGATATATGCACACACACACATAGGAATACAAGCTACCCTTACTGAGTCTTGCTAAGGGCCAAGATATTTTAAATAGGCTATGTGTGCTGGCTCCTTTAATCCTCACAACAGTCTTATGAGGAATCTATCCCTACCCCATGTAATGGGTTGAATTGATAGACCTATCCAAGTCCTAACCCCTGGTACCTGTGAATGTGAACTTATCTGGAAATAGGGTCTTTGCAGACGTAACTAAGGATTTGGAAATGAGATCATCATGGATTTAGGGTGGGCTCCAAATCCAGTGCCTGGTGTCCTCATAAGAAAAAGGAGAGGGAGATTTGAGACACACAGACACAGAGACACTGAGCAGAAGGCCACATGAAGAGCCATGTGAAGATGGGGACAGAGACCGGAGTGATGCTGCCGCAAACCAAGGACACCAGGGGCCATCAGAGAGAGCACGGCCCTGCCGACATCTTGATTTCAGACTCTGGGCCTCTGGAACTGTGAAAGAATAGACATCTGTTGTTTTACACAGCAGCCCTAGGAAACTAACACAACCATTTAATAGAACTTTCTACTTACCATAGAGAGGTAAGTAACTTACTTACAATCACATAGATAATGGCCAGGGAGAGATTGGAATCTCAGTTTATTAGAATCCAAAGCCTATTCTCTTAACCAACCAGTAGGACCAGGGTGAGGATGGGCAACCTTGGAATATTCTCCATGCCTCTCCCCACCGAGAATACCTATATGTGAGAGCAGAGGGCCTATGGGGACCACCAGGTTTGTTACCCACAGGGATGTGACTTAGTAAATTCTCGGAAGCCTGAGGAGGAAAAGCCTTTAGGTAGGGTGACCAGTTGTCCTGGTTTGCCAACAACTGAGGGGTTTCCTGGGATGCAGGACTTTTAGTGCTAAAACTGGGACCATTCCCGGCAAACCAAAAAAGTTGGTCACCATCCCTCTAGGGGACACAGGAAGAAATGGAACCATAAGGACAGCCCTAGTTCACGAGAACAGCACAACTTGGGAAGAAGGACAGAGCCTCAGCTTATGCATTGTGTCTATCCTGGTCCAAATGTATATAACAGACATTAATTAAGCGCTTCTTACATACCAGGCCATGTCCTGGGAGATCTGCCTAGATTATATCTCCCCACTTATCAGAACCCAGTTATCTGCCATCTTCAGCAATGAAACACTTTCAGCAAGTTTCTTAAAAGCTAAAGTGCCTGCACTGGTCCAATAAGCCGGTCGGACATGGACAGTGGGGCAAGGCAGGGACAGCAATCAGGACCATGGTCCCCCTGCAGGGCACATCACCACTTACCACTGTAGCCTGGTGTGATTGGAAGGTGTCTCATGAAGGTCTTAGAAGACCCCATGATTTTGCTGTCTGTTAATGAAGGGAAGTCCTTGCCTGGAGAACTCACTACGCATGTGCTAGAGCCCTTGGGCGTCAATAACCTTGCCCAGGGATTAGGACAGAGAGAAAGCACCACAATTCGCCAAGGATGCTGTTAAACATGCAATGTGCAGGACATAGCAAAGAATTAGAGTAAACTGTGGCTGGAAAGGATCAGAAGTTGCAAAGGCTGGCATGGAGTCCACGATGGGGCGGGTGGGGGGGGCGGGGGGCGGACCGAACGGGGCCAGTTTACGTGGATGCTGTCTCCCGAGCCAGACCCCTTCTCCCTTCTGGGATGGCCTGTGGTGCCCCCAAATGGACCAGGTCCTGCATCTGGCATCTGTTGATGCTTCCAAGTCCTACCCTACCCAGCCAGCTCCTCTCTCAAAAGTCATGCCCTTGTGGCCAGGACAAGTGGCCTCAGGGGTGGAGGGGAGGGCCTCAGGCAAGGTTTACTCAGCAGTGATGGAAAAATTTTAAACAGTTCAGACATTTGAAGAACACCTGCTACAACACGGCTGAAGACAGGATTGCATTCCTGTGAAACGCTAACGGCCGCCCTAAGGGTTAGTTCCTACCTGCGTCCCTATTTTACAGATGGAAAAATAAGGCACAGAGAAGTTAAGTAACTTGTCTGAAGGTCCCTGTGTCCAAGGAGGTGTGACCGAAAGACGTCTACACTCTGGGGGCAGGATTATGTTGCCCAGAAGTGTGCCGCGGGTGCGTGGCCGGCTGCGCAGCCGCAGACCCAGCCCAGAGGCCTGCCTGGAGGAGGCTGAAGGGAAGAGCGCGGAAAGGGGGTGTGCTGGGGGTGTGGCCGGGGAGCGGGTCAGAAAGCGCGCCCCGTCCTCACCTGCGCTGGCCTGGATCCTGGCCCTGCCGGACCTCCTGCCCTAGCCCGGCCTCCACCAGGGCTCCCGGCCTTTCTGAGCTCACCTCAACCGCGGGGGGGGGGGGGGGGGGGGCAGGGAGGGGATAGGGGCAGAGTCGGACCATCCCCCACCCCCCACCCCCGCCCCTCCCGGCTTCATCACCCTTTGGCCTCCTGGAGAAGTCCGGGCCCGGGAGCCAGAGGCGACTGGTGAACCCGAGTGAACTCGCTCAGCGTCGGTCTATGGGGTGAGATGCAGAGATTTGCCCGGAAAGTATTTTGCCTCCGAAGCTGTTCTCCGTTCCGAATACACGGTCTCACCCAGGCGAGGCCGCTCCGGGTTTGGAAATTGTGGGGAGGGGTACACGAAGGGATCCGGGTCAAAGCCGCCTTTTCTGCTGTAGACACTGGGGAGGCCTGCGCTGGGGGAGAGGATTGGCGGGAACAGGCCTTGGCAGGGGCGGGGGAAGCAGCCTGGGAGGGAAGCAGAGGCCTGTGTGCCAGACGGCTTCCCCTGGGCTTCTCACTCCCCTGTCCTCCTAGCCTCGTGTCTCTTACTAGGAGAATCTCCAGATGGCCAGGACAGGTAGCCGGGCAGAGAGGGACAAAGCACCAAAATGAAGGATGCTGGGAAGGTGGAGCCGTACTCCTAACCGTCCTCACTTTATGGGAGATGAGCCTTCATCCCAGTGGACTGAAACTGTCAACTACAAATTGACACTTGCCGTGGGCACTTGCCATCCACAAGGATTAATTCAGGAGCTGCTGAAGTTGCTGACTTTCAACACCCCCTGAAAGGAGTTCAGGGTGGAGAGCAGAAAAGAGGCCCTCTGTGCTCTGGGAAGAACTGGCCCAACAGGTCTTCGGAGAGTTAGATATTTTCAGGAGCCGATTTTATGAGCCTAATTCTTGCATCTCCTCGTATTTAGAAAAGCACTAAAATCCTTCATGGTGACGTCCGCTCCTCACGACTAGCAGAAACCTGCAAAAAATATGTGCCTGATTGCATGGACTCCCTCTTCACCAGAATCACATATATACTGACTCCCCCCCCGCCCCCGCACCTCTTCAGAGCAGTTTCTCAGAACTATCTGAAATGCTGTCTCCTGGGCTATAGCCCTCATTTTGTCCCAAGTGAAACTTAGCTCTCAACTCTCACATTGTGCACTTCTTTAAGTCGACAAAACCACGATGCCCACCGTGTGACCCAGATCCAGGGATTGAGTGGCCTTTACAGACAGCTAGTCCCAGCCACTCCCTACAGATGAGGAAACGGCAGCCACACTGCCTGCTGGCTCTACTTTGCAAAACACGTTTGTTTGACTGTACATCCTGGCCTTCCCGACCTCTCCTCATGGGAACTAAACTTCAGATGAAAGCTGGTGTAGCTACCCACTTAGGAAGAAGCCATTTATACCTCCCTCGAGGTCCTAGGGCCCGCCTCAGACTATCCAGAAACCTCTAGAGCCAACTCTGGAGGGTGACCCAGACATAGAGCCCGGAATAAACCCAAGGACCTAGATGCAGCGGCCAGCCAGTTGTGCCTGCTAGGACACCAGAGGACAAGGCATCAGTCCTTGGCCTTCTGCTTTTTTTTTTTTTAATGACCTTCATTTGGGTGCAGTGGAGTTGTCCGTTGTCACTGTGGCTTATCTGCCTTCTCTCTGGCAAGGCTGCTTTCTTTGGCTTCAAGGGAAAAGGGGTTCGTGGATGTCCATGGAGGCTTGGTTCCCAGTGAACAGAGGAGCCAGTCTTATTGGAATGAAAGTTAATAAAGCTTGCAACACCTAGGTAAAAGACCTGAAAATCAATTTCCATCTGAGATGGGGTAGAGGGGAAAGTCAGTAATGTATCTATAATTCCATTTACAAATTCAGAGTGCACAAAAGAAGTCTGGGCCACATGAGATCCAGAGTTTTGCTTTATTAGACATCTGTGAAGATAGTTTGCAGATACAGTCAGATTGTGAATTGCTGCCACGTTCTGTGAAGTTCGAATTTACAGTGAACAAGACCCCAGTGGCTGTTATTTCAGAATATATTTCCATATTCCAAGCCGATAAGAGATACGACGTTATGGCCAACAACTTTTATACTAGTCACCCACTTCAGCCATTTCCCAGCATAAATATGCAGCTTAATCACAGCTATTTCATCTCTACAATGTGTGATTCGATCTTCAGCTAATAATGCATTTTGACTCCTGTTTATATAGGTGCATGCGATTCTTTGCCACCCTGGCAATTAACCAGACCTGGACTCTAAAAGCTAAACTTGATCTAAATAACATTCTAGGGGTAGGGCAGGCTCTGTAATCTGGATTCATCTTAGCCATCGGTCTGCAGAAACGCTTGTATGTTTCCTCTTTCCTCTCTTGTCCATGTGACATTCTTGTCTTGACATTCAACATTTATTAATGCCTGCTGTGTACAGAAAGGCAAGTTACAAAGGAAACCCTTTGACAGTTCTGCTTCCAAGAAACTTGAACCTCAGATAATATGCCAGGGACAACTGAGTAATGCGTTAAGACAACGGGCCTTTTAGAAACTTTCTAAGATTAGAAAATGTGTCCACATGTACCTATCCAGTGTTCTTACTCTAGAATATTTCTGTGGGGGGGAAGGGGAGAAGGGGTGGATTTGAGGATTCCCTCTAAGAAGTCTGACTATCAGGGCTGCATCTCTGGAGCAGAAGAAAATCCAGTAAAATCATCACCCCCTCTCCATCATCTTTCTGCCAACATTGCAAATTTCAACCATTTCATTTAAGAGAAATAGACAAGGAGACATCCTTAATGCAAGATGGGAAAGGCCTTACATTAGCCAAGAAAAGGACTTGACTCTATTACTCACACTTACACTTAATCCAGTAGAAAAGCTGGATTTGGGTACCACCTGACTCCTCCCTTTGATGCTGGTGTCCTGAAAACATCACACTTTGCCTTCAGAGTGACTGCTTCGCCCCACAAGGAGACACTGACAACCCTGCAGGGACACAGAGTTTTCGGAGGTTTTTCTGCACAGTCACATGGCTTACAGAACCAGAACGTTCAGCTCTCAAAGACAGTTCAGGAGAATCGATACATTATTATGCACCTTTAAATATAAACTGTGAACCTTTGGGAAGGATGTGTGTGTAGAAAGGTCTGATGGAGCTGTCAATCCAGCCGGTCTATTTCATAGAGGATTCTGACCCTAGGCACCTCTGTCTGTTGCTCAGTCTGCGCACACAGTCCATTGCTTAGCATCAGTACAAATCAATGTCTAGTAAGCACAATTAAGAAATGAAACCATGGAAACTTAAAGGCAGCAATGTCATCAACAAAATTCAAAGAGCATTTTCCCCTTTTTTTTTTAACAAGAGCACATTGTAGAAATCAAGATTCTGTACAATTTTCTAATATTATATGTACATAAAATTATATTACTTATAACTGAATGGAAAAGTCTTGTTTGTAGAGTATGGCTGGCAACACCAAAGAAAGACCCATAACATTTAGCTTTTGAAGCCGAGCAGGCAGCAAGAGAACCCTAGAGCCACAGTTGTGTCTCGATGCGAAACCCCGCTGCTAAGTATGTGACTAGCATCCTCTAGTTCTGGGTTTGTTAGTGTTTCACGTTCTAGTAGGGAATTCTGCAGCAAGCGATGGGAAAAAGAAGACACTTAGCATGAAGTTGGAAATGCTACTTAAAATCTGCATATGATAATGGGTTTGTGAATCCAAGTTGCATTCAGAGTTAGTGGCTGAGTCATCCACCCTCCCCTCATTCATTATGCATGCCTCTGGTGATTTAAAATCGAGTTAACTCCAGCAGGTGGAAAAGACAGCTTTGAACAGATCACATGGGCTGAGTCAGGTTCTTGATGCTTTTCCTCAGTTGGCTCCTGAGTGTTGAAGACTGGCTTTGCAAGTGGGGAAGGATGGAGAGCGGACACACACACCAGTTGGTTCCTCAGCCCCATTCTTAGGCTGCCTTTCTTCCAATCTTTTTCCTCCCCAGGCCCTTCCTGTGAAGGTTAAAAGCGCCCTCCCCAAGCCAGCTGGAGCTCCAGCCCCACTCACAAGAGGGCAACGTGTGGGATTGTGGTTCTTCACTTGTGGACTCACTCCCTAAGGGAACCCAACTGGAAGCTGCAGGCTCTGGTCTGGGCCCCAGCTTTCCAAAACCCTAAAGTTAGGAGTTTTCAAATTCCAACTGAACCACAGCCCCCTGTGGCATTTACTAAAAATTGCAGATTCTGTTTCCCCTCTCCAAGACTTGAGTTCATAAAAGGGACAGAATCCAGGAACCTGTATTTCAGAAGCACCCAGGCAGTTCTTGCGCGGGAGAGCCACAGATCTGCTTTGAAAAAACCCAGCTTCATTCACTAAGTACAGATCTCTGAATGCCTTTAGATAGAATCTTCAGTTCTAGTTTTAAAACTGAAGATTTTAAATGACACATTTCGTTAAACAGATTCTCTGCCCAGGTATCACCAATGTATTCTTTTCAAAATGTGGAAATAAATGGCCAAATCTCTTAGGGAGATGAGGGCAAGCAGGGAGGAGGGAGTTAGTTTAAGATACGTGTGCCTGTCAAGGGGAGGGGCTGTTCCGGACTCCCGGGCTTGGTGATGTGAACAAGGCAACCTGCAACTTCATTTTCTCACACAGAATCCTACGAAGGTTAACGCAGATTACTTATGAATTCAGAAATCAGGATTTGGCCTTTGGGGAGTTCTATCACAGCATATAATTTGGGATATGTCACTAGCTCAATATCCATTTCCCTCCAAGCAAATTTTTACCTGCTGAAAAGTCGAGGTGTCAGCTCTCCCACTCACAAATCCTAGTGGATTAGCTGAAGCTACAGTTATTCTTCACTAACCCTTTCTGGAATTTAAATTATGAGAACCTAAAATAGCGCCCAGTGTAGGCAGTCTTCTCCCACCAGCTAAAAACCCTCCAAGTTCCCAGTGAATCATCACTTTTAATCACACCATGATGAAAAGAAATTAACTGCAGATGGATGGCATTTTATAAGCGACTGCCATCCAAAACATGTAAAAAAGAAAAGTCTCAAGAGAGATGAAGAATCTCCTCCTGGCTCAAAGATCTTATTTCAAATCTGGAAGGATCGCGACAGGGCATCCTAAGTTCTCCATAAGGGAGATCTCTTCGACCCAAGCCCAATCACTGCTGCAGAAATGTACTGATTCCCTTGTGGGGCGGCGGGGGGTGGGGGTGGGGGTTTCACCACTTCGTACCTATGAACACTAGCTGCTTTTCTGGGATCCTCAAATTCCTTATTTCCCCACCTCCATCTTCACTGCCAACAGTTTTTCTGACTCCAGTGTGCCCTCAAAAATCCCTAATTATTTCTAGCCCTGGCTGTTCTCCTCTTCCCTGCTGAAATTCAGACGGGTGATGGCTAGGGTCAAGGGCAGGGAAAGAACAGTCAGGGTTGAGGTCAGCAGATGCAGGTGAGCTGAGCCCAAGGGGACAGGCGGAGGGGAGGGCCAGTTAGTAATTTAAGAAGTCGATCCCAACCTTGACGCTCTTGGAGGTGGCTACATCCACGGCCGTGGCCTTGATCTCAGTGTCCCCGAACTGCATGAGCGTCTGGATCTCCCTGCGGGTGGGCACGGCAGTGCCGCTGGCCCCCGTGAGATCGAGGCGCAGCGTGCCGCACTTCTTCACCCCGGGGTCGGTGATGAAGCTCACGTTGTCGAGCTCAGAGCTATAGATGTTGATGACAATGACCAGCTGGGAGGGCTTGGCCGGGGTGTAGCTGCGCTTGACCAGCTCGCCCAGGGCCACGGACTGGTCAGCGGAGATGAACTTGTCGAAGACGTCAGTGCACCAGCGAGTGCCGTCCTTCACCAGCAGCTTCTCGGGCGGGTGCTTGCCCTCCACGTAGCGGTTCAGCACCCCAACCCCGTAGGTGAGCGGGGACCGGCGCACCTTGATGACAGTGGGGTCCAGGCCGAAGAGGACGGCGCCCTTGAGGATGGTGAGGCCCACGTCCTGGGGGATGATGATACGGCACTGGTCGCCGAAGGCAGCCTGCACCGCCTGCTGCAGGAGGGGCGCCTCGGCGAAGCCGCCCACCAGGAAGAGGAACTTGACCGTGGACACTTCCGGCTTCTGAAACAGGTCCCCTGAAAGGGAAGAGTAATGGACAGAGACCTGTCACCAAAAGCCAGGGGGGGATTGGGCGGCCTGAGAATGGACAAAGCCGCTTGGGCCAGCTGGAGGACAGGCTTAGTCTGACCTTGTTGAACGGAATGTTTTTGTAGAGCCAATCTTTTAAAGAAAGGAGGGGTTTGTACATCAATATGTTCAGGAATAAAAACCAAAGCTACTGCTAAGTAGAAACCTATTTTAACAGCTAGACAGTGATAAGTTTACGTAGTTCTTTGTTACACATAAATGAATACCCCTTGCCCTCTCCAAACCTGCGGTTCTGTTAAGCCAGGCTGTTATCAATATTATTCTTTGGTTTTCATAAAATTCCCATCCCACCCCTAGGAGTTCTGACTGTGTAGGTGCAGGGTGCGAAGTGTGTGGAGGGCCTGGACACTGAAAGAGGCCCCTGGTGAGCCTACTGTGTGTCCCTGGGCGAGGGCCCCTGAGGGAGCAGGTTAAGTGCACGGCCAGATTCCGTTTGCTCTCTTGTGGGAGACCTTTCTTTGGTTTACACAACAGTTCCTCCTCCCTAGCAGAGGTTGTGATTTCTAATTTGTTATGATACAGCAAAGACCGTCCATTCCCTAAGGCCTGTCACTCGATGATAATATTGCTTTAGATCTCCCGCCTCTCTGACTTTTGAAGCCAAATGGAAGCCCAAGTGAGAACAGGCTCTGGGCTGCTTTGCAGTACCTGAGGTGAGGGATCCACAGCCAGTGCCCAGCAATCGCCCTCATGCATGCCCAGGCCCTGCCCACTCCTGCCGGGGCCCTGGCCTGCGGCTCCAAGACCCAGACCCCCTGCCATCCTGACTTCACATACACTGGTTGGTGACATTGGAAACATCAGTCCCCATCCTTGGCCACTGAGTGGCCGAGCCCTGGCTGATCACTTACGGAGATGCTCAATGATGCTATCGATGGTCGGCTTAAAAAGGGCATTCATGGCATCTGGACTCATCCTCAGCATCCCCTGCGAGGACCACTTCACAAAGTCCACACTGTGGAGGCACGGCAGAGAGAGAACGAGCGGTGAGTGTATAAAGGATACCCGGGCTAACCTGCATAGTCACGGGCCCTGGTAGAATGGTTGTCACATCCGAGGGGGCTGAAGGGGGCTTGAAAGTCCAAAGAACCCTTAGAAATACACTAAACCACCAGGACCTAGACTCTTAGAAACTTCAAAGCTAAGGCATAACCTCTTTTGTTTCTCTTTGCTTTTGCCTGTGGCCAACATTCCCCCGAGACAGTGGAAGCCAAAGTCTAGTGCAGAAGGCAGGGTGATAAATAATTCAACAAATATTTACCGAGCACCTACTACCTATGCATCAGGTTCTGTTGTAGACACTGGGGATAAAGCAGGGCCCCAAACAGACAAACTTCCCTGATTTCATACAGCTTATCTTTTTAGCGTGTAATCATAGCTGACACAGAGGTAGTATTTTCCAGGTCTCAGGCATTCTGCTAAGCATATATGAATACATTTCATCCTCACAACAACCCTTTGAGGTAAGTGGAATTATCATGCCCATTTTCCAGGTGAAAAAACCAAGGAACAAAAAAGTTGAGTCACTTGCCCAAGGTCACACAGCAAGTGTGTCGGATTGGAACTCAGAGTCCACACCACCTTCCTCCTCCCCGTGAACACATTCTACCCCCCAGACTGTCCCGAGCCAAACATGAGCCCAGCTCACTTGCTCTTCCTCAAGGCGTGCTCCACGCTGTGCCCACGGAACTTCTTGTAGTAGTCAATGAAGGAGAAGGGCAGGGTGATATTCAGAGGGTTAGTTCGGTCCGGGGCAGCTGCCCTTTTGCGAGACTCAAATGCAATCATTAAGTCAACCCAGGCCGCAGGACGCTTGATTTTGAATTGCTCGATAAAATCCTCTCCGAATATTTTACACAAAAGCTTTTCAAATTCATAATCTACTCCTAAAGATCCGTAGGGTCCACCTGAGTCAAGGACACAAAGGGTGACCACTGTTAAAGACGGCCAGAAATGGAAGCCGGCGTCTGAGAAGCAGCTGCCCTGGGTTCCGGGCTCTGCTCAACGACAGCAGCACAGCCTTGGACCCACTTAGCCAGCAGACCGCAGCTATGCGTTTTTACTTACACTTTAAAACCCTTAGGTTCTTCTCATTCCACGTGGAGAAACTTTCCTACAGAAATCACTCGTCAACAATCTGTTTAAAATCAATTACATTTTAAATAAAATCAATACATTTAACTAACTAGGGGCATCATGGTCTTCCCACCCAAGAAATCCAAGGACAGTGTCTGGAAAACCAGCAGACCTCACTCAGTCCCTGTGATCTACTAATTACTCATCCCCACCCCACCAAGAAGAAGAGAATGTTCTTTGGTTTGATGATCTTGAATCAAGACCAGGCATCGTGGGACCTCCCTAGAAAGCTTAACCAAATCACAGGTGACGATCGTGGCCAGGACCTGAAACAGGCTCACTTTATGCCCAAACCCAAGTTATGGTGGTTTGTGTTTTAAAGGCCATTTAACTGCAATTTTTTTTTTTTTTTTTTTTGCAGTACACGGGCCTCTCACTGTTGTGGCCTCTCCCGCCGCACGCACAGGCTCAGCGGCCATGGCTCACGGGCCCAGCCGCTCCGCGGCATGTGGGATCCTCCCGGACCGGGGCACGAACCCGTGTCCCCTGCCTCGGCAGGCGGACTCTCAACCACCGCACCACCAGGGAAGCCCCATTTAACTGCATTTTGCTCTCTGGTCTCATGCATCCGTATCCTCTACTGCCTGTAATTCCACATGCTGATGGCACTGAAAGAATGAGATACTGAGAGAAATCTGAAATGGGTAAAACAGCTCAGGTATGAGAAAATTAGCCATTTTTCTCATTTTCTCAGGCTTACCTGTTGCTTTGTACAGTTCTTTAAGGTGTCCCTCCGGTAACCGTATCTGGTGGACTGTCAGATCTACGGTGCCACCGCCACTGTCCACTACCACATACTTGTCACCTGGTACAAAAACAGCCAACCTTTATACAGACCACTTGTCCATCACGTCCTGGAACAAGCTGGCAGGATGACTTGGTGCACCCAGCTAAGCACCATCAACACTCATTAGTACAATAGTTTTGCTAATTAGCCACACAGTGAGTTATTCATGACTAAAGAGATGAGATAGTGTCTGCCCAGAAGTGCCGGTTAGCATGGATGATGAACCCAGATGAGTGAACCTTTAGGACTAAAGCATTCAGGTCATGCGCTGCTGCATACCTGACACGTGTGGACCACTTCCTGCCAAGTTAATAGCACCATCAAATGACCTGCTGTTTAGCACAAGACTCACTCTGGAACTGGTGAGTTCCAATTCCTACTTTTCTTCTGAAGAACCTATATGGTTTTAGAACATGCAAAATTACAGCTCCAAAAAGAGCTGTCCCTGGGTGAGTGGTCTGTAAAACCAACTGATCTGGAACATTTTCCAAAAGTACAAAAGGAACAAATAGAAATGCATTTTTGCCAGCAGCCCCCGCCCCGCCACCCCCCCCCCCCCCCACACACACACACAATCCAGCAGAGGCAAAGGACGTTTAAGGATGCTACCTTCCTCCAGCTCGGACCAGATTTCTCCTATGACATTCTCCACCAAAAAGGTTCGACTCTGCCGATTACGTCGTGTGTGTTCCTTAGCTAGTGGCCAACAGAAAGAAAATAACGACGGGTAAGAAAACATGAAAAAGCTGGCAGTCAGTGGAGGTAAAAGAGCCTGGGAGGTTTAGGAACAGAACATTTGGCGATACTTGATCAAAACGATTACATAAATGCAACACAGGGAATGACAGAGTCAGCTCTTCCAGAGCAAGGAGCTATTTCCACCAGCCTTCATCTATTCATCTGCCTGGCAGCTCTGGCCAATGCCCTGCTGAAAAGCTCACCCTGATGAGATTCCCTTCCTCCAGGGACACTTTCAGGGGAATGCGCATAAAATAGGCCAATTTCCTGGCTTTGCTGCCCCAGTGAGGAGGCTGTCTGCCAAGCAGCCTTCAGTGCGCTTGGTTAAATAATTTCACATCAAGCAGCTTTGTCTGATACAAGGAATGCGGGGTATGTTTTCCTAATCTGGATCCTGGATAAACGGCCAGGAGCCCTTTCCAGACCCCGTTGAAGTCGACATGCTCTTCAGCCACAAGGTGGCGCTTCAGCCGCAAGGTGGCACGGCTGAACCTAGAAAAGTCGGCGCTGCCTTCTTCCTGCACACCGCGGAACAACCTGGGGGTGGCTCGGGGTACTCAGTGGCTGTGACTCGCATGGGTATTTCTTGCTCCGCAGGCCTCCTGATAGCCCCGTGAGGCGGACAGGCACAAATCATATCGCCCTGTGTTCAGACGAGGAAACCAGGTCAGGGAGGTCAAGGGACTTGCAGTTCCCACGACTCTGTCTTGCAGCCTGAAATTAACCCTCAGGCCACGGACCCTCTCTGCCTTTGAGATTTAACAATTCAGAGTGAAGTCTGAAAGAGCAGAATATGAATGTTAGAGGTGAGAAAGGTGCTGGGAGAGGGAGCCTGGGAAGCAGCAGCGCACAGGCACGATGGGAATCTGGGCAAATCACTTAACGTCTCTCACAGGCAGAGCAGGGACCAGCCGTCTGATTTATCCTCAGCACCCACTGTGACACCAGGCACACAGCAAGTGATAAGGAAGGCAAAGCACCAAGTGTGAGACTGGGAACCCAACAAATGATCACTACAATGAACAGTTTAGAGCAATCCTGGCTTTACAGACGAAGGCTCTGTCCACCACTCTGCTGTCCCATCCCACAAGTGTCCTCCCGACCAATTTTTTTAGTCTCTAAGCCCTACAAATCCATCTGTTGCTGGTTATCCAATAAAGAACCCTTGACCCTCCAGCCTCCTTCAGCAAGGAGCACAGTGTTTGCAAAACATCTTCTCTGGGGATTAGAATGGCAAACATCGGGCCAGCCTTAAGTTCCTCAGGTTCTGGTTTACAGCAGAGAGGCCGCCACCCCCCCACACCCCCCACCACCCCCACCCCCCCCCCACCCCCCCGATTAAAGAGTTCCCGCGGGCCTGGGAGGGATCTCCAAACTCAGGGCTTCTCTGCTGTTCCCAACACCGGCTCCAGATGAACTTATATTGCACACCTTGTAGTGGGCACTGGTTTTCTAAAACAATCTAGATGACTAAGGAAATGGCATTCATAATAAACGGCCTAGTGAGGCTAATAAAACATGTTCTAAGCTTCAAAAAATTATCTCATTTTTCGGGCAAATTAAGCCCAAGATTGAGAAAAATGTAGCCTTTTCTAATCTCGTTAAGTCTTTTTGGAGTAAAATAATACCGACAGCAAACCCTGCAGTGCTGGAGGCAGAGTGCCAGCTCTGGTCTCCTCAGTGCTGACCACTGGGAGTCCATCAGGGAGGAGCATCGGAGGGCAGAAAACAGCCAGGGGGTCTCAGGGTATTAATGCCACCCTGGGTATCCCGGATTAAGTGCTCTGCCGGGCCTCGGCACATAGCAAGCACCCCGTCCTTCTGGGAGACAGGTTCCCACCGTAAAGCAACGCTGACATAGAACCCCTGTCTCACTGCCCCTCTGAGGGATGGTGGCCAACAATTTGAGGATTTCAAAAACCAAAGACAGCCCTCTGAGCACAGGAAACAACAGTAAATCCCACAAGGCACAGGACACAGACACAGCAGTGTGAAGGTAGGTAGGATATGGTAAAGAAAGGGAACCAAAAACTGCGCTCTTGGGGAAGGCAAGCGTTCAAAACAATCCCCCCCTCAAATGTGAACGTTATACTTAAGAAGCGTCAATGCCGTGTTGAATTAGCTAATTCTGACATGAGCTGCTGTTTGTGAACAATTGCGAAAGAACCAGCATATGAAATATAGAGCCCAGTCAGTCACTCCTCTTTTTTCCAGTTACAACAATGAAGAAGGAAATGTAAATAACGAGATCATCCTGAGTATTTGAAACAGGAATGCACTGGATTTAGTTAGCGGTGAGGCCAGCCTTGGCACGATGGGGAGGCCAAGCATTGTGAGAAAAAGGCAAATCAAGCCCTCACACTGAGGGGAAGCCCGTGTCCATTCATTCTGGGTGAATCAGGTCCAGGGTGTGAACACGCGGCCCAGCAGGCTGAGGCAGCAGCCTGGGGACAAGCGAACTTCCTGCCACTGTCTCGGGGCTGAGGCTCACAGACGCCTCCACCCTGGGTTCAAAATGAAGAGCAGCGGCTGCCGGGGCAGAGTCACCCTGTGAAGAGGAAGAGAGGCCTGCCTGGGCAGGAATGTGTGCCTGCGAAGCGTGAGCCTGGGCCCCAGCACCCTGGGCAGCGCAGAGACAGGCGTTAGGAAGAGGACCAAGAGAAGCTTGGGACCAACTGGTGACCGTCCTCACTGATGGCATCCCTCTCCTCCTGGGCCTGGGCCTTGCAGGGCAGGATGGAGACGGGCTTGGGCGATGGGGGGTTTTCTGTCCTCGGAGCCCTCACCCGGGCACAGAGCTCAGAGCCGGGGCGCACAGCGCCACCTCCCCAGCTCCCATCAGCTTCCATGCTCACTCACGTGGCTGTGAGTGATCCAGGGTGTCTGCAGACTCCGTGGTCCTGGACAGACCGACGGAACCCTGCATTCCAGGGAAAACAGTCCTGAGGCACAAGATTGTGAGCAACTTGCATACAGTAAACATTAGAGAGAAGAAGGCCCTTAAAATGCCCATCCCGGGTCTCCATGGGCGATGCTCCTTCCCACAGCTAAACGAGCATCAGCCCCTCAGGACACGCCCGCCCTTTCCATCTCTAGCTTCAACTCTCGCCAGGTTTATAGTTAAGACACATAATGAGCTCATCACACACGAAGCGCCCCAATGAGTGAGTCAGCAATAAATCAACAATCTTAACGGAGGAATTAATAACAAGCAAGTGGGATTAGATTAAGAATCAGTTAATAGAGAGGAGAGAGTAAACGCCCAGTAAAATGCAAGGCCGAGAGCCGCTCTCAGGCCACCCTTGGGTTCTTGGAGAGAAGTGCCCTCCCCTAAGGCAGCTGGGTGGGTGACGAACTAGGGTAACCACTGCTGAGTTTATGGGGGTCCTTGGAGGGGCCAGGTAGGGGGCTGAGCACAGAGGTACTTAAGGGCCAACCTCCTTCAGAAGCATCTTGATTTCTCACGACTGCACTGAGTGCCTTTAAAACTCCAAGGCACAGAAACATGCAGGGGGCTGGAGGGAAGACAGCAGGGAGGGGGAGAGAGAGAGCAGGAGGTACCCTGTGCAAACCCAGCTCCTACTGTGTCACTGGCGCTGTACCCATTGACCGCGGCCTTGCTGCTCAGCTCGATCATCTGGTGCAACCGCAGCTTCCGGCAGTAGATGGAGGCCGCCTCGGGCTCCAAGGCAATGATGAGCTGCTCTGAGTTCTCGGGGGAAGCCAGGCCTGCCTGGAAGACAGAAGGCAAGGCTGGGACCCAGGCTCCCTGGCCAGGACCCCTCCAAGGACACCCACGCCTTGGGCTGACACCCCGCAAGGAAGCGACACTCACAAGCTGCTTGTTTGGGAAATTCCCTCCACAGGCCTTTCCAGAGCCTAAAATCGGGGGTGATCGGGTGCTGGTCCCCAAGCCAGGTACCCAAACGTCACAGAGTGGGGAACGAAAATGTACAAGCGCCCTTGGGAAATTCCAGGCTCTGTGAGCCTCAGGGCCTCCTGCATTTGGGGCCTGCTTGGCCCAGAACTGAGAAGCACAAAGGGGCAAAGGACCGAAAACTTTGAAAACCCCCACAGGATGGAAGGCCGATGGTCTGTTTCCGGTTCCAGGACTAAATGGTCTGACCGGATCGTAGCAAACCCTGATCTTTGGTGGCCTAGGAAACAGAAAGGCCATCACTGGGCCTCAGCTATGCAAGCGTCTGATTCTGTCGTGTGGGAATCTGACCTGTTATCTCCAGAGCACCAGGAAGGTTCCAGGAGAAAGCCCCCTGTGGAATCCCACAGAGTCCCCATTTCCTAGAGCGCAGGGGGAAAGGCCACTGACAGTTATCTTATTCAAAGCCTCTACCCCTTTCACAGCAGAAATGCTTCTGCCCCATGACACCTGGCTTGGTCCAGTCACAGCCCCTCCAGGCTTCACGAAGGGCAGCCAGGAGGCTCCGGGACCAGCATCTGAGGGTGCTCAGAGACACGGCCCGGGTTGGCCTCTCACGGCCTTGACCTGGAGCACGAGATCTAGCTTGCTTGTTGAAGCGCCCAAGCTCACGGCTTTCCGTGGTCGCCAGCACAATAGGAAATAAAAACTAGCTCCTTCGATCAGCACTGTGTTTGCTGACTTTGCTGCCGTTTCCGAGGAAACCCGGGATGCACCCTCACGTGGCACCCCTTTGGAGAAGGCTCCCAGGTGTCCCCAGGCCCCTGGGGGGTTAGTGGACTCATCTCGTCAACCAGGGACAAAGGTCTGCCTAATGTCACACACGTACAATGACCCGGTGGGGAAGAGCTGGCCTAGAGTCACGGGCGTGCGCGGAAGGAGCTTAGGAGGGTCAATTACTGGGCAAGGAGGGGAGGGGAGCTCAGGTTAGAAATTAGAAATGCCTTTCGTCCAAGCCCTTCACTCTATGAAGAAGGAAACCAAGGCTCGGAGAGGTAGGGCAACCAACTGTCCCGGTTTCCTGGGGCATAGGCCTTTCAGTGCTAAAACCGGGCCAGTCTTAGGCTCCAGGGTATCCCAGCGAAGTGGCAGAGCAGCCCAGGCCCAGGTCTTGAGCCTTGCAGACCAGCTCTTTAATTGGTTCTCAGCTCTCCTGCTCTTAGTAATTCCAGGTACTGGGGTAGGGCCCAGGCCTCTGTACTTTGACAAAACCCGCGGGCGCCCCTAATACTCCTGAACTGGTTTGAAGGTACGCTCTCTACTCATTTACTCCGCGACAGTACTGCCTAGACCTGCTGTCATTCATTGTCACTAATAACCACACCCCAAACGAACCAGTTAATTACGTCTTAATGAGATACCATCAGCCAGCAGGTGACTGAAAATCTCCACTCTGCCGAAACCATGAATGCCTCACAAGGGCAGAACCCGTCTGGACCGAACCGAAACCATGAATGCCTCACAAGGGCAGAACCCGTCTGGACCGAATTACAAAAACAGATGGAACCGCACACGCCTACGCCCTCCGCCAGGAACCCGCCTCCTTCCTGCCTTGTACCCTTGGCTAAGGCCGACCACATGGGCAGCATCTGTGCCCATCAGCAGGGTCCCCAGGTCAAAGAGGCCAGGTCTGCCCTTAGCTTACACGGGTCAATAGGTTAGTGACACAGATGCGCGACAAGATTTCCCCATCCAAGGGAATGAAGGTGCCCCTCCCCCAGCCTCACTTTCTCATAGTGTCTCCTCAGACACCCTCAGCACAAAGGCAGACAAAGGTTAAGATGCCTGATGAAATAGGACATGGGTTACACGTGTCAGGTGCCACCAGGAACAGTGAAACCTCTGAACCTTTATCCCCAGGATCCCAGAAGAGGAAATCCAAAGTGACACCAGGAAGAGCCCCGTCTATAGAACAGCGCTCGTGGACTGGTTCTTCTATCCTCATGGGTTTGTACGTAAAGCCAAGGCCCTCCTAGAACAGAAGCTCATAGGCCCAGCTCCCACAACATGGGCTGAGGGATAAGGAGACGCGTTACAAAGCAACAGTGGGCCCTGGATGTACAAGTTCAGGGTGGAGGATAAACTTGGAGGAGGTTAGGGCGGGCAGAGCAGAGTGGTGCCCGGGACTCGGTGTGGAGGAACGGCACGGGCTCTGCCCACTCAAAAGGCACATTCCTGTCATTGTGTCCCACTGGGATGTCAACCAGCCAGGCAGCTCCCATGTGGCTGGTAAGAGCAACAGGGGCCTGGGCCCAGCGGGAATGGGGACGGCAGGGGACAAAGGAGAGCAGAAAATAGACGCCCTTATTCCCCTCCATGCCTACCCAGAAATTCTGAGCAGGGTCTCTAACTTATATGTGAAATATCTATGTGGAAAATCACATCAAGAGGTCCAGAGGAGTGAAGAGCCTGGAGGAAAATGTTACATTTTACTCCAGGCTCTTCACTCAAGGGCATCCGAGGGTACCTGGTGTGTGACTGAGACCACCCCACACACACACACCGGATGCTCCCACATCCTGAAGATGTGAAAGACAATCAGGCTACCTGAATCTGCCCCAAACAGCGTGGGCTGCACCCCTCGGGGGGCCTTTCACCTGTCCCTCCCCAGCTGGGCTGGCCTCAGCTCCACAGCCAAAGCTTTGACCCATTTCCATGGGGAGTTCCCCACAGTACCCTGCTCAGGATGCAGACAGAAGCAAAGGTGAAGAGGACCCCAAACCAGAGGAGAGGGGAAAGGCAAGGTCAGTGGGGGCCCCGGCAGTGCCTGGGAGACCCAGGACAAAGTAACCACACTCCTTTGCTTAAGTCAGCCCCCCCGTCCACTCCCCAGTGAGAGTGAGGGGCCGTGTCCCTACCAGCAAACTCTCATGGACGTCACAGCGGAGAGGGGAGGGGGAGGCAAAGGGAGGCAGCTGCCTCTGCACAGATTCCCAGTCACCAGGAGGCTTCCCAGAGCTGCTGGTGGGCTCCAAGAGAAGGAGGAAATGCGAACGTCTCTGCCACACTCTCAGAAACCCAGATGTCTTTATCTCTGAGAGAAGGATCCAGTGCCCTGAAATGTAAGCTTTGTTTCCACATGAAAACACTTGCCGTCCTTCTCAGCAGAAGCCCTCTGGCCTGGCAGCTGGCAGGAGACCTGGGGGTCTTTTCCTGGGATCAGGCCAGGGTCAACCGGGGCAGGAGAGCTCTCTCTCCGCTTTCAATAATTCTGCCTCTGGAGCTGGTATCTCAAGGCCACTGTTCCGTTTCAACGTGAGCTCTCCCTCTGCTCGGCCCCCGGCCCAGCACTTGGCATATTCTGCCCCCGACTATAGATCCATGGGGACCTGTCTAGCCTCTCCTGCAAGATGGTACATCTTCTAAGGGCAGCAGTCAGGTCTTCTTGCCCCGGAGCACACAGTAGGTGCTCAGAGAGCAGCTGCCGCAGGAACGAATCACCCATCCCTCCAGCCAGCCTTTATTCTGCAATTTCCGGCCCTCCTCAGGAGAGCATTGCAAACACGACCTGAGGATTCTGCAATCAGAAAGCATCTGAACAAGGAGGTTGCTACCCCATTTGACTTCACGAATCTGGGCCAGCAAGAACTCCATCGTGGTAGTTTGTAGCGCTCTGCTTCCTGGTCACAAGCTCCACCTGAAAGGAGCGTGTGGGTGAGAAGACCGCACTCCAGGGAGGCCGAGGACGTGGGCAGTGACCACCTCGACCACCGCTCCTTGGCCCTGCAGTCAGCCAGGCAAATCCGCCAGGGGCTGTGTCCACGGCTGAGAAAAACGGCCGGACCAGCGGAGTACTCAGCTGGCCTGGTGTCAGACCGCAAAGAGCTGCAGCTGCGCGGCTTCTGAGTGTCATGGGCTTGGCTTTCTTTCCTGACGTGATTACTTTTCACTGCAGTTTGTTCAGAAAGGGAGGCAAATGCAAGCTGCAACTCCGTGTTAGAGGAGATCAGCGTACGTGGGGGAACATCACTGATTTAACAGGTTTCTGGAACCCACCAGAGTTACACATTTTAGGCAAAATGCCTCTAGAAATACACTGGACTACCTCCTATGCATGTGCTCAGGACGCAGTGGAACTATCTCCTCATTCTGGGTCTTTTCTGAGGGCCTCAGAAGAGGCATCAGCCGTTCTTTCTGCCACCATCTTTTCGCTGAATGTTTTTAAAGGGTCTAAAGCTGTCCCGAGGCTGTGGATTATAAAAGATGGAGACTTAACCCACTTTCTCAACAATCACTTGACATAAGAGGAGTTTTGGAAGTTTCACAGATGAAACTGTGCCCATGTCAAGTGCTGGGCAGCCCTCACTGGCAGTGACTCTCAGTCCTCCAAGTGCAGGCCCCAGGCCCACCCCCTGCAGGCCTGCTCCTCCACGGGAGATGCTGCCCAGAGATTCATCTCCTGGCTCTGGTCCAGGCCTCTTCCCCCTCCCCCAGGCCGGTGGAGGATGACCTTCAGTCTCCATGTGACCGTGCCATGAACTTGGGCTCGGGAGGCCTCCCATGAGCCCGGAAGGAGGGGCTCCACTTGCCACAGGCAAGCGGGGTGGACAGACGAGTTTCCCAGCTGCTCTGACGGAGAACCATCCCACCTCCTTCCTCATCCTTCCTGTTCATCTGTCAGAAGCCAGGCCGACAGGCAGCAGCACATCAGGTGGAAGGGCTGGTGGGCACTCTCAGATTTCAGAAGCTGGGCGGGCCAAGAACTGTGTTTTTTGCTCAGGTTCTGTATTTACCAGAGAAACAGAGCCAGTAGGATGTATGCATATGCAGAAAGAGCTTTATTATAAGGAATTGGCTTACGTGATTATGGAGACTGTCAAATCCCAAGACCTCAGCCGGCAAGCTGGACAGCCAGGAGGGCCGATGGTATAATTCCCTTGCCGGCAGGCTCAAGACGCAGGGGGAGGCGATATTTCATTTGGAGTCCAAAGGCAGGGGGAACACAATGCTCCAGTCTGAAGGCAGGCAGGCAGGCAGACAGGAGGAATTCCCTCTCATTTTATCTAGGAAGGTTCAGCCTTTTGTTCTAGTCAGGCCTTCCACTGATTGAATGAGACCCACCCACCTCAGGGAGGGCAATCTGCTCTATTTAATTGATCTAAATGTTCATCTCATCCTAAAACACACTCACAGCAACACTCAGAATGATGTCTGACCAAATATCTGGGTATCCCTAGGCCCAGTCAGGTTGACACATAAGCGTAACCATCACAGGTATGCATCTTTCTTACTCTGCATAATAGATGGGAGGTGAGGAGGGAGAGTTGGAGAGATGCTAATTTTGGAGAGTAGCAAGCTCTATTTCCATCTTGTCATGAAGACTCTCCCAGAAGACAGGCTGAAGAGGGTGCCCCTGATATGCCACCTGCCCCTTGGCAGAAGTACAAATGGCTTCAACGAACCACCTGGATGCAAGGGATTTGAGAGCAGGGCTCCTGTCCTACGACTCGAGCGCCCACCACAGTTCTGGCACAGGAGGCCCCTGGCACAGGCTGTTCAATGAATAAATGAACGAGTGAACAAAGAATGAATGAATGGTCCCTGCCATCTGAAAATCCATCCAGTGACTGTAAACTGAACACAAATATCAAATCAGAGCTACAAAGGGCCCAAAATTAAGCTGCACAGACACTGTCCTGGACAAACATTACCCGGCATGGAGGACATGCCGATCCACAGGGTGTCTCTGGGCCTCAGGAAGCAAATTCCCCCATCCCCTCCATCTATGCTGGCCACCTGGGCCCTGCCCAGGAGCTGCTGGCCCTCCTACTGCCTGAGGTGCCAAAGCCTAGAGGACACCACACCCCCCTCAGCCTGGTTTCCCCCTTGGCCTCCCCAGTGTAAGGGGCCTCTCCCCACACTGGCCCCACCCTCTCAGAGAGACAGTCCTTGAAGAGCCGGCCCAGGGCTCCATGAGCCCCGACAAATCTACATGTCACCGCACCTCTTTCTTTTTCAGGCTAAAACTAAGAACTGTCCCCTTTCCGGGTCACGTGTTTGTTGCTGAAGTCTTCCCATGGGCTGGAAAATGAAAGTCAGAACCATGATGCTTGAGCATCCTTCCTGGGAAAACTCAGGATCCCAGGCTGTGTCTTAGCAGACAGCCATGTCCCGGTGTCCCATCTTTGGGTCTCTGGACACTGCCTGAAGGCTGACACCAAGGAAAAGCTCCCTGATGCCCAGGGCTCCCATGGACAGTGAAACTGCATTTGTGTCTCTTCCTTTTTAAAGAAGTTGCCTCTTTCTGGAACTTCCACCTTCTCCCTTCATCCGTATAAAAACAAATCTATTTTTGGCACACACAAAGACTGAGCCAGATTCTCACGCTGAACAGAGGAAGGGGAGAGCAGAGGAGCCAGCCTGGGGCAGGGAAGGGAAGGAAGGGAATGGGAGAGCACGGGGGAGGGCGGGGGCGGAACACTGCCCTTCCTTGAACTCTACCTGCAGCCTGGAGTAAAGCCTCAAGCGTCCAGGACAATTCATGACGCCAAGGTGCCTGGGGCCATTTGACTGTGTGCAGAGATCAGCGTTGATCAGATGGGCGTTTTGAAAGGGAAGGTTTGTATTTATACATGTGGCCACAGACAACATCAAAGGTGTGTCTCCAGGGAACGGTGGCTCTCCTGAGAGATGTGGCAGGGGACAAGGGGACATCTACGACCTTTGTGATCTTCCCCAGCCCACTCAGGCTGGAGGCTCTGAAAACTGATTCTCAGCACAGACTTGACCCAGGCCCCAGGGTCGGCTTTCATTTATCAACCCCAGGGACTACGTACAACAGGGGCCAGCTCTGTCCCCGGGACGGGAACAGCAGGTCAGGACGGCCTCTGCCACTCTTGCCATGAAGTCAGACACTCATGGGAGCCCCGTCGTGGCACAGGTTGTCCGCAAACAACGTGAGGGCTGGAGGCCACGGGGGTTTTGGCACCAGGGGTGCCCCCTGCACCCACGAGGGATGGGCTGGCCATCGACACTGGGATGTTCTGGCTCCATGGCGCCATGTTGACTGGCTCGCTCCCTAACTGTACCACTGCCCTCACCCCGCTGTGGGCGTCCTCCACCAGGCAGGTCCAGCAGCCCCCTCCCCTGTCTGGGGCGCCCGTACATGCCGTGCTCCTGTGTCGCTCCTAAGATGAACTGTGCAGAGGACAACCGTACTCCCTTTATTTCCCAGCCGCATAGGTGCAGCTTTCCGCCTCCACCAGGCTGATGGGTCTGGTCCATGGCCATTGGCCTTGTCTTTATTTCTTCCTTGTTCAAATATTCTTGTTCCCCAAGCCTTTTCCTTGAGGGTCTCACTTCCATTTGCCCACAGAGAAATACCTCTGAACCTCAATTTGCAATCCTAGCCCCAAGGAACCTACAGGGGCAACAAGACCTGGAAATGAATAAAGTCAGAAGGAAAACTGAGCCCAGCCTCTCCCCTTGTCCGTCTGACCCCAGCTGCTCCCCGAGGAGGAAGCTGAGGAATGGGAAGGCTCCTGGCCCCCCACCTGTGGGAGACCCCTCGCTGCCTCCCCAAGGAGGCCTGTGAATGCTGGGGGACCCTGGAGTGGAGTGACAGCCACCGCCAGGTGTATCTTGGGCCCTGCCTGCCCCCAGCCCCGTACTTACCTGGTAGGCAGCTTGTCTCATGAACTGCTTGGCGGGCTGTTTCCAGATGGCAGGCACTGTGATAACCCATCTGACATCAGAGTTCTCGAACTCTGAACCTGTCTGATCGCTCAGCTCCTAAAGCCAAGGAAAATGCAGCAGGTCAGGTGGACAGAGCTGGTCCTCCTGTGGCTTTGCTGAAAATCCTGGCTTCCTGGCCGTGAACTCTCGGGGCATCTATTCCGCGGCCCCCCCGAACTTATCAGCGTCAGGAACAAGAGTCTGTTTTCCGAATATACAGCAAACAGGGAGCTCCCAGCTCCTTCCACTCCCTGGATGTGGCTGCAGGTGGGAGATGGGCAGATCTGAGGCCTCTGGCCACTTCCTAGTCATGTGACTTAGGGCAAGTGACAACCTCTCAGGCCTCAGCTTCCTTATCTGTACAGTAGGGATAATAGTAAGCTCATACAGTTATTGGGAGGATTGATAATTTCCCGAGAGCTTCACTTCCTGGCAGCTTGCTCCAGTGTCAACCTTGTTAAGCCCTTTCCATAGCTCAACCGCCATTAATCCACTTGAGAATCCTGTTAGGAAGAGATTAGCACTGCCCCTCTTCTACAGGTGGCAAACTAAGGCCTGGATACGTTCGGTATCTTTGTGATGATTGCCCAGCTAGAAAGTAGCAGAGCCAAAGTTTGGACCCAGACGCAGGTCTATCTTGACTTGAAAGGCCAAGGTCTTAACTAAATTGTTACTTTTGGTCTCGTATCTGATCAGTGCCTGGCCCACAGGAATGCTTGACGACTGGTAGCATTTGTCAGCAGAGTTGTGTCACTGTCACCCACCTTACTGCAGGCCCAGCACATTAGTGGAGTTTTCCTGGTAGGATGGTAAGGGTAGGAACAACATGACCTAAGCAAGAACCGTGCTGCCCTTGACTTTCAGTTAATGTAAAACCTATCTACAAAACAGAAACAGACTCACAGACATAGAGCTCAGACTTGTGGTTGCCAAGGGTGGAGGGATGGGGAGGTAGGGGAGGGAGAGGGATGGACTGGGAGTTTGGGGTTGGTAAATGCAAACTATTACATTTAGAATGGATAAGCAACAAGGTCCCACTGTATATGCAATCTCCTGGGATAAACCATAAAGGAAAAGAATATTAAAAAAAAAAGAATGTCTATATGTGTATAGCTGAGTCACTTTGCTGTACAGCAGAGATGGGCACAACATTGTAAATCAACTCTTCTTCAAAAAAAAGAAAATCAGTGGGACCCATGTGGATAAACAGGACGGGTGGAAGCATCAGAGGTTTCCACCAGGCCCAGGTAGACAAAATATGTCTCTAGAATAGTTCTACGACTCAGTATTCCCACCCGTAGAATGGGAAGAATAACACTAACCCACAGCGTTACTGGCAAGATTAAATGAGAACACACAGGGAACATCCGGCCCAGAGAAGACCTCTGATTGATGCTTGTCCCCCCCCTTCTCCTCCCCTTCCTGTTGCCACATTCACCAGACAAATCTGAAATCAAACCTAAACACACACTGATGTGCTTCTGCATCAAAGTCCGCTCTGGGGACATGTTTCAGAAGATTAATAGGCTGGCGGGTTTTTTCCTAATGGGTATCTCATTTTCTCTATTGTTTCACATAGTTATCTTGGGGCTGACCCACCTTCTCACTGAACTAACTTCCTCTTTGATCGGTAAGTTTTTTTTCCCTTTTAAAAAAAACTTTTCATTTTTCATTGTGAGAAAATACACGTAACATAAAATTCACCATCTTAACCATTTTTAAGTGTGTGGTTCAGTACATTCACTGAACTTTTTTTTAATAAACATGTTTTTAAAAACATCTCTGCTTTAGACCAACATGAAACAACCTTTTTTGTTTTAAATTGAGGCATAACTGATTTACAATGTTGTGTAAATTGCTGGTGTACAGCAAAGCGATTCAGATAGATAGATATATATATGAATGAATATATATATAGATATATATGAATGAATATATATATGAACATATATATATATGTTCTTTTTCAGATTCTTTTCCATTATAGGTTATTACGAGATATCAAATATAGTTCCCTGTGCTATACAGTAGGTCCTTGTTGTTTACCTAGTTTATATATAGTACTGTCAAACTCCTAATTTAAATCCCAAACTCCTAATTTATCCCTCCCCACCCCTTTCCCCTTTGGTAACCATAAGATCGTTTTCTATGTCTGTGGGTCTATTCCTATTTTATATATAAGTTCATTTGTATCATTTTTTTAGATTCCACATATAAATGACATATGATATTTATCTTTCTCTGTCTGACTTACTTCACTTAGTGTGATAATCTCTAGGTCCATCCATGTTGCTCCAAATGACCTTATTCCATTCTTTTTAATGGCTAATATTCCATTGTATATGTGTACCACATCTTCTTTATCCATTCATCTGTCGATGGACATTTCGGTTACGTCCACGTCTTTGCTATTGTAAATAGTGCTGCTATGAACACTGGGGTGCATGTATCTTTTTGAATTTGCATGTATCTTTTCATCTTTTCTGGATATTTGTCCAGGAGTGGGATTGCTGGTGAAAGAGCCATTTTTTGTTCGTGTTTATTTTTGTTTTTTTAATCATGTTTTATTTCCTTGCAGGTCTGCACTGGGCTTTAAAAGCAGGTGAGCATGTGATGGGTTGGGAGGGATTCTAAGTGTGGTGCCTATAACCACCCAGGCTATTTTAAACTCTTTAAACAGGAAAAGGCTCAAAGATGAATGATGGGCTTCCCTGGCTGTACGGAAAGTTGTCTGATGAGCTGTTTGTTTGCCAACGGGTGGAGATCAGCTTGGAAGGGAAGGAACCTGGCACTGACTGAACATCTCACGTCAGGCACTTTCACTGACTGTCCCTCGTGAATAGTGAGACTGCTCCAGGGACGTGATTTCTGAGATATTCTACTTGAGCTTATTCTGGTCCAACATGCAATAGTCCCCCTCTGCACTGAACCCACCTGCCCCTCAAACACCAGCCAGCCTCTTATGCAGGGCCTAATTCCTATACACCTCCTCAAACAGCTCTTCTGCATGGAATTTCTTTACAACGTGTTCCCTGCTCAGAGAAGGTTCCAGAAGCTTCTGGCTGAGCCGACAGGTCCACAACCACCCACCTACCCACGCCCGTGCCTGACCTCTGCCCCCTCCACCTCCTCCCTCCCTTGAGAGATGGGCTGTTCACGCCTTTCTTCTTGGCCAACTTGAAACACACTCCAGTGTCGTAGACTTTCTCAAGTTCTACATCTTCCCTGAGTCCCCACGGCTGCTCCGCTTATTCCGGAGACCCCCACCTCCCTCTGCGCCTTCATCTTTCTCCAGGAGCTGAGCCCATCCCTCTGAGATCCTTCTCTTCAGGCCGACAGAGGTCCACCTCCTCTCCTGCTTCGCCGTCTCCTGGACCAATGGCGGCTTCCCTTCCGCAGGTCCCCGCCGGCCTTACTGCTCCTGCCTCTGGCTGGTCACCACCTTCTTCCTGAAGCGAACCCAGCCCATCTCCCTCCCACTTCCTTCCTTAGAATCCTCTCCCCACCCCTTTTCATAGAAGAATTTTTTCCCAGGAACCACTCCCTCCCTCCACCCCACCACCTTTATCTCCCTGGTTTTCATGTTCCTCAAATGACCCCGCAGTTGGAGTCTCAGCCTCGCCCTCAGCCCTCGGACAGACCTGCTTTAGGATCTGAGTGAGGTGCTAACATATCGCTCTCCTCCACCTGCAGGCCCTCGGGACCACGTGGTCTCCCCTCCTCTAACGCTATCCTGTGGCCATGGCAACCCATGTGAGAAATCCTCTGAGGGCTCCCCACGACCCAGGAAGAATTCCTTCGCCTGGCCCTTGAGGCTTCACAGATCTCCGTCGGAGCTTGCTGTTCCCTCTCTCTCTGCAGCCTCGCCCTTTGCCTGCTCCAAGCTGCCTGCTTCCCACAGCGGTTTGCTATGTTTTCTTTCCCCTGAGCTGTGCCTGGGCCGTTCCTCCGGTGCAAAACACCTGCCCTTCCAGCTGCTGCCTGTCAGAGGCCCGCAATCCCTCTCCTCCGGGGAGGATTCCCTGCTGCTGCCCTTGGGCAGAACCTCTGCCTTCACCGAACACTCAACACCCACGGTTACCCCCTCATGACACCCACCCATCGACTGTATGCACTGGGTTTCTTTCCACGTGGCCAGAACTTGCATAGCACCTGGCTCACAAAAAGTACTCAAAACAAGAGGTACCTGAATGGATGAAAGCAGTGTTACGACCTCACCTCTTTGTCTCCCTCTAGCCCTATTTCTAGAATTCTATTCTACTCTATTTCTAGAATTCACTAAATTTCTTCTAGCGATCACATAATACCAAATGCTTCTGAAGTTCCCAATTCTTTTTGGATAGAGTTTAATACATGAGGCTCTTGAATCATCTGATCTACACCCGCTCATCGCCATGCTATGCGAGGGGACGCCGAGTGGATGGCTCTATTCCATTTGGAAATTAGCCATTTTCTTAATTCTGGGCCATCACTGAACAAACCTTTGCAAGGGCCAACCAAGGGGGCTTATTCACCTGGTCAGCTTCTTCCATGGGGTCTGGGGTGGGGGGCATGGAGGAGAGGGGGGACAGCAGCAACTATTTACCAAGTAAATAGTTGCTGAGTCCCCAGGGAGGCAGTTAACGTCGAATATTTCGCTTACTATCAAACGACCCACGAGGCACAGTTATCTGACCCCCTTTTCATGTTAGGAACGTGGGTATCAGAGAGAACGAGCACCTCGCCCAAGATCGCACAGCTGCTGCATGTCTCCCGCCTTTCTTTCTCTTGTTTGTTTTACTGAGGTATAATTCACATACCACAAAATTCACCTTTTTAAGGTGCACAGTTTGGGACTTCCCCAGTGGTGCAGTAGACACGGGTTCACGGCCAATGCAGGGGACGTGGGTTCGATCCCTGGTCCAGGAAGATGCCACGTGCTGCAGAGCAACCAAGCCCGTGCGCCGAAACTACCGAGCCTGCGCTCTAGAGCCCACAAGCCACAACTACTGAAGCCCTTGTGCCACAA
The DNA here is from genome assembly GCF_964270905.1 of Leucopleurus acutus. Lineage (NCBI taxonomy): Eukaryota > Metazoa > Chordata > Mammalia > Artiodactyla > Delphinidae > Leucopleurus > Leucopleurus acutus. The sequence continues at coordinate 14,042,138 of NC_139156.1, read as the reverse complement.
CTACTGAAACCCACGGGCCTAGAGCCCATGCTCCGCAACAAGAGAAGCCACTGCAATGAGAAGCCCACACACCGCAACGAAGAGTAGCCCCCGCTCGCCGCAACTAGAGAAAGCCCGCGCGGCCAAAAAAGTAAAATAAAATAAAGTGCACAATTCAGTGGGTTTTAGTATATTCACAAGGTTGCGCAACCATCCCCGCTGTCTAACTTCATCACCCCCCAAAAGTAACCCATACCCCCCGGGAGTCACTCCTCTGCCACTCCCCCAGCCTCTAGCAACCACTAGTCTACTTGCTGTCTCTGTGGATTTGCCTCTTCTGATCATTTCCTACAAATGGAATCATGTGTGGCCTTTTGTATCTGGCTTCTTTCACTTAGCATAATGTTAGCATAATGTCTTCAAGGTCCATCCATGCCAGAGCAGGTGTCAGTGCTTCACTCCTTTTTAAGGCTGAATAATATTGCAGCGTATGGGTGAATCCCATTTAGTTAACCATTCATCCACTGATGGACATTTGGGTTGTTTCTGCTTTTTGGTTATTATGAATAGTGCTGCTAGAAACATTCATGGACAAGTTTTTGTGTGAATATATGTTTTCATTTCTCTTGGTACATACCTAGGATTGGAACTGCTAGGCAGATGGTCACTCCGTGTTTAACCTTTTGAGGAACTGCCAGGCTGTTCTCCACAGCAGCTGCACCATTTTCCCTTCCCACCAGCAGTGCACAAGGGCACATTCTCTGCCCTGAGGCTGTCCCTGCTCCCCTAGCTGGCAGGTGCCCCCCTGCCCCCAGCACAGGCTCTGGCATGTACCCACCTTCAGCGCCTGTTCCTTAAAGTACCGCAGGGCATAAGCAAAGATTTCAAGAGCTTTGATTTTCTTGCCATTTGCTGCCGTCAGGTCTGTATCCATGGTGAGGTCCTAGAGCCGGGACAGGAATGAAATAGTAAAAAGAAGGAGAGACATGCCTTCTGGCTTTAAGCACTGTCACTTGGAGACCTGGGGAACCCAGTGAACCATGTCTGTGTTTCCTGGTGTTTGAGGGGCAGATTAGGACGGCACGTCCCCCAGGACAGGGCTGGCAGCAATGTCCCCTTACTGTGTAGGGGGCCCTGGCTGCTCCCCTCAGGCCCCACCTCCACTGCTCCCTTCTTCCCTCCTTCCCTCCCTCCTTCTTTTCCTCTCTCCCCTGGATCCTCTGGGGGCAGAGGTTTCGGGGCAGCGACAAGAGCCCAGGAAGAAAAAAAAAAAGGCAGCAGACGCCACTCCCGATGCAATTTACATACTATTTCCACATGACACACATGGTCACCCTTGGGAGCCCCCTTAATGGAAGCCTAGATAATCATACCAAATCACTGACGTGCACGGTGCTAAACAGACACGAAGCTTTCACTTCCCGATGAGCTGCCAACCAAGTCACAAAAATAGAAGGGCTCCTATTTTAAGGACTGTGCGGTCTAATCCACTGGGAGCCCAGCATCACTGCCTTCCTTCCTCTGCCAGAAGCTACAGCAGTTGCTGAGTGCAGTCGTTGGGCGTAAGATGCTCCGTGAGATGCCGGATGGACTGCGGTCATTAAAAAATGATGAAAATAGTCCCCAGAGGGTGGGAATGGGCAGAGAGGGGAGCAAAAATCAGGAGAAAACCCCCAAGTCTCCTGGAACCAGAAGACGCATTGCCACCAGGGAAAAAAATCAGTGCGGTCTCGGGATCGATCCAGGCTGGCTAATTAGTCTTTGCCTTTGGAGTGTGAAGGGGTATCAAGCAGCTAAACCGGCCCTGTGGGGCCTGCCCATCATCCTGACCCCTCTACACATGCTCACTCCTCCTACATCTGGGGCTCAGCAAAGACACCCCAGCTTTGGGGTGGTGGCCCCCAGGCAGCTTCCAGGCATCAGGAAGCCACAGGCTTGGAATTGAAAAATTCAAATTGAAAAAATTCCTGGGCTTCCACCTGCAGGAGATTCCTATTGGGCACTGCTGAATCCTATCAGGTGAAACAAGAAGGGTGCATTTTGAGGCGAAGTCAGTGTGCTTCAGAGAGAGACACACACACGGGTGAGCACCGAGCCCTGGAAGGCAGGGTGCTGGCTGCAGCGTTTCCCAGTAACATTTGTTTTGTCATCTGCAAACACTTAACAAGCAGACATATGAAAGCAATAAATAATAGACGCTAGCAATTGACTTTAACTAAGGACCGACCGGCATGGTTCTGAGAGCTTTGTGTATTTTGATTCCTTTAATCCTTACAACATCCCCGTAAGAAAAGCACTGTCCAAGTCTCCATTTCACAGATAAGGTAAAGCAAGGCAAGGAGAGTCTAAGTGACTTGGATTAAGTATCTCAAAGGTGTCAGAGGTGGGATTTAAACCCAGGCCATCTGGCCTCATGGTCTGTGGTCTTAAACACTATCACCATCCTGCATGTCTAAGTACTGAGAGTTAAGGAAAATTTAAGGGATAAAATGCTTAAATTGAAAAAATTCTATCCTATGGCTCAACATTTCGATGAAGCTTGGGGGAGGGTGCTAATCAACTTGGCCACCTTACAAAACCCTGCCAAGTTGGAAGCAGAACTACTTCAGGCATTGGGCCTCCAATTATTGGGCCCTTGATCTCCTGAGCTACCTCCTTCCCCACAGAGAAGGTTAATGAGTCATTGTTGCTGGTTGTTACTTCCAAACCGGTTAGTTATAACCACTACCCTGAGCCCCCAAAATGCTCCCTCGTCCCCGAGTCCTTCCTTCAGGATTCCTTGATCTCCCAACAATCCTGCAGGTGAAGGGGGATCTCCTGGCACAGCAGGGGTCTCCCAGCCCCCTATGCCTGTGCTCCATCCAGGCAGTGTCTGACTGGTCAATTTCCGAAGCAAACAAGTTGCTAAATATTCTGAATATCTCCCTGCCCGTGTGTACGTCAGAAAGTGCTGTGTGTTCCACAGAAGTGTCATGTGCTCCACTTCTAAACTCGAGGTGAATGGACATTCATTTCTGCTTGGGAGAAACCTGAGGGCCCCCAAGGTCTGGAAAGGCTGGAGGAACCTCGGCTCTCGAATGTGGAGGACGTGGGGCCAGGGAGAGGCTGGCTCACCCCAGTGGTGTGCAGCTTCATCTTGAACTTCTCCAGGTACAGCCACTGCTTGGCCTCGTTGGGATCCAGGTCGTGGTAGAAGTCCCTGGCGGCATACCCGAAACTGTGGAACTTCCTCTCCGGAGTCAACAAGATGGTGGTCGGAGTCTTCTGGTTGGACACCCCAGGGTCGCCTCCTTCCCATCGCCTGCCACCAAGGAAAGGCAGAGGTCATGGGCCTTCTTGCATAATCCCAATGCAGGCGGCACTGGTGTGAGCACCTACTACTGTGTGCGTGACCGTTACAGATGTGAGTGCCCATGGTGGCTGCCAAAGGCGCCCTCTGGTTTAGCTGGGTGAGTAGTGACTAGAGACACAACCTCAGCCAATAAGAAAAACGAAAGGGACAAGTACCAGGTTCTTGCTAAGTAACAAAGTCTGCTTCATCCTTTCAGCGTTTACTGAGCATCTACTGTGTGCCAGCTGCTAGCGACACAGAGATGAAACATTTATGTCTCTGCCTTCAAATAACTCACAACCTAGTAGGTAATGGGTTTTTTTGTTTTGTTTTTTGGCTTGGGTTTTGGTTCTTTAATTTGCAAGCACTCGATAGCAGATGGATAGCTGGTTTGCATCCTCTTTGAAACAGGCAGGGTATAAACAAACACATAAATACCTGCCTCATCAGATGGAAATGAGGGGCCCAGGGAAATGTCCCAGACGGGTCAGAGGAGACAGAGGTGCCAGAGCTGGGGTCTTGGAAAGAATGCAGGGCTCAGGAGAGACCTGATGTTGAAGGAGGGAAGGACACTGCAGGCTGCTCTGAGGTGGGCAAGCTAAGTGACTGTGTATGTTGGAGAAAGCGTGTAAATGAGAAGGGTGCTTGTGTACATGTGTGAAAAATGAGACTGGGAAGGTGGTAGGAACCAGGCTGAAGAGAACCCTGAGGAGTGAGAGATTTAATCAGTGAGTAATAGGGAACCCCTGAAGGTTTCAGAGCAGAGGCAGGACAGAAATCAGAGCTACTGTTGACTGCAGCGAACTGGACCAAAGGGCGGGAGACGGGAAGCCAGGTGGCTGAGAGGAGACTCAGGCCTCGAGGTGAGGGAGCTCACACGGGGGTGGAGAGCCCTGGGAAGAGAGAGAGGGGACGAGGGGGGAGGAGCCGTCCAGCGGAGAACCGAGCCAAATGGCCTCGGTGGTGAGCAGGTGCGAGGAGCCCGGAGGTTTCAAGCATGGGAACCTGGAGGAGACAGCGCCCCTCACAGATGCCAGCAGCCCCGGCCAAGAAGGAGGCAGGAGGAAACGTGGAGAGCTTCATCTGCACGTTCCGGCATTGAACTCCCAGGAGGGGCTTGAAGATACAAGCCTGGGGTTCAGAAAGAGATCCAGGCAGGAAACAGACCTGGGCACCCCCATACTGGGGGGACAGTCACAGCAACAAGGTGGGTGAGAATGCTGACGGGAACCGTGAGGAGGGAAGGAACCCTATCCTGCACATCTATAGGCTGAAGAGGACCCAGAAGTGGGGAGGGGTGGATACAGACAGACAGGCGGGCAGATGCGACGGGATTACGTCCTGGAACTGACGGATGGGTGTCATGGAGCAATCAGAGGGTAGGCTGAGCCCCAGCAAAGCTTCCTTCCTTCTCGCAGACAGAAGGAAGGAGAAAAGTAAAGAGTGGATGCTTCTCCCTCCTTCGGGGCCATGGCAGAGAAGCCCCGGCTGTCAAGAGGCTCCACGAGGAGACTCCACCCGGTCCTGGCTCAGCAGCTGGCTCTGGTCCTGCCACTAAGCACATGACCCCTACGAGCAGCCCCCGATGGAGACACATGCCCGAGAGGAAGCGCACCTCTCTCCCTGGCCTGCCCTCCTGGGGAGGTGGCTGTACTCCTGGATGGGCTCTCACCTGCCCCTGGCATCACAGTCCAGATGGAGCGCCAACCTCCACCTAGGTTTGCCACACAGATGAGGCTGGAGTCATCCCTGGCCGGTTTCCCAGTCAAGCCCCATGAGGATGCAGGCTTCTACCCAGGGAGCCAAAGTCCCCGTGGTGACCCCACCGAGACGCACGGGCGAGCAGCAGCTCAGCTAGACACTGGCGCCTGGGCCAGAGGCGCGCTCCACACAACCTTTCGGGAATGGATTTTCCATTACCGTTAACACTGACATTTTCAGTAGGTAATGGACTTCCTGAGGTTTTGCCCTTCAAATTTTTAATCCTTCATTCCTATTTAAATGCGAAAACTTACACTTTCTCATTCATAACTCTGTCAGTCTGGATCATGTTAATATGTTCTGACTGAACTAAAATTCAGGTAGAACCTCCCTCCAAAAATCTCTACGATGACTACGATAATGTCCCTGGAGACCCTGCATCTGTGGGTGTTTTGTGAGAATTCCTCCCCAGCAAGTTCAAAGTTATTTTTGCTCTTTTTTTTTTCTTCAGTTTTCATTGTATGACTATCCCTTTGAAATAACATTTCTTAAAACAACTAGAAGCTGATAAATGTTGACTTTAGCTTTTAATACAGAGCTCTTTTCTTTCCGAGGTTCCCACCTCGGGAGATGGCAGAGCGGACCCGCACAGCATCTGTCCCACGAACCCGAGGCAGAATCTCGGTGGTGACTGAACACCGAAGGCTCTGCTGCAATCGGGGTTCTCTACTAGAAATGGCTTTTTGTTATTTCCTGATGAGACGACACCCACGGGTCTCTGAAGCATCTTAGGACACCCAGTTTTCCAGAGGAAAGGCAGGGCCTAAATCAAGAGTGGGGTAGCGATCACTTTTATCATGACTTATGTTTTAAACAGCACTCTCTATAAAAAATGCGTAAGATCTTATTCTGGGAGTGATAACTAAATTCCACAATGACCAGCTGAAGGAATTGCAAAGCCCATCACAATGTATCTTCAGAGCCATCCTTGGATTTGGAAAATCAGGGTGATAAATCCCTGGTTCCCAAAGCTTTGAGTGGCCAGAGACTGCAAGAAGGCGTGAGTCAGTCTTGGGGAGCAGGCACTGGTGCCAGGACAGACCAGGGTCCTCGCAGACAGCTGATCACACGTGGATGGGGTAGACACCAGGGCTGCTGTGTGCATGAGTGGGGGGGGGGGCGGGGCGGGGGGAGTGGCCCAGGAGACCCAGGGCAGCTTCAGGGTGAAGTTGGCTGAAATTCACCCCACTCTGCTTTTTCTCAGGTGCTTCCCACTTCTGATTACTGTCATCTCAGGACTTCCCTTGAAAGAGCCAGCACCTTCCCTGCTTACATCTTACTACCTGCTAAGTGCTTGATGGGAAATCTCGTTACTTTTGCACACACACGCTGTCAAGCAGGTACTGCCATTATCCCCATTTCACAGATGAGGAAACAGAGCTTTAGAAGGTTCAGCAATTACCTGAGGTCACACAGTGGTGAGTGGAGGCCTGGATCTCCTCCATCACCAGCACCTTAAAAGTCAGCACCTCTTGCCCAGGCTGTACGCTAGAATCACCTGGTTTCAAACATACTGTCCAGGTCCTTCCCCAAACCAAGTCAGAATTAAAGCAACACATTGACAGACCAGGAACCTGGAGCCCAGAGATCAGAAGTGGCTTGCCCCAAGTGGCATGGTGAGTTTGGGCCAAGCGGGGCCAGAATCCAGGACCCGCCAACTACGTACCATTCACCTGCTCACTGTACTAATCCCTCTCCCCTCCCCCAAGGCCCTCCCCCAAGTCTCCATAGTTACAGCGCCCGGCGCCAGCACCTGCCCCTCCCTGCCCACAGCACTCACCGCATTACATGGATGCACTCTGGCTCCTTGGTGAAGCTGTAGGCATAGCCGCTGGATGTGGTCCCGAAGTCGACAGCCACCACCACGAGAAACGTCTGCTGCTCAGAGACGTTTGGGTCGGCATCGTTCTGCGGATAACCGAGCGGGGTACAGGGAGTGGGTGGGGCAGTCAAGCCAGGCTTTCAGAAGGGCTCCACCCTGCCCTGCTGTGTGCCCACTGTAGACAGAAGCATATTGCACATTCTGGTTCAAGGCTGCCACGTGGTGAGTCCTGGGGAGAGGGCAGGCTTTCTCAGCCCCTACCTGACCGACTCAAGGAGAAATGGAGGTGTCTCCTGAACAAGGGCCAGGCCACCGGGGAGGGTCCCTGCCTACACTTGCCCAACACTCCCTTTATCAACTGTGCACAAACGTGGCTAATTACGGAAACTCCTCCATCTGGGCTGGAACCCCAGTGGTTCCCTGAGTGACACCCCCCTCTGCCCCCCATTGCCCTCCCCCAGTCCCTGCACAGATCTCCAGACCCTGCTCAGCTGTGCCCTGTGCACCTGCCAGGTGACCCTTCCACCTGCCCGGGCGTGTCATGCATGGATGTGGGGCTCAGCATACCAGGGACCCTGCCTGGTCCTGCCATAGACCTCATATGACCCTGCTGAGTCCTGTCCCCTTGGGGCCTCGAGCCTTTCCTCATCTGTCAGGTGAGTTGGTCAGGCCATTACAGACTTCCAAAAAATCCTTTAAGCAAATGTAGACTTTTTTTTTTTTTTTAACATCCACAGAACTTCAAATTATACCAATAATTTTTGGATTTGCAGAGTACTGGTTAGGGCAGGGGGTGAGAACCCCACATGTCTGGCCTTTCATCACACTGCCCCCCCATCCCGTTCAGCTTATCCTGAAGCTTTTACAGGGAACCCTCGGGGTACAGAGTTTGAAAACCACGGGACCCAGCTGTTAGGTGACCAAGCCTCTCAGTTTTCCCAAGCCTGAGGGAGTTCCAGGATACAGGACTCTGTGTGGAAACCAGGATGGTTCCAGGAAAACCAAGACAAGCTGGCGTCCCTGCCTAGCGATGGCTCTGAAGTTCTTCTCAGCAGGGTCTGCTTTGAGGCTCCGAGCAGCTTGTACAAAGCCGCCCTTTCCTCCGGGTACGTCTCTCTGGTTGGCTACATGTAAATCCCTGGAACGGCTGCCCCACAGTATCCACCTTTGCAGTGAGGGGCAGGGTGGGAGCAAACGCCCAGCCTCCAGCCCCCCGCGCTGCCCAGGTCCTCTCTCTTGGGCAAGCTGGCGCAGAAGCCATTACAGCCACAGCTTTTGGTCACGGCGGTTAACTACAGTGGAAAAGCCACTGCATTTCACTGACTCACCCGCCAGCCCAAAGTGGCTGCTTCCTCCCAAGAGGATGCCTCGCAGTCTCTGAGCCCTGAATCTTTAAAGAGCTGCTCCCACCCTGCCTGCTCATGTTACCCACACCCAGGCCAATGGCTCCAGAAGCACCGTCCACACCGTGGAAAGCCTTTGCTGACCCACAGTGGCGAAGGGGCTGGGTAAGGCTCACGGGGCTGGTACTAGGACAACTTAATCTCCACCCACGAACGTGAGAAGCCGCTCAGAAGCCCATCACGTGAGAGGCTCCTCTGAAAGCAAAGTAATCAGCACACGTACCCCCCTCCCCATACACACACATTTCTTACCACAGTGTGGGAAGGGGACAGAGGTGTTATTCCTGTGTCCCCCAGACTCCGGGCTGGAGATGAATATGCAGATGTAGGGGCCATTTCTGAAAGGAAAGACAAGTGCGCTCCTTAGAGGTGGTGTGGACTGAGCCGGAGAGCAGCAATGCGGGCGGGGTGGCTTTGCTCCTGCAGGGACTGTTGCCCCTGGAAAGCCAGCTAACGTGGGGCGAGGCTGAACTCCAGCCAGAAAGGTAGGGTGTCTGATCTGTCCACCCCCGTATTTGATATTTAAAACTTGACCAAATGAGACGCTCCTTTTCTCACAGTGACCACCAGGACTCTCGCTATGTGCCAACCAACTCCCACTTAGCAGAGAGGCTGCCCGGTCCCCAAATCGCCTTGGCACCTGGCTCATGCCCTCTGCAGAGCTGGTCCTCAGCCCAGGCACCGGTATGGACCAGAGGAGCCTGTAGCCCCCTGAGATGATGTGCAAATTTTTCATGCATTTTCTTGGAAGGGCATCCACAGCTGTCAGGTTCCCAAAGGAGTATGGGACCCCACCCCAAAGATTAGCAACCCTAATCGTAAGAATAGAGGACAGGAGTGCGACTTCCAGAAAGAATTCCCTTGCCTTGTGGATGCATCACCTCCTCCCTCCCTCTGGCATGAGGCCCTGCCAGAACAAGGGGAACTCATCTCTCTTCAGTGATGCTGAAGGGTTTTGACATTCAATTAAAAAAAACAAAACAAAAAACATAGCAGAAAGACAGGTAGATTAGCATTCCTGGGTCCCCCAGTCGGGGCCCTGCAGCAGACACGAGATCAAATCAGAGAAGAGCCAACAGCCAGGCAGCATGAATAGCATTTTGTCGATTCCCCTACTGCTCTTGCAATTACTCAGGCACAGACATTTGTTCTGAAACCTTGCCAGAGCCCCGTGGCTCTCTCTCAGGGATGAGCACCCAAGGAGAAGTCGCCCTGTCCCTGGTCAGTGCTGGAAGCTCCACCCACTCTCCCTGCCCGCTGCCCAGGACCGGCAGGGCCTGCAGGGCAGCGGAACAAGCACTGCAGGCTCCCCCCGCAGAGGTGCTGGCCAGACGCTGGTCACCAACAAATCCCAGGTACCATCCAGTACGTTCTGCAAATACTGCTCCATTCAGTATATAGACTAATACCTGACGGGGAAAAAAACGGGTAATGTGCTACAACACCACCTGTAGTCAAGGAAACCCAGAGGGTATGAGGTATCTGAGAAAGACCTGTCTGCTTCCAGGGAAGCACTAGGAGTGGCTCCGTCTGCCTCTGCTTGCCAAATCACTTTGGTTAATCCCACGCGCTTACTGATTGTTTTTTTTTTTCCTGCTTAGTGAGAACTCGAACAGCATCGTTACAGTGGGCGCCAAATGGGTTGAGGGAATAAAATGAATCATGAAAGAGTGAATATGAAGCTTCCAATCTGCACAGCCACCTCCCCAATCTGCAGGCGTATGCTCCCTCTCCTCCTAATAAGGCGTAGTTCCAACCTCTGGGAGAAAGGTTCAGAAGCAAGTAAGTACAGAGGCCACGAATCAACTGGTGGGGCAAAGGACTTAAACAGACATTTCTCCAAAGAGCATACACTAATGGTCGATAAGCACGTGAAAGATGCTTAACTCATTAGTCATTAGGGAAATGCACTCATTAGTCATTAGGGAAATCAAAACCACAGTGAGATACTGCTTCACACCCACTAGGATGGCTCTAATTGAAAAGAAAAAAAGGAAATAACAAATGGTGGCAAGGATGTGAAGAGATTGGACCCGCTGTACATATCTTGTGGGAATGCAAAATGATACAGCTGCTGTGATAAGCAGCCTGGTAGTTCCTCAAAAAGTCAAATATAGACTTACCATAGACTCAATTCCACTCCTAGGAATTCCACTCCTAAGTAACTACCCGAAAGAATTGAAAACAGGGACGCTTGTATGTACGTGTTCACTGCAGCATTATTCACAAAAACCAAAAAGTGAAAATAACCCAAGTACCCATCAACAGGCAAATGGATAAACAAAATGTGGTATATCCATTCAATGGAATATTATTCAGCTGTAAAAAGGAATGAAATTCTTACACATGATACACCATGGATGAACCTAGAAAACATTATGCTAAGTGAAATAAGCTGGACACAAAAGGACAAATACCATATGATGTTTAGAAGAGGCAAATTCATAGAGACAGACAGTAGATTAGAAGTAGCCAGGGGCTAGAGGGAGGAATGGGGAGTACAGAATTTCCATTTGGGGTGATGAAAAATTTTGGAAAAAGTAGTGACGGTTGCACAACATTGTGAATGTAATTAATGCCACTGATTTGCACACTTAAAAATGGTTAAAATGGCAAATTTTATGTTATATATACTTTACCACAATAAAAAAATTTTATTAAAAAAAACTTGCTTGGGGCTTCCCTGGTGGCGCAGTGGTTGAGAGTCCGCCTGCCGATGCAGGGGACACGGGTTCATGCCCCAGTCCGGGAAGATCCCATGTGCCACGGAACGGCTGGGCCCGTGAGCCACCCTCTCTCCACCCACTACCTGCAAGGCCTGCAGCCATGTGTCCACATTTGCACAGAAGGTTTTGGAAGACACCGAATGTCTAATTGCCCAGAAAATCTGGTGCCGGCAATTAGCAAACAAGCTATTTATCTGCAGACAAACCATCCACCCCGCTGTCTGCTTGGTTCTAATTATCCCATCACTCAGCCCTTCTCAGAGCATGTCCTGCTGACTTGTAAAATAGCATGTGTTGGGCCACACACTGAACACATGCCTTGGGCCCCCAGAGGACTCCAGGGAATTTGAAGACAAGAACCAAGGATGTTTTTTGGTTCTCCCTGTACCTCCCTCCCACCCTGCCTCTGGTTCAGTACGAAATAAATCATTTGACTTGCTGATCACTCAGCCAGGCCTAGAGGCAATTGAACTTCATGGATTTTCTCCATTAGAAATTAAAATGCAGCTACGTTGTGCGATGATTTAAAACTGATTTGCACAGAAGGTATGGAGGAGTAACATTTTTATAGACATTTGCATATCATGCACACCCACATCTATAGCTCTCCAGATCCCAAATCAAAGGTAATTCACCAGTTAATGGGCGCTGACCCTCCACAGAAATATAAAGAGCCTGCAGTGATAACTTTGTTATCAAGCTAATATTTCTCTATTTAACTATTTAAAGATGTCAAAAAGGTGCTCAAAAATTTTTAGGGAAAAGAATATGGAAAAGCCTACTTTAGCCCCTGCAGGATGTGAGAAGTTTCTGGTGTGCTAATAATCCCAACCAATCTTGAGAGCTTTCATTCAATAGGTAAGTGATTAAGAATAAACACAGCAGGGTCAACAGAATATTACCTATTGGTCTATGGATATCTGACAGATCTAAGCTAACAGACAAGAGGAGAGAGTTGGTACACGGAATGTCTATATGTACAAGGTACATGCTGTGTGTCCTGGCTACCAGTTAAACCTAGGCGATTATCCACAGTAAGAAACACCAACTGTCATTCACTGTGACCCTGTTTAAGTTTCTCTGTAAAGCCAATATAATAACATCTGCCCCATGACTGCTCCCACCTACGTGACATTCCAGTTCAGTACACAGGGTGTCCTGGGCACATGAGGAGCAGAAGAGAAAGGCAAAGCTAAAAGCCCAAGAAGAAGAGAGATTTTTAGAGTCCAGGCTGGGAAGAGAGAAAGGAAGCTGATGAAAAGAAAAGGGATACTCACCTGCGGAGGTAAGGAGAGAAGACTGGTGAAAGAGATGAAAGGAAAATGCTCTACCAGGAGTGTAGTCAAGGGCAGAGCCGACGGATCAGGGAGCTTTAAGAAATACCTACTCCGCCGCCGTTCCCACAAGATTGAACAGACACTCAAAGCATCTTCCCATTTCAAGCACTAAGTTACTCTGAAATGCAGTAACGCAGAGGGATTTGATGATTTCACATCACAGAATCAGAAAAACAAGGAACACTTCAAGAATGCAAACTATCAACCAGAGAATCAAGCTGAGGAGGAAGAGACCAGAAGCTTCCTAGAAAACCAACGGAAAATCATCTTCAGGTCTTCTTTGTCATTCGTTTTAGATGATTTACCATTACTTATGTCTTATATACTTACTGTATATAAGTAAGTAATCTTTACTATATATAAGTATATAATCTTTCTTAGTTTAGTAAATATAGAAATAGATACAGGTGTTCCTAGGTTCACTCTTAACCTGGGACTCAGCCCGCAAAGCATTCTTCAACCAAGTCATTTAAAAAATAATTTTTGCAGCAAAGAGGGATATATAAATAAATGAAAATATTTATGCAGCCAAGTAGAGGAGATGAACAAGTAAAAATAGGACTCAACCAACAAGTCTCCTGCCACAGGGTTTTTTAGACCCCAAAGCAGAGAGCAGAGGAGAAACTAGTTGAACTTGTGAGGTTAATACTCATCACCTGCCTTAACAGTGTAATAATTAAAATACAGGCTTCGTCAGGGTTCCTGCTATAAAACGTGAGACTTGTAAAATCCAGACACATTCTCATTTGCTCCTGGCTCTCATGGCTTTAACCAAAGCAGACACTCCTAAAATAAAAGGTAGTTTTAACAAGAGAACCTCAGAGACAGCCATAATTCATGACCTTGCTCGTTGCCTTCCTCTGCTGGAGACGTTAGTCAGCAAAGAGCCGTGAGCAGAATCGTGGACTTTCTGAGATATATAGCAACTCGATCCTGCTCCATAAATACAACATTTTAAAAGATGAAGACGGAACCATTGGGCTGACTTTATTTTACAAGGCTCCAGGCTCATGGGAAATGACAGGTGGTCTCAAACAATGGAGACTCCCCAGCTTTTTCAAATAGGCCTCCTTGCTAGCTTTCAGATTTATGTTCTATCAAACAAATGCTCAATTCCAAAAGGATTTTTAAGGTCCGGTCCTTATGATTTTTAAAATGCAGTGTATATGTTCATTTCTTTTCTCCTGCTAGCCATGAGATAATAGGCTATTTGCTGACAGTTGCCTAAAATCAGGCCATTTGAAAAAAGCTCTCCCTTTCTCTCTCCTTATATGCCCTCCCTGTAGCGTCATCTTTGAACATTGATCAGCTCAAGGTCATGTGTAGGTTACTGGCAAATATCTTTTAAGAAGGAAAATTTAAAATTCTTATTACCCTATAACAGGCTGCATGGCTAGCTGAACTAATGCATTATTACCGTAAACTGAACTTCCATTTCAGTAAATAATTTATGGGGTTTTTTGCTCAATCACCATGGTTGATGTCCAAAGTAAATGGAAATTTTATTGGTGTGAACTGAGAGAACCTCCTGACTTCAAAGAACACTGAGTGTAAAAGAGCTGCTCTCCAAATGCTAAATGACAATTATGGAAATGAGCATTTATTGTGGCAGAAACCACAGCATCGTGCACCAGGGGGCTGCGTCAGGCCCATCCCGACACTGGACGGCAACTTCCAGTTACCGTCCCCATCACTAAACGGATTAGGAGATAAGATACCCCAGTGAGAGAGAACTGGGGCATCGGAGTTTCCCCGGAGACAGTGAGATCCCCGAGCTCCTGCAACCTCAGTCCATGTGTGGTGGCAGTTCACAATTTCTCTCTTCACCATAGGTTCACAGGAACATGCATGTTCAGGCAGCTGCTGGGGGAGGTGAGGAAATGCTTTCTAGACCAACAGGTCTTCCTACTAATTTTCATGAATTATATTCAGGAACCACACAGCCTCTGCCCACTGGGACCCAGCATTTGAAGGGGCTCCACCAGATCACCCCATACACAGGATTAAGATACTTTTGTCCACCCAACTTCTCTTTCACAGACTCTGGGCTCATCTGGGCAAGGCCATGCCTTATTTCATCTTTGATTCCTCAGCTCCTGATTTGTCACAGGCACTCAGTAAATGTAGGGTGGATGGATGGATGGATGGATAGGTGGTTGGGTGGGTAGATGGATGGATGGATGGGTGGATGGATGGAGAGCTGGTTGGGTGGGTAGATGGATGGATGGATGGGTGGATGGATGGATGGATGGTGGATGGGTGGATAGCTGGTTGGGTGGGTAGATGGATGGATGGATGGTGGATGGGTGGATGGATGGATGGATGGGTGGGTGGATGGATGGATGGATGGATGGATGGGTGGATGGATGGATGGATGGATGGATGGATGGATGGATGGATAGCTGGTTGGGTGGGTAGATGGATGGACGGATGGGTGGATGGGTGGATGGATGGGTGGATGGGTGGGTGGATGTTTCTAACATGTGCCCAAAAGTGGACTCAGTGACTATCCATAGACTTGGAGGGCCACTGAGGTCTTTCCCAACTGAGGCATCAACCCCCGAGTCAGGATATTAGTAACACATTTCCTGAGTTACCTCCAACAACGTGGGATCAGCTCTCAAATCACCCCCAGACCTGCCTCTCTCCTCAAATGTCCCTTTTGGTTGGTGCAACCACCATAGCTCCCAGAAGGGAGACTTCCTAGGCTTCTCCCTCCCCTCTCATTGCACTCCCAAGCCCTGTCATTCCTACTTCTTAGCATCTCTCACAGTCACCCTCTGCAGCCTCACCACCACAACCTTGGTCCAGACCCTGCTGACCTTTATCAGGGCTCCCACACAGCCTCTTAGTCTCCCCGCTCTGAGTCGCCCCATCCAAGTCACGCTCCTCCGCAGTCAGAGCCATCCAGTCAAAACTGAGGTCTGCTCACGTTACTCGACCAGGCCAGGGCCTTCTATTCCCATCCCCCACTGGATAAACCTAGCGCACAGCTAGCATCCAGGCCTTTAAAAGTCCACCCTGCCTCCCTCTGCAGCCTCATCTCTCACCATCGCCCCCATCCCTGGCTCCACCCAATCCTTTCACAGGCCCTGGAACATCTGTGCTCAATCCAGCCTCCAGACCCCTGCACACACTGTTCCCCTGCCTGGAGTGCACCCCACTTCCACACCCTCCTCCGGGGAACTCCACCTCCGAAAGTCAGTCCCCTCTGTTTGAGGGAGAAAAGCCTTCTCTACTCTCTCGGTACAGAGGAGAGAGGAACTTCTTCATCAGTGTCTGGGGACTGACTGGCAAAACCCAGACTTGCGGAAATGCTAAGGACAGCAGCCAGGTTTCATCAAGAAATAAATTACAGGGCTTCCCTGGTGGCGCAGAGGTTGAGAGTCCGCCCGCCGATGCAGGGGACATGGGTTCGTGCCTGGGAAGACCCCATATGCCGCGGAGCGGCTGGGCCCGTGAGCCATGTCCGCTGAACCTGCGCGTCCACAACCTGTTTTCCACACCGGGAGAGGCCACAGCGGTGAGAGGCCCGCGTACCGCAAAAAACAAAAAAAAGAAAGAAATTACAAGGAAAATACAGGGGAAAGAAGGAGGGGAAACTATAGATTAAAGGGTCTCTCGAACTTTGATCAGAATCACCTTGGAGTGCTTATTAAAACAAATGTGCTGACCCCACCCCCAAAGTTTCTACTCCAGTAGGTCTGGGAATGCTGGGTATCTGCATTTCTAATGAGTTACCAGGCCACCTGGGTCAGCCCCAGACAAAGGCTATACCTTAAAAAGACACGTAAAATACAAAGTAACTCCAGTCATTGCAACACTTGGATCTTTATTGGACCGTGATTCAAATGAACAAAAAAATTGATGCCATTTATGAGACAACTGGAAATGTAAACACTGACCAGATATTGATAATATGAAGAAATTATTGTTAGTGGTGTAATTAAGTAACTTTTAAGAGTTGTTATCCTTTAGAGATACATTCTGAAATATTAGCAGATGAAACAATATGATATCTGGGATTTTCATCAAAATAATATGGGATATTAATCCTTTGTCATTGCTTCATTTGCAAATATTTTCTCCCATTCTGAGGGTGGTCTTTTCGTCTTGTTTATAGTTTCCTTTGCTGTACAAAAGCTTTTAAGTTTCATTAGGTCCCATTTGTTTATTTTTATTTCCATTTCTCTAGGAGGTGGGTCAAAAAGGATCTTGCTGTGATTTATGTCATAGACTGTTCTGCCTATGTTTTCCTCTAAGAGTTTTACAGTGTCTGGCCTTACATTTAGGTCTTTAATCCATTTTGAGTTTATTTTTGTGTACGGTGTTAGGGATACAGCCACTATAGAGAAGGGTATGGAGGTTCCTTAAAAAACTAAAAATAGAACTACCATATGACTCAGCAATCCCGCTACTGGGCATATACCCTGAGAAAACCATAATTCAAAAAGAGTCATGTACCACAGTGTTCACTAGAGCACTGTTTACAATAGCCAGGACATGGAAGCAACCTAAGTGTCCACTGACAGATGAATGGATAAAGAAGATGTGGCACATACATACAATGGAATATTACTCAGCCATAAAAAGAAACGAAATTGAGTTATTTGTAGTGAGGTGGATGGACCTGGAGTCTGTCTTACAGAGTGAAGTAAGTCAGAAAGAGAAAAACAAATACCATATGCTAACACATATATGTGGAATCTAAAAAAAAAAAAAAATGATTCTGAAAAACCTAGGGGCAGGACAGGAATAAAGACACTGACGTAGAGAATGGACTTGAGGACACAGGGAAGGGAAAGGGTAAACTGGGATGAAGTGAGAGAGTGGCATGGACATATATACACTACCAAATGTAAAATAGACAGCTAGTGGGAAGCAGCTGCACAGCATGGGGAGATCAGCTTGGTGCTTTGTGTCCCCCTAGACGGGTGGGATAGGGAGGGTGGGAGGGAGATGCAACGGGGAGGGGATATGGGGATATATGTATACATAGAGCTGATTCACTTTGTTAGACAGCAGAAACTAACACACTATTGTAAAGCAACTATACTCCAAAAAAGATGTTAATAATAATAATAATAATATGGGAGGGGAGGGACAGAGATTAAATGATATTGGCCACAAGTTGATAATGACTGAAACTGGTGACTGATTCATCGGGGCTCAATACATTATTTGCCCTACTTTTTATATGCTTTGAACTTTCCATGATAAAAGAGTTGGTGTTTTCATGTACCAGTTTCATGTCCATCTCCCTCTTGTCAGGAGGGCAAGAGGATATTTTTCGCGTGCTGTGTATCAATCAGAGCACCTGGCCCATCCATGGTAGGTAGGTGCTCCAGACATTTGTCAAGCGAATGAACACGCTAGTAAGAATATATATTCATTTAAACCGATACACGAGGACTCTGAAGGCCTGGGCAGGTTTCAGACCTGGGTCACCGGTGGGTGAGGGGTATAGGTTCAGCTGGCTTCTCTGGAGGTGAGACTGTTGGGACAGCTCTTGAACGAGTCTGAGTTTCAGCAGAACCCACCTGGCCCCCTTGCAGGCAGCAAAGCAGGTGTCTGACCACCAGCTGAGTGGCTCTAACTCTGAGGCGGGCTCCAGCAGCCCAGCCTCAGATATGAGGCCCTCCTAGACTTTGAAACCACCTCTGTAAACCCAGGGCCTCAGAGGAGGCAGGGGGCTGTCCCCCACCCACTGCTGGATCCCTCCATGTTCTGAGAAATGGGGAGATGCCCCTGCAGACAGGCAGGGTTTCTCTAAAGACCAGGACACACCCTTTTTGCTGTGTTCAGACTCGCTGGGCTCCCAACTCCATGTGGAAGGGATGAGAAGCCTCAGTGAAGGCCTTGGCATCTCCTCACCCCCCTGAAGAATGGCCAGCTGCAGTGCCAATGTCAGCTGTCACCCTGGGACCCTTTGTACTGAAAGAACAAACGCTGAGGCCTCCAGAAAGGGAGGTGTCCTGAGGGGACCGGGCTGCAGGCGCAGCACCCTCCATGCTCAGGCAGGGCAGCCAGCTTGGGCTGCAGGGTCGAGGGCCATGTCTCCCCAGAACTGGGGCAGCTTGAGAACAGGAGCAAAGCTGAAGTCGGCTCCTTGGCTGCAGTTCTTAAAGGAAAGTAAGGAAAGCAAAATGGCTTCTGATGATGGAGAACATGGCGTGGCAGGTGGAGAAAGCGGAGGTCTGGACACCGGCTTGTGAGCCTGGAGAAACTACCTCACCCCTCTCTGGCGCATCTTCTCCCTCCATGAAGTGGGAATTTGGATTCTGAGGGCCTCAATCACTGTGTTGCAATGAGAAAAAGAGGTAAACCCTCAGAAATATGTAACAGTCCGGGATAAAAGGATCCAGGAAAAGGAGTAAGTCTGTGAATAAAGGTGATGAATTTGTTGTGGAACGTATTTCATTGACGTAACTGTGGAAAACACAAACGAAGGTATTCAGGCAATTGGAAATGCCTATGCATTCCAGGGAGAAACGTCTTATTCTAAATTCAAGTTCTTCCATTAAAGCTCATGCTTTGTGTCAATATTACCAAACTATTTACATGTGATTGTTATTTAGTGTATCTGTTCAATAAATATTGGTTTAAACATTAAAAAAAAAAATCACGAAATATGTAACGGCCCTCACCCATCATTTGCTGAATTCCTTCATGGGGTCAGATATTTATGTTTTTTTTTAGTTTAGGCTCTTTTGCAAGTTTATTAAACTCAAATTATTAATTTGAAATTGTTAGAAATGTACAAACTCAGAAATCTATTAGGAAAGCTATCATGGTCGGCATGCACTGAATGCGAATTTCATGCCACGCTAAGAGCTTTACAGGTGTGGCTTGAGAAAGCCTGCGGTTAGGGGCTGGAGGTACTGGCATTCTTCCACTGGATGGGTGAGAAACATAACGCCTAGAAGGTTAAGAAAGAAGCCCACATTTTTAGGATGTGGCCCGGCTGGATTCGGAGCTCGCCACCTCTGAGCCTGTGCCCCACACGGTACCCAACACCAGGTCCCGCGCAGGTATTGTTTCTCTTGAAAGATGAAACTACGAGAGAGGTGTTAGTGTTAACTTAAATCCCCGTTTCACAGATGGGCAAATAGTGCGGGGGAGGTCAGGAGATCACAGTCACAGGGCACCCCCAAGCCCCAGCGGCTGTCTCTGCCTCCGGGCTCAGAAGACGGCATGGCTCACCCTTCCTTTGGCTCCGAAGCCGCACAGTGTTCTCCATTTCAAATGCCATAATTCTTCAAATCCAAATATCAGCGTGGGGAGGAGCCATGATAACACAGAGGTTCAGAGTCAGGAAAGCCTGGCCTCAAATCCTAGCATGGCCTCTTCCCAGAGGCAGGCCCTGGGGTGAGCTACTTAGCCTCTTCCAGCCTGTTTTCCCACCCCTCCTGGAAAATGGGGGGGAGGGGATCATGACGATGGGGATACATTTCATAGGATCACTGTAAAATAATGCATGAATAAATGAAACAATATCTATAAAACCTGGTGCACGGCGAGCACCTGATAAATTACAGATGACATTTATCATTGTCACCACGGTCATCATCACCACATCGGTCCACCTGCTGTTGAGAGAAAGCACCCACGTGCTTACACCAGGGGACAGAGCTCCCACTTACGCACAAGGGCGGCAAATGCATTTTCTTTACATTATGCTTCTCTGGGCTTCTTAATCAAGGATAAAAAGTCTCACCAGACAGAAACTTGGCCAATGGGACCCTCAGGAAAACTCAGTGATGGGAAACACAAGGGCCTTGCTGCCGTGGGTGAGGGAGACTGTCTGGCCCTGACTTCCCGCTCAGGCCACCTGCTCGCCTCAGGGGCACTTTCAGAATAACCACGGAGACCCTGGGAAGCCACGTGACCCTCCGCGCCAGGCAATAAACTCAGGCTTTCCCGTCCTCTGCGATGAAGCACATTTTCGAACTGACCGGGTAAATGAAGAATCAGTCTCCCACCAAGGAAAAGATTCCACCTGCCTAGGCACCTGGAAGGCCAGGGTTTAGACTTCCCCAATTTCTATCGTGAACAGCCTTGGGATGGCTCAGCCCACAGAGGCCACAGCACAGCTCGTGCTGACGGTACTGACACTAAAGCCAGGGGCAATGGCATTCCAGCCTGTTGGTCTCCCCCGGAGCGGGATCTTTCCCCTCCCAAACACTCATCATCTGTCCCTAGGGAGGGGAGAGGGAGAAGCAGAACAGGAGATAAGGGATGGGGAGACAGACAGCTGGTTCACCCCCTTCAGCTGAACCCTCCTGATGAGAGAAAGCTGTACCACCTCCAGGCAGGAAGGGTGGCCCTTAGCCCGCTTGTACCCCAAGCCAGAACCAGAGCACAAACCTCCCGTACTCTGCCGGTGCCTGAGAGCTGAGGCTCGTGCACGTTACAGATCCCTCCGAGGAGTGTCTTAATGGAAGAAATGTCCCAAAACAGCAGCGCATTTGTGCAATGCACAAAGGCACCGCCTTGAGGGACATCACCCAAGCAGGACTGCACCCACCCTTAGGTATGGGTGCCGTTTTCTTACCCCAAAGGTGCCCTTCCAAGTCATGAACTAAAGGGCTATATCACCTAGAGTGAGCACCTTTTTCCAATTTTTGCACCCAGAGAAGATCTGTTTCTAATTCATCTAAAAGCACCACAAAAGGCAACCATAGCACTTAATAATCTAAAAGAAGGAAGGAAATGCCTGGAAAGGTACTGAGTTCCCCATCACTGGAGGAGTTCGAGTTGAGGCCAGGCAATCACTTAGCTGTAGAAGAGCAACAGTGGGTCAGAAAAAAGGAGATGGGACTCAGGAGGAGTGGAAACCAGGCTGTACGGATTGAGGCATTCGACCAAGATTCACTGAGCACTGCCTGCCGGGAGCTGTAGAAGCCGTGCAGCACTGTGGTTAAGCGCAGGGGTGTTGGGCCTGGGGAGGCTGTTTCAAATCCCAGCTCAGTTATTTATTGATCTTGGTGGATACTGCGGCATCCACCCCCAATCCATTGCTCCCTTCTTAACCAAACCCTATTTTACATGACTAGGGGAAGGGGTGACCCTGCCCCAGATCCAGGGTAGATCCTGAGTAGTCTGAACCAATCATGGCAACCCCCTTCCCCTTCCAATGATGGACATGGGAATGGCTTTGTGACCCACAGCTCTGGCTGATGGGACATGAAGGGAAGTCTGCCGGAGGCTCCTGGGAAAGAAACATCCTGACTCTCAAGGGAGCCCATGAGGCCAACACCTGTGGCTGCCATCCTGCCGCCAGCCCAAGATGCAGTCAGCATGGAAAGAACCTCCATCCATCCTTCAGTGGGTCCATGAGCTAATACCTGATAATACCTAATACCTAATACCTGCCTTGGATAATACCTAATACCTAATACCTGCCTTGGAGCCTGCCAGACCTCTGGACTTCCCATTCATGGTCATAACTAATTTCCTTTTTCTAGAAACAAGATAAAGTCAGTTTTTCCATGCTTTGCAGCTAAAAACTGATGCAAAGCTGTGCAATCTTGAACAAGTTACTAAGCTTCTTTGTGGTTCAATTTTCCTTCTGTATTAAACAGAGATGATAACTCTTACTTCCTGAGATTAATGAGGATTCAATAAGAATAATGCAAGCAAAGGTCTTAACAAGTGTAGCTATTATTCCTCACAGTGTCTCATTTTATCTTTACAAACAACCCAATGAGGTAGGAAATAGGTAGATATTAGCCCCATTTAACAGCAGAGGAAACCAAGGCAGAGAGAGGTTAAGCATTTCCCTAAAATCTCACAGCTAGTAAGTGCCTGTCTCTAATGCCCAAGTCCCTTCCCTCTACCACATTCCAGCCCTGAGGTTCCAGGGGCCCTGAGCCTGGCCTGAGCCTGTACCATGGAAAACTTGCAGCAAAGAGCAGTGAAAAATCAGATCTCTGGAGGGAGGGGGGATAGGGAGGGACTACCAATGGATATGAGTTTCTTTTGAGGGTGATGAAAATGCTCTGGAATTTGATAGCGGGGATGGTTGCACAACCTCATGAATATATTAAAAACCACTGAATTGTAGACTTTAAAATGCTGTGTTTTATGATATGTGAATTGTATCTCAAGAAAAAAAAAATCAAAGAGCTGCAGGAAACCACACTGTAAGGACAACTGTCTCCTAGCCCACCGCCAGGATGGCTGCCGACGACAGCTAGGCCGGGGGCAACAGCTGGCACGGGCCTGTCCCCAGACACCCTGCTCTTTAGCAACACAAGAACGTGGGCACAGAGCAGCGTCAGTGCCTCAGGTCACCAGCTGTGTCTTCACTTTTCCTCTAGATGCTCTGAAGCCGGCTGGCCAGGGCTAAGGGACCAGGAGACTCCCAAGGGCCAGGCGTCCTGACAGCGAGCTACAGACAGGGGGCTTGTCGGTGCTTCTCCCCGGGTAAGTAGTTTCAAGGGATTCTGGAATAAATGTCAGGAGAAGGTGCCGGATAACCTGTAGCCACACTAGCCCTCAGCAGGAGTCACGGCCTCATCTTAGCAGGAGGGCAAACTACATCAGCATTAAAACGTTCTTCTGTTAATTATTTGCAAGTGCCCGCTGCCTGAGCCTGGGTCCTAGGCCAGGAGGTGCTCAGGAACCTGCCTGAGAAATTCCTGCTCCCAAAATACAAAGGAAAAGAGAAGAGAAATGCCACAAGGGGCTCAAAAGAGCCCCTGGGGAGGTCAAGCATGGCCCATCCACTGCAGCCTGAAGGGAGGCTTCCAAGGGGGCGACCAAATGCCCTCCAGCACAGGCAGCCTGACACCTGTACACAGACCATTCCCCACACACTAGGCGAAGGCTTCATGTCAGCTGGAAGGAAAGAAAGTCCATTGAGAGACTTTTAAGACTGAGTTTAAACTCCCTAGTTCTTACTCTTTTTAATCAAAACCTTCACTGATGGACTGACCTTCTTACAAAAATGTAATTAGTAAACTGGGTTAAGATATTGATTAACTTTAGACTTTGCTAAATTAAGTATACATGGCAAAATTTCAAGAGTAACTACTCTTGAAAGGAGTTGAAATCGAATATCTAACTTCCAAGCAGTAACAGGAGATAAAAACAAAGCAAACTAGTGGACAATTCCCCCAGGACTGAATCTGCTCAAAGCCTTTGCCAAAAGAATATAAAGACCACGTTAAGGTACTTTCCTGAGAATGGTGCTTATTTCCTCAGGCTACCCCACAGAGCAGGGGGAAAAACCCTAAGCCACCAGAACCCAGAGGCTCCCCCAGAGCACCCCATGGCCCACCTAAGGCCAAGCAGCTGTGATGAGGCCCGCAGAGCCTCCCCACCGATACACCAGACCCAGCTCCTGTCCCAGAGCGAGCAGAGGCTGAGCACCGAACTCTGATCCGTTTTTTAATCTGCACTTCAAGCAAGTCAACTACAATGAAAACCAAACCAAACCCAACCCTTGGGGTGAATCACGACAGCAGGGTAAGAGCAAACAGACCGCAAACCCCTGCCAATCCCCTGCAATCCCCGTATCTCCCATCCCTACCACGCAGAAAAGCAAATGCGAGTCCTTCCAAATCTTCTGAGCGGAGGTGGGGAAGGCAAGCCTCAGAACCATATGAACCGCAGGAAATAAAGTGCATATTATGTTTAGGGCCCACAAGGAGGCCACGCAGACGGCCCCAGATGCCAGACAATTCAGACGCAGCACGGGTGCCCACACCCCCTGGTGCGCGCGTCAGATTCGTGCATGAGTATTCAGGACACGTGACCTCCCAGGACCCCTGGTTCCAGCCCCTGCAGGGCCCAGATAAGCAAGAACCGAGGTCCAAGGAATAGGACTTTGCCCCCTAGCCGCTACCTGTGGATGGCCAGTTGCCCAACCTCGGGCTTAGGAAGCCGTCTGGGCCTCCATAAGCTCAGGGCGGTGTTCCTCCGGCTTTCCATTGCTGCTGCGCCGCGGGCCTGTCCCTCCTGGCACCCGGGCCTGCCCACTGCGCTAAGTCTAACTGTGCACACGAGGGCTTCGGGCCTCATGGTTCTCCTTAACAGCTCCGTCTGCAACTCAATTAGTCAGGGGCCATCTCCGCTTCAGAGCAGAACGCTCCAGATGCAGAGTGACCAGCCTGCCACCCCCAGGCACAGCCCCACCCACTGAGCCGGGAATGTGTGAGCACAGGGCAGTGACCTCCAGGAGGGGCCCACGGGAATGCCTCAGGCTGGGAAAGTGGCAGCTGGTCACAGGGACGCCCACCTGGGCCCGCACTCCCCCCCTCGTCTCCCTGCCCCTCTCTCTCCACATACCTAGTCTGGGAAGGTCCCAAAGGTTTGGACACAAGTCTGGGGACAGTCTGCATTAGTGAACAAGAAGACTTCCGGAAGCTAAATGTGTAGCAGGGAAGCAGGCAGGGGCCACAGGGCATCACTTCAGCATTTCCTGGGAAGTCCGTCAGCGGAGTGGACGAGGGTCCCATCCCCCACCCCCCGTGTGCCTGCCCACACCCTCCTCTGCCCCATCCCCATTGGGCTCCATTAGTCTTGTCTAGTGGGTATCCATCACATGGGTATGTAATTTATGAGAATCCGACTATGAGTTCTCAGGCCACTACAGAGCAAGTGACTTCAATTTAAATACTGTAATTAAGAACACCGGGAAATTCTATCTTGCCCATGAACTCTTTATTAGACACCATGGTGAGTGCCATGGGGGACTGAGGTGGGTGGGCAGCCCCAGGGTGATGCTGTTTGGCCTTTCGAAGGGCAAGTTTGCTGAGTGGACAAGATGGGGAGGGAACCCCAGGCGGAGGGCAGAGCATGAGCAAAGACAGAGAGAACAGTGTGGAGAGCTACCCAGAGGCCTTGCACCCTCCCTCCCGGCTGCCCCTGGCTCACATCACATCACAGCCACCAATTTCATCAGGTTACTCCCAGCCTCAAGCACCTGCTGTGGCTCTCCCCTGCCCTTCATATCAGATCTAACGCTTTAACCAATCAGACAGCTCCATTAGCACCCTCACCACTGCCGCCCCATCATGACTGCCCCCAGACAACCCCCTGCACCAGCTGGGCTGTGTTCTCTGCCATCTGGGAAGCCATTCGCCATCCCCCAGGCCCTCTCGTGCACCGGTCTGCAGGGAGAAAAGGCCCCACTCACCTTCCCGTGGGGGGAGCTGACCCTCGTGGCTGCCCTCCCACCAGGCACAGCCTTGAACTACTCTTCCAGGAGTGGGGAATGGGGCCAAGGACACAGAGTTAGCTGGGCTGGAGGAGGACACCTGGTTCCACCCGCACCAGCTCTGCCACAGACAGGACTCTGTCCTGGGCCTCAGTCTCCACAGCTGCAACCTGGGCTAACGACTGCTCCCCCTCACAGGGCTGCGTGGAGACGGCAAGGGAAGACCTATGAGAAAATGACTGCCCCGAACTGGGTGCGGAGCACGTACTCAGGAAGCACAGGCCCACCCACCGTTCTGAGGCCCAGAGCGCACACCTGCTGACTGAGGTTTTCCATCGGAGGGCCACTTACTCCCCTGCCCTGGACCAGAGGAGGCCCCCTACCACCACGTGTGCGTCCCAGAAACCACTGTGGGCAAGAAGGGTGGCCATCAGCCTCCGGTGCCCAAGGCCAGCCAGGCTGACCCGTGCTCGTGCTTCACAGCCCTAGCATTTCTGCTTGAGCTGAGCATCCCCACCCTGTGACTCAGCGACTCCACCACCAGGATTCTACCCAAGAGAAATACGTACGTGCCCCCAAAAGGATCTGTTCCAGAATGTTCACAGCAGTTTTTTTCATAATCGCCAAAAACTGGAAACAATCCAAACATCCATCCACAGGAGAACGGATGAACAAAGTACGGTCATACGATGGCCATATAATGAAATACGACTCAGCAATAAAAAGGGAGCAAAATCCTCTACACCCAACAACATGAACAATCCTCAAAAGCACTGTGTTGAATACAAGACCCTGGTCATGAAAGAGCAGATGCTCTAAGGTTCCATTCATATGAAGTCCAAGAACATCTCAGGTGAAACGTATCAGAACAATGGTTACCTCACAGGGTGGGTAGATAGAGACCAGGATGGGGCACAGGGAACTTTCTGGAATGATGAAAATGTCCTGTATCTTGCCTAGTGTGGTGGTTACACAGCGTATCAGCATCCTATTACTGCTGTAATAAATTATCACAAACTCAATGACTTAAGACCAGACAGTTCTGGAAGTCAGAAGTCTGACACGGGTCTCACCGGGCTAAAAATCAAGGTGTCGACCGGGCTGCGTTCCTTCTGGAGGCTCCAGGGGAAAATCCACTTCCTTGCCTTTTCCAGCTTCTAGGGGACACCTGCACTCCTTGGCTTGTGTGCCCTCCCCGCATCTTCAAGGCCAGCAGCAGAGTGCCTCCGAATCTCTGACTCTGGCCCTCCTGCCTCCCATTGTCCCTCTGCCCTTATAAGGACCCTTGGGGTTACCCTGAGCTCACCCCGATAATCCAGGATAATCTCTCCATCTCAAATCCCTTAATGCAGTCACTTCTACAAAGTCCCTTTGGCCATGCAAGGTAACATATGTGAATGTTCCAGGAGAGTAGGACACGGACATCTTGAAGGACCATTATTGGTCCTTCAAGTATATGGATTTTACATACGTAAAATCCACGAGCTACGCACTTAACATGTGTACGCTTTACTGTATGTGAATTCTACCAATTATAACAGTAAAGAGCAAACAAGAAGGGCACCTATAACCTGGGCTGTAGATGTCTCGTCCCGGGCATGGCGCTGCAGGTACCATCTCACTTAATCCTCATACCCACCCTGCACCATCAACTGCTTTCTGGCAACGGAGGCGTGAGGAGAGAGAAAACCTCGCCTGCAGCTGGCAGGAGGCAAAGCCAGCTTGAATCCAAGCTCTGCCTGCCCCCCAAGTCACCGAACACCCCTGCTACGGGAGAGGCCCTTTGATGCCCCATTGTTATTGCCATGTGAGTACTAGAACTTTCCCCTAACTCGGTTCTGAGAAAAACAGTGGGATGAGAAAAGAAAACTCAAGGTAGGGACAGGGTGGTGGAGGCTGTGCACTGGAGACCCCCTGCCCTGTCCAGAGGGGTGACCGTGCTTTGGTTCCACCCAACAGAGGAATCAGAAATCCAGATTTTTAGGTGAAATCTCTCATCCATTTTAATTATAGGCAGAGTTCAAATGGATGAGCAAACCTTTGTCCACAGGCCTCCGGCCAGCCACCTTGCGCACCCCTCCCACCTGCCCCAGCCGCAGCCTCGCCCCTCAGAACCCCGCTCTGCTCTCTGCAGGCCACGGGCACCTGCGGGGAAACCGACAGAAGGACACAAAGCTGCTCTGGTGAGAAGGAACCTGACCGCTCCTAAAGGGAGCCCACGAGGCAGCTGTAATGAGGCTTCCTGCCTGCTGGGAACGCACACTCCAGCGGGGACCAGAGGCCCCGTTCCTGAGATCCCTGCTGCTCCCACCACTAAGGGACCTGCAAAAAGAAGGTCTGGAGCTTCCAGGCAAATTTGCCATTTGCCCACCTGAGGGCCCCTGACCGCACCTTGATAGCTGGGGCCCAGGCCACCTGTGTCCAGGTTCAAGCAGAGCTCTGCTGAGCCATCCACAGCTGGGAGCCCAGGCACCTCAGGCAGCACCCGCCGTGAGCTCTAGGAGGAGACAGCTCGGTTACTTTTGCAGTCCCCCCGCCTCTCGTGCCCGCGCAGAGCCCTGCACCTGGGCAGTGCCCAGCCCACCCTGCTCCCTGGATGGTTGGTGGTGTAAGGGGTCTTGTGGCGTGGCTTTCTTGCCAAGGGGGCAAAGCATGTGAGGGAGTGTTACAGAAATTATCCAGGACAAGGATTTTTGAAGAACACAAAAATCTAAACTCGAAAGCCATCAGGCCACCTCCCCACTCTCTCCCCGTGGGGCCTTAACCAAGAACCACCACCTTTCGAGCCTCTGTGTCCTTGTCTATAAAAGGAGGATAACACCCCCTTCCCCAGGCACTGGGTTTTATGAAAGCGCATCTATCGGTTCTGTCTCACCTGGCCTGGTAAGTCTGGAAGGCTGGACACCCAGCGGTCAACAGGGGCTGCTCTGAGGGGTGTGGCCCTGGCTGTTTCCCCCTTTCTTCCTTTGGATTATACTTTCCGTGATGAACATGGAGCACTTTTGTCATGAGAACCAGCGTTACCTTGGTTTTTACCCAGTCCCTGCCCAGGACACGGCGAGGACAGAGGAGACTGGGCAGGGTGGGGGGAGCAGGGTGTGAAGCTGGCCTTCACCCAGCAGCGCCTGCAGCCTCGCCGCTACTGCTCAGCCGCGGTACTGGTCCTGCCCGAGGTCCCTGCCTGCTCCTCTGCTTCCCGCACCAGGACCCCCAGCCTCCACCAGCTCCCAGAGATCGCCCGGCTCCCGCACCCTGGGGCCACGCTCTGTCTGGCAAACCTCCCCAGCGACCCTGTGGAGGAGGCTGTACCTCTCAGCTGCATCCTAGACATGAGGAGACAGAAGCTCGGGAAGGCTTCTGGTCCTGCCCAAGACCTCACAAGGAGTACGCTGCAGAGCTGAGACGCGCACCCGGGACTTGAGCTGGTCCCACCATACCACCCTCCAGCGCTCAGCTCAGGGACCCACCTGGAAGGAGCTCTTGAACTGCCTTGACCTCTTGGCCTCCTCCAGGCCCAGGAGAGGAGCCCTACTTAGTGGGTTTGCTCTGGCTCTAACACTCGACCCTCCAAACGTCCCCAGCTGTCCCCTGCCTGAAGTGGGCCATTCTTGGTGCTGAGACAGAAATCTTGCCACCCTGCGGGGGGGGGGGGGGGGGGGGGCTTTCTGCTTGGGTCGCAGACCTCACCCTGAGCTCCTAGGTCCTGGCTCCACCGCAGGGCTCCAGCCCCTCCAACCCGCGCTGCCCTCAGCTTTACTCATGCACCTCCTGGTAGGAGTCCTGCTGTTCGGTCCCCAAATCTGGGAACAAGCCTGGAGCTGGCACTGTGCATCGGACGGCCACAGGGCCCCCCCATGGGCTCTGAGCCCTGAGGGTTCAGCTGGGGGTCGGGGGAGGCATGAGGGGGGTCACCTTGAATTGTAAGCATCTTCACAGATGGAAACCAATTGACAAATTCTTCTCTGAGGGTGAGGCAAAACCAGTGTGAGCACGGGGAGAAGAGTGGGAAGGGAGGCGCTTCGCTGGCAGAAGGAGGTGGGAGGGGCCTCTATCTTGCGACTGAAATCCCTGACTACTTCTTAATGAGTCACAGGCTGCGCAGGGCCACCCCTCTGCCACGGTCATTGCATTTTCGCCTTCTGTTTGTGTTTGCAGCTCATTTCAACCTCACTGCTAGTATTTCAGTAACAAGTGACCCCGCCCTCCCCCGCTCCCCCCGCACTAAGATTTTTGAGGGGCAATGTTAACAGGACCCCAGCTGCATTCTTCAGCATGCTTTATTCTATCTTAAGGCCTTACTCTACAGGAATACATGTCCGTTTCATAATACATATAACTACATAACTATAGATATATTGCAGTGTATATACTATATATTATATATATAATATAGCTCACTGAGGAAGTCTGTTTTTTCCATAGAACTATTCATTCAACATACAAGGTTTAGATCAAAAAATAAGTAGGACAAAGTGAATTCTGACATTCCTACTGCGCCCTGATAAACCCCATCCCGCGGGCTCATCTTCCTTCCTGAGAACCTCAGGCTCTGCCCTCGGCATGTAGCACTTGGGGATCTCACTGGTGAATGTGCAGGGAAGGCCCAAGGAATGCAGCATTGGGGAGAAATCAACGCCCGCAACTAGCCAAGTCCTTGTGGTTCATGTTTGAATGGACCATACGAGCTCCAAGGGAAGACCTATGAGAAGCTTCCACAGTCTCTGTCTCTCTCTTCCTCTGTCTGTCTCTTTCCTTCCCTTTCCTCCACCTCTGTTGCTTCCTCTCCCTATCGCTCCATACCTGCATGCACACACGTACTCACGTGTGCACACATGCACGCACACACACACTCCCAGCAGCCTGTCCTGAGACGGGTCTGGAAGGACCCAGCGAGCCCAGCAGAATCAGGTCTTTGCTGGGTCTTTGGCACCACTGCTCACCACTCCCCTTCGGACTAGACAATCCCCTTTCTTCCAAGTCCCCTCCAGGGCCCAAGCTGGGTGCTGCCACCCCAATGTCCCTATCCTCAGCCTCCCCCATCCTCAGTATCGCAACCCAGACAAGCAGAGTCTTCACTTGCCTTGAGGGACAGCAGGACCCTACTTGGCCACTAGGTCACTGTGTGTTCTTCAGGTGACTGCCACATTCTAGGATTCTGTTTCTTTATCAGGAAAATGAAGAGGTTGGCTCATAGGTGCTGAAAGCCCAATTGGACCTTCCAGCTTTAACCATTTCTCACTCTGATCATCAAAGTCACACCAAGTGCTGATGGTTGATAAAGACTCAAATCTGCACAGCAACTCTGCCCCCAGATCTCCACCAATTCCGGTTCCATGATGCCTCAATGTACCAAGCAACAAAATCCCCTCTATGTGGGCCTAATAAAGTGTCATAAAGTTTTTATTTTGCCAAGGACAGACATTAAAACTGTGTTATTAAACCTATTATCTGCTATTTTATTTAATTCATAAAAGAACAGAAAATAGGACTGCACTAGTTATCTACTGCTATTAAGAAAAAAACTGGGCTTCCCTGGTGGCGCAGCTGTTGAGAGTCTGCCTGCCGATGCAGGGGACACGGGTTCGTGCCCCGGTCCGGGAAGATCCCACATGCCGCGGAGCGGCTGGGCCCGTGAGCCATGGCCGCTGAGCCTGCGCGTCCGGAGCCTGTGCTCCGCAACGGGAGAGGCCACAACAGTGAGAGGCCCGCGTACCGCAAAAAAAAGAAAAAAAGAAAAAATCTGTCTCCTACAGGTAGTTATGGTGCTAGTAACCCGAATAAGTCATTTGCAGGAGATGGTTCCTAGGTGAGGGCTGTACATACAGGTATTTCCCTGAAAATCTTCACATTCAGCAAAATCCTATTAAAAATAACAGGATTCATGGGGAAAATAGGGTTGTTGCATAGCAGTCAACACCTACAGAACCCTGCACCTGAGCCTTTCCAAAACCAGTAACGGCTTGAGTGATATCCTGGTCCAGCGGCTACCGGGCCCTGGACCCAAGACCACACAGTGACTAAGTCACTGGCTCCTGTTCCTCCTTTGAGATGAAGGACCTCAGGGGCACTCACTTCCTACAGAGACCGATCTCATCAAAATGAAAAGCCCCATCCGGAATGTCACCTGCACCACTGCTTCCTTACCGGGGCAACGCCTTCCAGCTCCTTCAGCTGCCCTCTGAGCTTTCCCATACAGCTTAAGGGGATGGAAAGATAAAAAATGGCCACAACTGGCACTAAAGGAAGGTGAATCTACACATTTCCCGTTTTCTTCTTAATTCTTATTGATCTTTAATCATGAGAAAGGCCATCCTGATCTACCAAAACAAAAGCACACAGGGAACATTTGCCACTGAGCCAACACAGCTTCCACGTATACCCGCATCGGTCCCCCATTCATCAATCACGGAAACGCATGTTGTAACAAACAAACAAATAATTTCAGGTGTAAGATAATGGGAAGTGGCTTTGAAGAAAATTCAACTGTGAGTAACATCTCACAGTTTACAAAGGGCTGATTTCTAGACAACTGGCGTGCACTCACAGAACGTCTTAAAAAGTAAGAAAATCCAGCCTACAAGTTGTTTGAAAACCTACCACAAGTTTTTAAGGTTTGTACTTGTATCATGTGAGTCAAGCTGACTCAGATTAAAAATAGCCCCAAATGTTTTGCAGCACCTCCCATAAAGAGGTGGAGTCTATTGCTCCACCCCTTGCCTCTGGCCAGCCTGGTGAATTGCTTTGAGGACGAGAATGACTTCTCAGGAAGGTCTCAAGGCCTTGCAGCCTTCCCCCTCCTCCTCTTGCTGCCCTGAGACCACCACGTGCAGGAGCCCGGGCTAGCCTCCTTGAGGATGAAAGACCACATGGAGAAAGAACCCAGCTGCCAGCCAGCACCAACCCCCAGGCCCATGAGTGAGGCCATCTGGGCTCTCCAGCCCAGCTGAGTCATCAGACCACTGCAGTCACATTAGCGACCCCAGGCAAAGCCAGTGAAAGACCTACCCAGTAAGACATGCCAATAGGATCAGGAGCAAATACAATGGCTATTGTTTTAAACCATTAAATCCTGGGATAGTTTCTCACATAGCAGAAGCAGATATAATGTGATATTTTATAGACCGTTCACTAATTCTTTATTAATTTAATAGTTTCCCCCACTTCGGAGCCAATAAACCTTTGATTCAGGTCTCAATGATCCCATAGGCCCCTAAGAAGGATCTAATCCAGCCCCAAAGTGGCAGTGTCTCCAGAGACCCTACCAGGATTGATTAAAAGCCGAGGGCTGACCAACAGCCCAAACTCTACGAAGGCATCATGCGGCAGGTTCGAGAGGAACCCGACAGATGTAAAACACAGAGGAGAGCAGTTCCCAACATTCACACTGCTCCTGGGGGGGGGAGCTGAAGACTCTGTAACCAACGCACCTAAATCTTTCTGACTGTGGTAGGCTGAAAACCGCGCCGCCCACCCCAAATGTGCCTGTGTTCGAACGCCTGGAACCCATGAATATATGAAAAAAGGATTTTGCAGATGTGATTAAATTAAGGATCTTGAAAGAGGGAGATTATCCTGGATTATCCGGGTGGGCCTAATAAGAGATCCTTATACAAGGGTCCTTAAAAGAGGAGGTAGGAGGGGCAGAGTCAGGGGAAGATGTGACAATGGAAGCAGAGATTGGAGTGATGCACTTTGAAGACGGAAGAAGGGGCCGAGAGCCAAGGAATGCAGGTGACCTCTAGAGGCTGGAAAATGCGAGGAGGCGTGTTCTCCCCTAGAGCCTCCAGAAGGAAC
Organism: Leucopleurus acutus; assembly: GCF_964270905.1. Taxonomy (NCBI): domain Eukaryota; kingdom Metazoa; phylum Chordata; class Mammalia; order Artiodactyla; family Delphinidae; genus Leucopleurus; species Leucopleurus acutus. The sequence continues at coordinate 14,008,820 of NC_139156.1, read as the reverse complement.
ACAGCTCTGCCAGCACCTTGACTTTAGACCGATGAGACCCAGTTTGGAATTACTTCCAACCTCCGAACTGTAAGATAATACATTTGTGTTGTTTTATGCCACTGAGTTTGTGATCATTTTTACAACAGCAGTAGGAAACTAATACACTGGAGAATTCCTCCTGACTACAAGAACGTAACTTGGAACTTTTATCCGTATAACAAAAACAGCTAATAATAACAGCTAACGTTAATTTAGTGTCTACTTTGTGGCTCTGTTCTAAGTGCTTTTCTTGTACAAACTCATTTAATCCTCACAAAAACCATATGAAGAAGACTATTACAATCCATATTTTACAGATGAGAAAAGATGAGTCTTTAAGAGGTCAAGTAACTCGCTAGGGCCACAGAACAGGTAAATGACACAGCCCACAGCTGAGCCCAGGCAGTCTGACTCCAGACCCCACATTTAACCATTACATCTCCCAAATCAAACCAACAATGATAATAATCAATTACAGCCATTTACTGAGCCCCGTCTAGGTACCAGGCTCATGCCCAGCCCTGGACATACTGTCCCTCACTTAATAGTCACAACACCCCAGTGAAGCAGGATTATTATTCATCCTTATTTACAGCAGAAGAAACTGAGGCACAGCAATGTTACACCCAGATGTTAAACACATCTGAACCTAGAAGCGTCAGAAGCAAAAGCTCGAGTTTAACCACATACCCTCCTGCCTCCTTCATCCCACTTGAGGCCCAGATGGCTGAGAAGAGGACAGAGATAAGTAGCACGACCACATAATCTATCTTCCAAATTGAGATACTCAGAAAGTGAACGGAGTCACTATTAATGCTTTCACTGGGGCAAGAGGCATTGAGCAGAACTGTCCCGGCAAACCCAGACACACGGCCACCCTAAAGATAAGTGGACTAAAATCAAGGTGCATACTCTGCAGGTCACGGTTCCCCAGAAGGGGCGCTGTGGAGCAGCTGTTGGCCCCTCCTGACATCTACAGCTGCCAGGTCACCGTCAAGGCTGGAAAAGGAGGGTGGTCCTGGCAGAGCTCAGAGCAGAATCTGCAAAGCTCCAGATCTGGGGTGTCATCACGGCGGGCCAAGTCTTTCCAATGGTGGTCTGGAAGTCCACTGAGGGCAGAGGTTGGGCAGCCCTGGATAGAGCCCAGGTATGCAAAGAGACCTTGAACCCCACTGGTGCCCAAGTCAGAAATCCATCGTGGAGCTCAGAGGCTCGGCAAAGGGCTAAGTGAGAGCCAAGCAGGGTCAGCATCCTGAGACACCAGCTCTCCTCTAAAGACCTGGGTCTGAACAAGACAAGGTTGCCCACTCTCACCACTATTATTCAACATAGTTTTGGAAGTTTTAGCCACAGCAATCAGAGAAGAAAAAGAAATAAGAGGAATCCAAATCAGAAAAGAAGAAGTAAAACTGTCACTGTTTGCAGATGACATGATACTATATAGAGAGAATCCTAAAGATGCCACCAGAAAACTACTAGAGCTAATCAATGAATTTGGTAAAGTAGCAGGATACAAAATCAATGCACAGAAATCTCTTGCATTCCTATACACTAATGATGAAAAATCTGAAAGAGAAATTAAGGAAACACTCCCATCTACCACTGCAACAACAAGAATAAAATACCTAGGAATAAACCTACCTAAGGAGACAAGACCTGTATGCAGAAAACTGTAAGACACTGATGAAAGAAATTAAAGATGATACAAACAGATGGAGAGATATACCATGTTCTTGGATTGAAAGAATCAACAATGTGAAAATGACTGTACTACCCAAAGCAATCTACAGATTCAATGCAATCCCTATCAAACTACCAATGGCACTTTTCACAGAACTACAACAAAAAATTTCACAATTTGTATGGACACACAAAAGACCCCGAATAGCCATAGCAATCTTGAGAAAGAAAAATGGAGCTGGAGAAATCAGGCTCCCGGACTTCAGACTATACTACAAAGCTACAGTAATCAAGACAGTATGGTACTGGCACAAAAACAGAAATATAGATCAATGGAACAGGATAGAAAGCCCAGAGATAAATTCACACACATATGGTCACCTTATCTTTGATAAAGGAGGCAAGAATATACAATGAAAACAGCCTCTTCAATAAGTGGTGCTGGGAAAACTGGACAGCTACATGTAAAAGAATGAAATTAGAACACTCACTAACACTATACACAAAAATAAACTCAAAATGGATTAAAGACCTAAATGTAAGGCCAGACACTATAAAACTCTTAGAGGAAAACACAGGCAGAACACTCCATGACATAAATCACAGCAAGATCCTTTTTGACCCACCTCCTAGAGAAATGGAAATAAAAACAAAAATAAACAAATAGAACCTAATGAAACTTAAAAGCTTTTGCACAGCAAAGGAAAGCATAAAGAAGACAAAAAGACAACCCTCAGAATGGGAGAAAATATTTGCAAATGAAGCAACTGACAGAGGATTAATCTCCAAAATATACAAGCAGCTCAATATCAAAAAACAAACAACCAAATCCAAAAATGGGCAGAAGAGACCTAAATAGACATTTCTCCAAAGAAGATATACAGATTGCCAACAAACACATGAAAGGATGCTCAACATCACTAATCATTAGAGAAATGCAAATCAAAACTACAATGACGTATCACTTCGCACCAGTCAGAATGGTCATCATCAAAAAATCTACAAACAATAAATCCTGGAGAGGGTTTGGAGAAAAGGGAACCCTCCTGCACTGTTGGTGGGAATGTAAATTGATATAGCCACTATGGAGAACAGTATGGAGGGTCCTTAAAAAACTAGAAATAGAACTACCATATGACCCAGCAAGCCCACTACTGGCCATATACCCTGAGAAAACCATAATTCAAAAAGAGTCATGTACCACAACGTTCATGGCAGCTCTATTTACAATAGCCAGGACATGGAAGCAACCTAAGTGTCTGTCAACAGATGAATGGATAAAGAAGATGTGGCATATATATACAATGGAATATTACTCAGCCATAAAAAGAAATGAAATTGAGTTATTTGTAGTGAGGTGGATGGACCTAGAGACTGTCATACAGAGTGAAGTAAGTCAGAAAGAGAAAAACAAATACCGTATGCTAACACATATATATGGAATGTAAAAAAAAAAATGGTAGTGAAGAACCTAAGGGCAGGACAGGAATAAAGATGCAGACATACAGAGTGGACCTGAGGACACAGGGAGGGGGAAGGGTAAGCTGGGACGAAGTGAGAGAGTGGCATGGACATATACACACTACCAAATGTAAAATAGATAGCTAGTGGGAAGCAGCTGCATAGCACAGGGAGATCAGCTTGGTGCTTTGTGTCCACCTAGAGGGGTGGGATAGGGAGGGTGGGAGGGAGAAGCAAGAGGGAAGAGATATGGGGATATATGTTTACGTATAGCTGACTCACTTTGTTATACAGCAGAAACTAACACACCATCGTAAAGCAATTATACTCCAATAAAGATGTTAAATAAATAAATTAATTAAATAAAGACCTGGGCCTGCTGGACAAGAACCCGGCGCCTGAGGTTCAGGTTGTGTCTGCCCCTTCCCAGCAGTGGGATCTCGCCCAGCCCTTCTTTCCTCTGAGCCTCCTGGACGAAATGCAGCCTCTGAAAACTGCCCTATCTCCATCCATAGGATTCATAATAATAAACAATAATAGTGGACAACAGCAAGTACTCACCATGAGCCAGGAAGTGTACTCAGCACTTAGCAGGGGTTATGGGAGGAAATAAAATCCACTCTGGGATGGGTACATAGGCTATTCCCACTTTACAGATGAGGAAACTGAGGTGGGGGGGGAGTAAGTAAATTGCCCAGAATCCCACTGCTGATAAGTAGTGAAGCTAGGATTGGAATCCAAGCTGACTGCCCCTGTAAAATCCCATTGGAACATTCTCTCTTCCCCACCTGGCCAACCCAGAGCGGCACACTCCAGTTAGTGCAGGGATCCCCAGAGGGAGGGTCCCATTCCCCTGGTGGACCAGGGACCAGGCAGTCACGTTTCACACTAATTCTCGACCAATTATAAGACTCATAGATGGGCTTTGCAAATATATCCTCAGGCCCCATTTCCCTGATGGGTCTAATTCCAGAAAATCTGGGAATGAGAATTTTAATGACCTCCCCCCAGGTGATTCCTAAAGCTTTTCCCTTCCTGTTCAAGACCCTCTTGAGCCTGATTCCATGAAAGAGTCTGCTGCTCCCATGTCCTTGACCTCCTCTAAAACTCTCTAGTCTCCCTCTGTACCCAGAGCGCAGCCTCAGCAGAAAACCTTCTGCAGGCAGCAGGATCTGTCTAAAGTACTAACTTCATGTGGGTTCCATGCATTTGGGCTATGGTTACCTTCTGTTTGTGGAAATGATACAGGTTTTCTATTTATGGAAGTGATATAAATAAGACTCTTAAAATAAGTGCATTAAAGAAAAACAGTAGGTCAATTTTTTAAATAATACATTATAGTCTGGGTGGTCGGTACAAAAAAGGGGAACCTCAAGTAGCTAAAGACAGACGGAGAAGCAGTTCCCTGCGGATAAGAGGTGCCTGAGGAGGCTCTCCTGACAGCCCTGAGCTCTGTGCTAGCACCAGCCCCAAGAGCTAGGTCACCCGGGGGAATGCATTTAATTCCACTCAGTCTCAGTTTCCCCTTGTGTAAAATCAGCCACTTCGTGGAGTACTTGTGAAGATTTAATGAGATGAGACAGGTGAAGTATTTAACACAGGGCTGGTGCTCAGACAGTCCAGCACCAGGGAGTGGACCGTGTCTGCTCCCTCCCCTCCACTCCCACGTGCTAAGGTCCCAAGTCTGAAATGCAGACATGTGAAAACTCAGTGATTCTCAAACTTGCCCACTCCCCCAAAGAGGTCCTGATATAATAGTTCTGGGATGAGGCCTGGGCACCAGGAATTTTAAAACATTCTCCAAATGCTTCTAACAGGCAGCCAGGATTAAGAACCACTGTGGTAACTAACCCCAGGGAATGTCCAGTGGCCAAAAAGTGTGGCTCCTAGGGCTTCCCTGGTGGCGCAGTGGTTGGGAGTCCACCTGCCGATGCAGGGGACATGGATTCATGTCCCGGTCCAGGAAGATCCCACATGCCGCAAAGTGGCTGGGCCCGTGAGCCATGGCCGCTGAGCCTGCGCGTCTGGAGCCTGTGCTCCGCAACGGCAGAGGCCACAACAGTGAGAGGCCCGCGTACCGCAAAAAAACAAAAACAACAACAAAAAAAGTGTGGCTCCTGACACCACCCACTCCAGGACCATTTCTGGATGACAGCTGCCCTCATTCTTGCTTCCCACCAGTGGACTCTGCAAAGGTGGGGAAAGGTGTTCAAAAGCATTCAAAACAGTTTCCTGCCCATCCGTTATCTTCACTGTTCCCACAACAGACCCAGCAGGCATCATGCACCCCTTTCACAGACCAGGCAAGGAAACCTTAGGTGGAGTTGACCCGCAGTCTTTGGGCTCCAAAGCCACTTTGCTCCTCCATCCCTCTGCACCTCTAGTGCACATCTGGACCAAGAGCAGGACTGGGAGTCATTTGCAATAAACATAACACAGCAGGGATTTGCAGAGCCCGCTGCGGGGGCCCGGGTGGGAGGCGATCGCTCCCTGCCACATGCTGCTTATTCATTAAACCGCTGGTTCCTCCCTGCCATTCTAATTATGCGCAGCGATAATAAAGAAGCTTTCTCTCTCACCAAAGAGGCTTATTTATGCGAAGAGAGCACTTCACCCCCACAAGATTGAGTCGTCACTCAAAGCCTTGTTGGAATCAAAGTCGCATCTCTTCAGCGATTGACTGAACCCCACCCACCTCCTCCTCCAGCTTCCGCCCACTCCTGAGCATCGGCGTTTCTAGAAGCGCCACTTCCCTGTGGAGTGGGCAGGATGTGGATGCCATTCCCCACTGCTGTACTCCCTCACAGTTTGCTGACTGAGATTCACTCAACACACAGTAGGACAATTATTGAGCACCTACTATGTGCCTCCCTAAGAGTATGGAAATGCAAGACACAGTCCCTGCCCCTGTTGGGAGAAAAGTGAGTGAGAGAAAGAGCACAATCTTTTAAGCTCCATGACCAATTCATACCCCATCTCCAGCATTCATTGGCTGGGTGAAGAGATTCATTGGCTGGGAAAAGTTACAAAATTTCTCAAAGGCCTCAACTGCCACATCAGCAAAATGGGGTAATAATAACACCAACCTCATGGGGCTGTTGGGGGAGTCAGTGGGATATTCCCATAGGAAACTGGAATGAACGCTAGTTGGGATTAGCCATGGTTAGCACCAAAGGCTTTGCCCCACACAGGCAGGATCTCATCCAGATGGAGGAGTCCAGGAAGGCTTCCTGAGAAGTGATACCTGAGCTGAGTTTTGAAGGATGAGCAGGAGTTTGCTAGAGAAAGTGAGGATGTTCCAGACAGGGGGAACTGCCTGAGGGCCACAGAAGATGACAGGGCTCTGGGAAACGGAGGAGACGGAAAACGCAGGAGACACGCACAGGGGTGCATCACGGTGACAGGCGACAGAGCTGCAAGGCAGGTGTGGACATGCAAGTAGATCCCATGGCCACCGCCCTAACTAGTGATACCCAGAGCATCACTTTGACTTTTTCCTGGCTCCTTTGGGAGCCACAACCAGTACCCTTCCACGCCCATCCGGAGTTCAGTGGCCACAGGAAAGTGGGGCAGCCACGCTCTATTAGCCATGCACTCATTCATGCAGATGCTCAACACAACTCCCGGAGGGCCCAGCACATGCTGCGAGACCACCTCCTAACCCTCACTCAGCCCGTTTCCAGATGTGCCACGCTGGCCTGGCAGCTTTCTCCTCAGTGAAACAGGGGTGAAAGTGCCCGTTCCTAGAGTCATTCATCCAATAACAAATGTGACCAGGGCTAAGTGAGATAATTCAGTATTCTCAGATTTCAATACCAACTAAGTCCTCAATAAACGTCACAATTTAAAATGTTTATTTTTTATTACAATTATCTGCCAGGATGGTAAGAATCCCATCTCCAAAGCCCAAAGCACTGCTTCCGGAGGTACCCCCAACCCAGGCAAAACCCCTGCCTGCTGTGCCTCTCCTTACCCTCCCCCAACCCTGGAGCAAATGACCTGGTTTCCACTGCCCACACCTAGCCCTGACTCTGGTCACCACAGGAGCTAGTCCAGACTGAACCACGCCAGCCCCCCAGTTGACCTCATCCTTCTAGGGCTCCACATGTCAACCAACTCAGGCGTTGGTGGGAGCAAGCCTGAGGGTCATCTCAGCCTTTTTGGTCCAAAGCTCCAGGGGTTAAAGGGTGGACCTTCTGATTTTATAAAGTAACTAATTTAAATGTTCTATTAACGAAATTTGCAAACACATACAAAGCAAATGGAATAGTAACGAACCGTCAGGTACCCGCCACCCAGCTTCAACGACCACCAACCTGCCATTCTTGTTTCACAGGCACGTCCCCCTCTTGATTTACTGGGAAAAGTTTTATAGCTTTGTGGCCATCCCTTCTAGCATACCCCACCACCCGGGGTTCCCACTGCTCACAAGTCCCAACACATTTTGATGCCTCCGGCACCGAGAGAATCCTTGAAGAACAATCATTTTTATGTCCCTAACAGAATGGTAATCACTGGCCCACGGGGCTGTGCAGGATGGTGGTGAAGGGCTGGAGCCCTGGAATCAGGACAGCCTGCTCTGTGTCCCAAGTCCATGTGCCTAGGTCCAAATCAATACTCACTAGATATGTGACCTTGGATAGGTCATTCAACCTATGTTTAGATTTCCTACCCAGTAAAAGGGCAATGCTGGTACCAGGTTTCTTGTGTGGCTTTAAAAAATAAAATAATGCATGTTCATTGCCCAGCACAGAATATGCAATGAGGAAACCTTAGAAATAGATGTGTTAGGTGGTGGGTGAGCAGGCTCGGCTCCTATGAGATACTATTAATATCTCTCATTTTATAGATGAAGGGATGGAGGACAGAGAGAAGCAGTGAGCTGCCAGGGACAGCCTGCTCTGTGTCCCAAGTCCATGTGCCTGGAATTGTCACAGCATGCCTGGAACCACAGATCACTGGAAGTGAAGAAACACTCTAGAATAGATGCAGGCAGCAGTGGCAGGTAGCCCAGCACACCCCGCATGTCTCCCCATTCTGGATGGGGAGCTCTCTCAGCCTGAGAAGAGACAACTACACAGTGCCCCTGTGAGTGTGTGCAGGGTAGGGGTGCTGAATTCCATTTTTCTAGACAAAGCGGGGGAGGAGGCTGGTACACATCGTTGCTCACTCTTCTGATTTGACAAATCCTATGGCCAACCTTGCACTGGATATAGCCACCCACTGTTCTAACGTAAGAGGCAAGAAACTGCTTCACTAACTTAAGCTTTAGCAATCCTTAGCAGTTCTGATGTCCCTCCCTATCATCCTACTTTTTTTTTTTTCCAATTTAAAGGGTGGGGAAAAGATAAATCAATCCAGTTGCTGAGTGATGTTCAGACAAAGACAGCCTCCAGCCCACTGCCCGTGTTTGCCAGCTGAGGAAGGGCAGGGGAGGGGGGCAAGTACGAGATGCTGTATTTAGGCCCCGCCTGGATTCTCCACGTCCCTTCCAGGAATGAGCCTTGTCAGGATCTCCCCCTCCCCCCAGCACTCCCCCACCACTGCAGTGCCGTGTCGGGAGGCACCTCCCAGATCCGCAGGAACAATGGGCTGGGGAGGGGGCAGGTGCGACTCCGAGCTCATCAGAGGGCGAGGGGACGCGGCCACAGACAGCAAGACTGTGAGTACACTTCTCGTGGTGGTTGTGCTGCCACCTGAATCAGTTTCCCCAGCTCCGGTGGGGTCCCCGCAGAGCCGAGCGCTCCTTTCCTGGATGAATTTCCCTTACGCCCTAGGCATTTTAATTTCGTCCCCGCTAGGAGGCTTGCCTTGTCGCTCCGGAGGAAGCCCCCGGGCCACGCTCCCCTCCAGCAGCTGCTACTGCCAAGGCCCTGCTGGTCAGGGACGCGCGGCATCCTTCGTGCGCCCAACTTTCCCCACTTGGGACCCACAATCCTGGCCAGCCTGTCCCCTCTGCTGGCGAAAGCCATGATTTATAGCCCTGGGATCCAAGAGCTGCCCCTCCTCTTTCCCCCACTCCCAGGTCCAGTCTCGCTCCTTACCCTCCCTCCCCCCACTTTCTGAGCCTGAACCACGCTTCCCAAAGAAAGCGGCCCTGGCACATTTGCTAAATGAGAGCGTCTGTCCCCTGCACTGGGCGCCGTCTCCTCCCCCCAAGCCCGGGCGAGAAGGGATAGAGGAGCCCCCGCCGCTTCCCTCCTCCTCAGCCCAGAGAATCCCCGGGGGTGGGCGGGGATGTAGAGTGAGATGCAGTTCGGGGAGCTACAGCCGCCACTCCGGGTGCATCTGTCCGGGTGAGAGAACAGGTCCAAATCTCTGACTCCCCCTGGTACCCACCCCCGCCTCGCTGAGTCACGAAAATGAGCCGCTGGGGACACCGGGTCACCCCGAGGCCGGCCGTTTAAATGGCCAGCGTGGGCGTCCCCGCATAGCACGCAGGGGACGGACATGGGGGAGGGTCCTCACCCAGACGTGCATTGGGCCCCCGCCGGAGGCGACATCCCGCGGCGGGGACAGTGGGGTGTCCGGGCAGGGGCTGCGGTCCTCGCCGCAGTGTCCGCATCCCAGCTGGGAGCGGAGCACGTGACCAGCGGGCCACCCTTGGCCCCCTGGACTCCCGGCCCCGCCGCGGTGCTGACCCCGGCCCTGCCTGCTAGGGAAGGATGGAGTGGGGGCGCCTACTTTTCCGTGGCCCGCGAGGGGACTGCGGGGCGCCGAGCGCGCCTCATCCCTTCCTCCGCCCGCCCCGCCGCAGCCGCAGGACCCGCACCCTGCGCTCACCTCGGGGCCCAGTGTCGCTGCCGCCGGCCTCCTTGTCCGCCATGGTAGCGCAGCCCCCGCCCGCGAGAGGAGCCTCCGGCGCAGCGCCCGTGGCCGTGCAGGTCCCTGTCCGTGTTCTCCGCGGGCGCTCGGGCCGGGTCTGAGCCGCCGGGTAGCAGGAGCACTGTTCTGACGCGGCCGCCGCCGCAGCTCGGGCTCCTCCCCGTGCTCCTCCAGGGCCCGCCCCGCGCCCCGCCCCGCCCAGCCGGCCCGCTTGGGAAGGAAGGCGCGGCGTCCGGCCCAGCCGGAGAGCCCCGGGTCCTCCCGCCCGGACCCGCCGCGCTTAGCCGGGCCCCTCCTCTCCAGGGCTCACCCCCGAGGCGGCCGCACCCCGGGTGGTGGCGCGGCCCGGGCCCGGTGGCTCGCCAGCCGGCCGGAAGCAGGCGCGCACAGGGCGCTCGGATGGGCGAGCGGCGGGGACTGGATTTCAGGCCCCCCGGTCCCGCTACGCGCCAGACCTTTGGAACGGCCGGGGGCTGAAGCCCTACAGCAAGCACCGCACACGCACCCCACTCTCCAGAGGACGCCCGCTCCAGTTTATTTCTCTCCCCTAGGGTCCCAGAGGAGCGGTCAAGGACCCGCGCAAAGGCGGAACCCGGCGCGGCCAGCGCTCAGGCCGCAGACCGACGACCTGCGCCGGGGCGATGCTGTGGGCACCGACGCGGGCGTCCGCCTCCAGGCCGCCTGCCGGACTCCATGGCAACTCGGGACCCGGGAGGCGCTTGCTGCGGAGGCTGCGTGGAGCCTTCCATATATGGGCTCCCACCCGGGCCCTCCTTACAAGTCTGAGAATAACGACGTTAATAATTCAGGGCTTGGGAGGTCAGTGATTCATTCTCCCTGTCCTCTGGCTCCACCACACACGTGCCATGGGCACCTGTTCTGTCCTGGCCAGGTGGCTTCTGAGTCCGCTGTGCAAAGAGGCAACCAGGGCCGTGATAACATTCTAATGATCACAGTCACTGGATCCTTCCCTTGTGCCTGACACTATGCTAAGAGCTTAAGAGCCTTATCTCACTTTCTCCGAATAACTCTTAGAGTTGGGGACCAGAGGTCCCCATTTTGCAGATAAGAAAACTGAGGTTTGAGGGTGTTAAGTGATGATTCCAAGAACACACACAGCAAGTAAGTGCCCAGGCTGGAATCCCCACCTAGGTCAAAACCACCAGCTTTCCCTCTGCCTTGAGATGGGCCACAACTCCAAAAGGGCATTTAGGGGAGGTGTAATCGTGCAGCCCGTTTATGGAAGAGGGGATGGGCAGAGGGCTACAGGGAGAGCCCAGAGACTGGGGTCTGCTCAGAGGGTAATGGTCTGGGTGATGAGTTAAAAGGATGAACTTGTCGTCTATCTGCCTGCATTAAAAATCCCAAATGTACAGTCTCTGACTGTGTGTGAGACCACGGGCAAGTTATTTAACCTCTCCGAGGCTTAATATTTTCATCTGTGAAATGGGTACGACAGGAGAACCCACTTCCTAAGACTGAAGAGGACTAGATGAGATGATGCGTGTAATATGTTTCACTTGGGGTCTGGCGTGTGATATGCAGTCCAACAAGTATTAGATATTATTAAGTCATAAGCTTTTTAAAAAGTGGACAATGGCCAGTTGGGTGGGGCAGCGGGCAGTAGGGGCATATGGAAGGGGGGCTTCCAGAGTAGAGAACAGTGTCTTCCTGCAGAGCACCCTCTCCTTACCAAGGTGGCTTGCTTGCTCGGAGGCAGACCCAGGAGATGGTCTGGAGGCCAAACACAGGCAAGAGGAAGGGCTGAGGCAGCTGTCCAGGTGACAACCTGGATGAGCAGGCTCAGGATGAAGAGTAGAAGGGCCGCCACTGGCCCCGCATCAACCCGAGAGCTGCCTTCCCGGTTCAGCTCATATGTCTCCATTGAGTGAAGATGGCCGGGCTGAGGCTCCCTGGAGTGGAATATGAGAGGGCAGGGACGGCCACCAGCACTCTCTCCACTGAGCATCAGTGTCACATGGACGCATGCTTAGGCAGTGATGCCAGAAAGAGCTTTCTGTTAAACATGGTTCTGATGGAGTCTCTCTTGTGCTCAAAACCATGCTGGGCTTCCCTCATCTATGGGAAAAAGCCCTGACTCTTTCAGAGAGACATGCAACACGTTTCACAATACTAGTGAGCCCAGCCTTCCTCTTCTGTAGTCTCTTTCCCAAGAAGCCTTTCCTCCACCAGCCTTCCTCGGCCATGGTCACAAGCTGCCTCTATCTCCACGTTTGGCAGCCCCTTCACTTCCCTCCTCCTCCTGCCCACATCCAGACATCCTTCAAGGGCCCAGTCCAAAGCCATCAGCCCAAGGACACCTAGGACACTGCCCCGCACCCCCAGGCTCCCACGGTATTCTACATACTCACACATCTCTCTTTTTCTCCTCCCTCTACACTGTCTGCCGCCCAGTACTCAGGAGGCTCCACCGTCTATCTGCAGGGAAGCCCACCTCTACACCCAGGGCTGGACTTTCCTCCAGGGCTCCAGACCTACTGAAGGTCTCCCCAGGGTGCTTCCCAAGCCCTTCCCACTCAACCAAGGCCTGGCTCATCCTCTCCTGCCCTCCCTCCTGGGTGCCTGGTCTCAGTAAAGGCAGTGCCACCCTCCAGTCGCCAAGCCACACACCTGGGCATCAGTTTTCAATGCTCTCTCTGCATCCATCCAAATTTATTCAATCTCCAAGTCAAGTGTTGCCCAGTTGATCTCTCTGTCTTCACGGCCACCTCCTGGTCCAGGCCCCATCAGCTCTCACTGCCTGTGGGTCTGCAGGGTCCCCTCACTGGTCGGACCTCTGGTTCCTGTCCTGCCCCCTCAGTCCGTTCTTTGGGAATCCAGTCTGCCCTGCCCACCTCTCCAGCTCCATCTCTCCCCTACGACTTCTTTCAATCCCTCCCGCCCACCCCTGTCTCTCTTATGCTGGGATTTCAAACACCTTAAAATGCATTTGAGGTTTGGACCACTCCTCCCCTCATCCTGCTACCGCCAGCAACCTGGAGAACTCAGCATGGGTCTCCCCAGTCCAGGAAGCCTTCCCTGCACTCCCATTCTGGCCTGGGTGCCCCTCCTCAGTGTCCTTATGGCACCCTGTCCCCACCCATCAGGGTCCTGACCCCCGGTGTCAAGACCTCGGCCTTGGCAGCCTGTCAGAACCAGCAGGAAGCCCACAGCCCTCGCCCTCCTACCACCTGCTATGGAAAGGCCTTGGGCACCATCTTCCCTCTCCCCTGACCCCCAGCTGTAGTGACAGGAGAGCATGTGAGGCAGATGAGCAATGACATGCAGGCCCTGCCGTGGGCAGAGAGCAGACAGCTCCGATTTTCAGGGAGCATGAAAGGCGAGGCACACTCTGCCTTGGGTTTGCCCTCGTGGCGTTAATAATCATCACAGGAGTTAAGAATCGCCCTGGTGAGCACATGCTCAGCAAGCCAGGTGCTGGGATGGTCTACACGCACTGTCTCACCGAATTGTCGCAGTAGCCCTTGCTGTTTTACGGGAGAGGACATGGAAGCACACAGAGGTTGAGGCACCTGCTTGGCTTCCTCAGGCTATTAGTAGCAGAGCTGGGATTCAGGGACAGGCCCATCTCTTGTCACTGGACATCAGGAAGGGCTCCCTCCATCCTCCTTTGATGCCCATGGTCTCTTCCCTAACAGCTGCCACAACCCTTCTGCTGCTACCAGATCCTACATGAACTGGCCTCCTGACGCCTCTTGACTCTCACTCCTTCAGCTCTCCCCTCCCTCAAGCACAGGTCACCCATCTGAGCCTGCCAAACTGGCCCCACCTCAGGGCCGCTGCTCTCGTTGGTCACAGTCCCCAAGAGCATCACGGGCCTTGCCCCTCCCTCCCAGTGCCTAGGAAGGCACTGGCACCTTCCCAGACCATTCCATCTGAGGCCACTGCCTCTCCCCACTAGGAGTTAAGCTCCATGAGTATAGGATCTCGGACTCTGGTGCTCACCTCTCTATCCCAGTGACCAGAACAGTGCCTGGCACATGGCAGGCACTCAATAAATGCTTGATGGTGGATGGACTGACTCAGTCAGTGAAACCAAAACACAACAGGCTTTGCCCAGCAAGAAGGACAAAGCCCGCTATCGGGATGTTACCATGACTCCAGGGGCTCTCTCAGCCGTTTCAGGGCAAGTCAGGTCCAGATTTGTGGGAGGTCACTCGGCAGCAAGTCTCCTCCAGCTCCCCTCCAAACCTCCTCCCCGCAGTGCTCCCTGTGGGTGTCCCACAGCACCCGCCATACAATTTCTTCTCCACCCTCGGCCACGGCGGCAGTGAGGATGCCCCGCCCCACCAGTACCAATTTCAGATCTCAGCTGGACACTTGAGTCCCCAAAAGAGGCCCAGGCCAGAACCAAGTCACCACCTTCCAGTCCCCTCATGCTGGTCACTCCAGCCACATGGGTCTGTCCTCAGGTTCCCCAAAAGCCCACACCTCCACTGGGAGCCCATTCTCCGCTCATCTTGCCAGGTAAACCTCTCGCCTCCCCCAGGTCTCAGCTTAGACGGCACTTCTTCCAGGAAACCCTCCAAGACAGCATGAGGCCCTCCTCTGTCCTCTGTACCTGACTCCCCAAGCGTCCCTGTCCTAGCACTTATCACAACTTAGGGGTCAGTGTTATTGTTAACCCACTGTATAGATGACAATACCAAGGCCCACCTAGTTAAGAAGCCGCAGAGCTGACACTAGAACTCTGAGATGAGAACTTGGGTTGTTCTCGGGTTGTTCCAACTTTAGGCTGCCCATCTCCCCCTCCAGCTGCAGCTCCCCAAGGGGAGGTGGGCCACGGCCACATTTGTAGCTCCCAGACTCTGGCATGGTACCTGAACAGACAGTTAAATGTAAACGAAAGCAGCTTCCTCAGCTTCAGGCCCTCACCTTTCTCATCCTCTCCAGGATCCTCTTCACCCAGCAGTCCACAGACACCTCCCGCCAACAGCCTCCCTCTTTGTTCTTTGGTCCAAACAAAGACGTACCCTCCCGCCTCCAATATCAATTCATGCAAATGGAAGCCCAAGCCCAGAGGCCCACCCAGCTAACTACTCCACCAGGCAGCCAGGATACCCTGTCACCTGCACCCACCGCCCACCGTGAAAAGGGCTCAACACACTGGACAGGTGGGGAGTGGGTGGCCGAGGGCAGTGGCTGAGTCCTCCAGCCCCAGCTCAGACGAAACTGCAGAACATTTGCTGATGGATCTACCGCTGAGGGCGCTGGTCCTGTGGACTCATCGGGACATGAGACAGGGGAAGTATAACCGAAGGAAGCAGAGTGGAAAAGAGCACGGGTCAGGGGGTCAGCCGGACCAGGGTCCACATCTGGACTGAGCCCCTCCCCGCCCCCTTCAGGTGACCTGGGGACACACCTCCCTTGGTCTGTTTCTTCATCTATAAAAGGGGTTGATAATCATAGGTAGGATAATTATGGGAGATAATATACGTAAAGCACTCAGCACAGGGCCAGGCTATATATGCCACAGTACCTAGGACTTCTTATTGTTTAATTTGTAAATCTGGACCACAAAAATGCCTCCTCCTGTGTATCATGAGCTATAGAATGTATCTAAGCAAAATTTTCTTGGCTGATAAACACACACAGAAGATACAGGGGTGAGAGGCTTTTTTTTTTTTAATGTTTATCCCCCCCCAAAATTTTTTTTAAGTTTGAGAAACACTGATACTCATCCAAATCTGAGCTTTTATGTAGGAAGTTTCCAGTAAAAGCTGCTTTGGACTTTATGATATGGCACCAGAATTTTATCTATGAACTAAATATCATAAAAGTGACTCCTTTATAGCAAGACCAAGATTCAGATGAGCTAAGGCAACATAAAAATGTATGGGGAGGGGCTTCCCTGGGGGCGCAGTGGTTGAGAGTCCGCCTGCCGATGCAGGGGACGCGGGTTCGTGTCCTGGTCCGGGAAGATCCCACACGCCACGGAGCGGCTGGGCCCGTGAGCCATGGCCGCTGAGCTTGCGCGTCCGGAGCCTGTGCTCCACAACGGGAGAGGCCACAACAGTGAGAGGCCCGCATACCGCAAAAATGAAAAAAAATGTATGGGGAAAGCCTGGGCATGTGTCAGGTCCTTGACCTCTGACTTTTAGTACATTTTAAAAATCCAACCTCAAAGCCGAATCACGGTGTACAGTTTATACATCCTTTTCCCTTGAATTTCCATCCCATCTGGTGTGAATCAGCCTCTCCATTAACATTGCAAAACACACTCCACATATACAACATGGGCTGCTGCCTGACTCCTCCACTGGAAAAATTCAAGGGCCAGAGAAAATTATTTCTCAAGATATTACAATCACTACGACCTGCAGTGTAAACGTTGGAAATGCCTGCTCAGGTAATGAAGAGTTATGCAAATCTTTTTGATAAATATTTTAAACAGCAGAAGAAACATCTGTGGTTACTCGCTCAGCAACATTCTCAGAACTGCTCAAACCCTGGCCCTGCAAGCTCCTGGTTCATAATAAAATGGAACATTCTGGAAGTCACATCTCAAGGGGGACATTGCAAAGTGAAACAGGCTCAGAGAAGGAAAATTGAAATGATGGTATGGCCAGGGGAGGTTTCACAAGAGCTGCAACGAAAGATAGACTATTACAGCCAAAGGTTTTCGTGTTACAGAGAAAAGCTACTTCTTTCCTCTTCTCTAGCTCATAGCCCAGTGCCCAGCTCACAGTAGGTGCACAATAAATATTTGTTGAAGAAATGAATGAATGGTGAAATACATCAGTGATGGAGTGGAAACTGGGGCGATGCTAAATCTCTTGTTCAAAGTCGCATGATTGGTGACAGAGCTGGGGCCAGACTCCAGCCCCCTGACTCCCAGCTCAGCTCCACCACAAGCCCACCCCACACACGTCCCCCTCTGCAAAAGGCCCAGCAGGAGATGGCTCCTTCTGTGACTGGCTGGTGATGACTGACCGGGACTCTGGTAGAGGCACTGAGGCCATTTCCAGCTCTGTGGAAGTGAGCCCGGTAGATGACGATGTCCATGTCTTGGTGCCTTGACCCCCGGGATCCCTCCTCTCTAGCTTTCTAGAATTCTATAACGGGCACGGAGCACTCTTCATAATGCAAAGATAAATCTGAGCGGATCCAGCCAGGTCCAGCCACCTGCAGCCTCAAACGCCAAGAAGAGCCCTTGAAAACTCGAATCTCTCCCTAATCGTGGTGCTGCCTGGTCACCCACACTCCTACAGCTGCCTATCTAGATTGTTCTACCCCATCCCAGGGTCATATGCACTAGATAGAGGCAGGCTGGTGCGCCCTCTCGGTCTGCACTGCTGTGCGTTTACTTCCTGGTGGCAGACTCATCGTCACGGTGTTTGCCTGGAAAAGAGGCATAGGCAGCTCTGGGCTGAAAGGAAAGGAGATCCATCTTTAGGTCACCAAGTTCCTGAGCTCAGCCTGGTGGGATCTTATTTCTGGGCCTCAGTTTCCTCACCTGTAAAGTGGGGAGGTTACATTAAGGTGCTTTTTAAGTCTTTCCTAAGAGCCCATGAAAAGATGTCCTTCAGTTCTGAAAGCTGTAGACCTTCATTTACTCCTTCTACAGATATTTACTGAGGCTTTACTACGTACTGGGCACTGTTCAAAACAGCCAAAGTTTATACTCTTGGCCAGCAAGTCTCTATCTTGATTTGGGGAAAGGGTGTCACAAACCCTCTTGGGAAACAGAGCTGTGACTCTCCTCCCCAGGACCGTGCACAGATTTGTACTCACCACCCCCACCCCCACCCCCACCCCATACAGCTCCAGGGTCTCAGCACCCTGCAGCCCAGCCGAGGACTCTTCGATGTCAGATTAACAGCCAAACTCCAAAGCCTCTGCTGCTTGGCAATGAAACAAAATGGTGGTTTTTCTGCGGGCGGGGTGGGTGGAGGAGGCCGTGTCATGACGCAGCTTGTGATGGCGAGGGCTCTGGCATCAGACAGGCCTGGGTGACCCTGGTCAGGCTATACACCTTCTCACAGGCTCCACCTCTCCCTGTACAACGTGGATACTGATGGCATCAACCTCACACGGTGGGAAGATCATTGGAGACAGCGCAAGTGGAGCGCTCAGCGTCTGACCCAGAGCCAGCACCCCCCAGGCAGCAGCTGGGCCTGACACAGCCGAGCCATTGCACCAGGCCTGGCCCTTCTACCGGCACCTGCATCCAGTCCAGCCTCAGATTGGCTCATCCTCACTCCCTTTATTAGAAAATTCCAGATCCATATGCTTGAGATGGATTTCCAATCTGGACAAAGCTCCAGGCCGTGTGGGAAGAAAGCACAGGCATCTTGACCTAAGTGAGGAGATGGAGAACTGTGGGGTCTTTGAGGACTTCGTGGATTCAGGAAAAAGAAACAGCCTGTGGCTATAAACTCTCTTAAGTCTTGTCTTCTTCTCCACATCTCTCTTTGATTTTTACTTTCCCTACAGCCTGTGGCTATAAACTCTCTTAAGTCCTGTCTTCTTCTCCACATCTCTCTTTGATTTTTACTTTCCCTTGGCCTTTTCCCTCATTAACAAATGAGCGACGAGCATCACGCCTCTGCCCGGCCAGCATCATCATGCCGGCACAGACCACCTCTTTCATCTCTTATCAGCTTCAGTCCCCTGAGCCCTCCAGCCACTACTCTCGCGTCCCCTTCAGTCCAGCTTCTGAAGCCGCCTGAGGGATGGCTGGAACGTTTGTGGAGATCCACCTTTCCTCTGGCCATAACCCCTCCGAAGACTTCCCAGCGGAATGAGGATCAAACCCGTACCTGCTTCCCAGGCCTATGAGGCCCTGCAGATGTAGCCTCGTCCACCCTGCCAGCCTTATAACCCGGTCACACCCCTGTTCCCTTCTCCGACTCCTGGGCCTCTGCTAGCCCATATGACATATTTGCAACAATTAGAACAAGGGGTCCTGTTCTTAAGACACTTCACTTCCAACTGCTGGAAAACCAGCCAAATATGCTTGGTCGAAATAACATACTCGTTCCATGTGCCAGAAAATGGAAGTAAAAAACTATGCAGATGCACAACGTCTAGGATGCCTCCCAGGGTTGATCAGTTCACAACCTGTCCATACTTCTATGGGCCTGTAGCAGGCCCAGCTCTTCCTGCCTCACCCTCTGCTGACCTCTGCCCCCACCTCCACCCCTGCTTTATATCATCTGACTGGCTCACCTTAAAGGTCAACTCCTCGGAGAACCCTCCCTGGCCTCACCTGCTGTTCCCTGTCTTAGCATGCCGCCCCATTTCTCCGTGGCGCACACATACTTTCAAGTCATTTTGCTTATTTACTTATTGTGAGCCTCCCCGCTAGGCTATAATCTCCACGTGGGCAGTAGTAATAATGAACATTTATTAAGCACTTGCTGTGCGCTAGACACTGCTGGACACTTTACTGCTATTGCCCCATTCAAACTTCCGCAATGCGGAAGAGGAAACGATATTATCATTGTCCCCATTTTACAGACAAGGAAACTGAGGCCCACCATGGATACCCAGGGAGTAAGCAGCAGAGTCAGAATTTGCACCTGGGCAGGCTGAGCTCAGTAGAGTGCCTGGGTCTATCCTGCATCCCGTGGAGAGTTGCGCAGGACTGTGTCCCCACACCTAGCCTGGCACCTGGCACCTAGCAGGGCCTCAAGAAACATGTTGAATGAATGAACAAGTCATCGAATCTGGAAGGCAGAATTATAGTTTAAAAAGCACCCTCACATCTCACTTGAATCATAAAGTACTCGCAGGGAGGCATCACTATTCTCAACATTTTTAGGATGAAAAAATGGAAGGCCTGGTGAGATCATGAGTAACCCTGGCTGAGATCATAATTTTAAGGGGCTGCTTTAAGCCATTCGTTTATTTTTGTGTTTTATTTTAAAATTGCATGTATATTTTGCACTGTATTCAGTGATACACCTGCATTTGTTTTCTAAACAAAACTAACATCTCAAATTTATATTACTTGTTTTTAAAATGTCTTATTGCGGAAAATTTCAGGCATCAACACAAGTAGAGAGAATGATATAATGAGCCCCCAGGTACCTATCATCCAAATTACTTGATTTTCAAAAACTAACTCTCCCAGGAAGAATTCACAGTATCCGTCATTTACACGTTTTGTGTAAATATGCTCATTTAATGTTCTCAGCCCTCCCTCTAAGAAGTACAAATTAGTATCAGCGTATATTTACAGATGGGAACATTAAGGGTAGGGAGGTCAAGTCAATTGCTGGAAGTCTTGGAGCTAGAAGAGGCAGAGCCAGGAGTCACCCAGAGCCTGCCAGCTACTTGGCAGTAAAGTACACGCTCTTAAACAAGTCAAGCCAAGGAAATGGGCCCACG
This sequence comes from Leucopleurus acutus, assembly GCF_964270905.1. Classification (NCBI taxonomy): domain Eukaryota; kingdom Metazoa; phylum Chordata; class Mammalia; order Artiodactyla; family Delphinidae; genus Leucopleurus; species Leucopleurus acutus. The sequence goes on along the minus strand of NC_139156.1, from coordinate 13,988,477 downwards.
CCCTCTTCCTTTTATATCTAAAGTTCGCATTAAAGTCGCACCGTTTCCAAAAGCATCCCACTCCTAATCAGCTAAGACACCTTGCCATCCATTCATTCTCCAGTTCCATCAGACACGTGCCAGACCCCTCACTGTGCTGAGACACAAAGTCTAGCCAGACATGGACCCAGACCTCTAGGAGCTCCTAGTCTCAGTGGAAAGGAGAGAAACAGACAGGCATAACCAAAATGCAAGCAGACCCTGACCAGTACCCAGGCATGCAAAATGTATAAGATATATGCTCTGGGCCTCACCCACCCTCTCTCTCCTCCATCAGGAAGCAAGGCCCTGGAGGGCAGGGGCCAGGGAGCAGAGTGGTTAAGGGGTGTGGATTTGGGAGTTGGATTATACTTGGGTTTGAATTCCAGCTCCATCCTTTCCTAGCTGTGTGGGCTTGGGTAAGTCATCCATCGTCTCTGAATAACTTGTGAAAGAGGATTGATAAAACCACATATTCTAGAGCCATTGGAGCATTACATTAGATAATACTTAACCCGGTTTCTTCAACAAAGGAAGCTTCCCATCAACGTTGGCCATTACAATTGGCTGTTACTCACAACCAGTTCCCAGTAATGAGTCCCAGCTTGCCTGAGTGAGGCAACTTTGTAAAAGAGTGTACACTTTTCCCAGTAGGATGCTTTTCTTAATCGCCCTCCCCTCAGAAAATCTGTAAATTTGGAAAATAAAACAAAATAACTTCTTAGCCTTCTTACTCAGCTGGCCAAGGTTTTCGGCCACTTGTGAGAAGAACAATCTGCTGGTCAGTGGAGCAAGGACAAAGATGCCCTGATGTTTCCCAGACCCGTGCTGGCACACACCCATCATTCTACAAGCAAACCTGTGGCCAGCAGGGGCCAAAGATCAGGCTCAGGCCATCCTGGGTCCCATCCAGCCTCTCTCCAGGACTTCCTCCCAGGTTCATAAGGCCCAAGAAGATCCCAGAAGGACACCAGGGATCCTGGGACACACAGAAGGCACTTTGCCTTCAGAGGTTATCACTGTGTCGGTAGTGGGACAAGCAGCAGACCTGGCCTCAGGATCCCTGGCTCCAAGAACCAGGTGCTGCACGTATTTGCTGTGTGGCTTTGGGCAGGTCACCAAGCTCTCTGATGCCCAGTCTCCTCATTTGTACAACACAGATAAAATTCACACTTATTGCTCCTGCCTCATCATGCCTCTTGCACTGTTGGTGGGAATGTAAATTGATACAGCCACTATGGAGAACAGTATGGAGGGTCCTTAAAAAACTAAAAATAGAACTACCATATGACCCAGCAATCCCACTACTGGGCATATACCCTGAGAAAACCATAATTCAAAAGGAGTCATGTACCACAATGTTCATTGCAGCTCTATTTACAATAGCCAGGACATAGAAGCAACCTAAGTGTCCATCAACAGATGAATGGATAAAGAAGATGTGGCGCATATATGCAATGGAATATTACTCAGCTATAAAGAGAAACAAAACTGAGTTATTTGTAGTGAGGCAGATGGACCTAGCGTCTGTCATACAGAGTAAAGTAAGTCAGAAAGATAAAAACAAATACCCTATGCTAACGCGCATATATGGAATCTAAAGAAATGGTACTGATTAATCTAGTGCAAGGGCAGGAATAAAGATGCAGACATAGAGAACGGACTTGAGGACACAGTGGGGGAAGGGTAAGCTGGGACAAAGTGAGAGAGTGGCATGGACATATCTACACTACCAAATGTAAAATAGCTAGCTAGTGGGAAGCAGCTGCATAGCACAGGGAGATCAGCTCAGTGCTTTGTGACCACCTAGAGGGGTGGGTTAGGGAGGTGAGAGGGAGACGCAAGAGGGAGGGGATATGGGGATATATGTATACATATAGCTGATTCACTTTGCAATACAGCAGAAACTAACACAACATTGTAAAGCAAATTATACTCCAGTAAAGATATATATATAGATATAGATATATACAAAGGTTGTCATTTTCTTCATTTCTTATTTTGTCTTGTGTCTGATAAACTTCTAAGGTTGGAGCAAGAGAAGAAACTAAAGAAAAAAATCAAAGTATTGAACTTAAAAAATTGTTTCTGTTTTTCAGAAACAAAGCAAATTGAGGATAAGAAGAAAAAAAGATGAGGAAATTGTTGGCATTACACGTGATCTAACAGGCAAGTGAATGTATATGATTATCAAAGTCTAAGAACTAAATATGCCAAGGTCACAAAGAAATATTCCCAAGAAGAAAGCAAACAGTTAAACAAGCACATGAAAAATTATCAGTCTCATCGTAATTTATACATGTGTGTACACAGTTAAACACTTATTAAACATGGGGTAAATTATAAAACAGTGAACCAATAATATATATATATATCTGATGATGATGAGACTGTGTTAATATCTATACTTTCATACATACATAAAAAGTATCATCATACACTAAGTAGTTTCACACTTTGGAAAATCATATGGTAACATTAAAAACACTTCTATCAATTAATCTTCATAGGAATGTATTCTACGTCAAAAGAAAATAACTATGTTTATTCATGTATTTTTTTTAAGTGGAGTATAATTGCTTTCCAATGTTGTGTTGGTTTCTGCTGTACAATGAAGTGAATCAGCTCTATGTATACATATATCCCCTCCCTCTTGGACCTCCCTCCACCCTCATCCCACCCATCTAGGTCCTCACAGAGCACCGAGCTGAGCTCCCTGTGAATTGGGAGATTAGGATTGATATATATATATATATATATATATATATATATATATATATATATATATATATACACACTACTATGTGTAAAATAGATAGCTAGTGGGAACCTGCTGTATCCATGTAGTTTTAAGTTTATTTCATGCAAGGAGCACAATTGAATAAAATTACAACTGTAAGTATGAAGGTGTAACAACATGGGGAAATGTCACAATATAATATTAAGTGAAAAAGAGCAGAAAACGTATATAGGCATGATGATCAGAACCGCTAAAATGACGCCCGCATGGGGACAGATCCTGGCATGCAGCAAAACCAAGCACTTGTACTAAGTGGACGGATAGTGAGGGAGGCTTTGGCCCTTTCCAGATTTCCTTTAAGGCTTTATCATTTTTTTCTATCTCCCTGTTTCTCCAAACTTTGCCCTGAGACCGGCCCTCACGTCCTGGGAGGGGCGAGGAGCCGTGTCCTGCCTCCATCACCGCCCCAACTCTCGCCATTTGATTTGGTTCCTAAATTGTGTTGCTGTTTCTTGAGACTGCAGTTCTCAAAACAAGCTGGTCAGAGGGTGTGTGAGCTCAGACAACAAACAAGCTTCAGCAAATACTTCATTAGAGCCAACACATTCAACCTTGCGTTGGGGCCAAGGAATTTCACATTTGGACACGAAATGTCAGTCCCTACAAAAGGCCCTCTGAGGCTCCGGGAGTGAGCTCAGAACGCTGCCCTTCCCCACGCTTGCTGGCCACGGCACTGGAGCTCCCCAGGCAAGGGCCATGCAGGGTGGGGCTCACTCTACCCCCTTAGCGGCCTGTGGCCACCTCTCAGCCCTTTCTGGGTCATGTGCCCCATTGGGAATTTGCCAAATGTTCAGACTTTGCAAATCGTTTTGAGGTGTTCACAGATCTATATGGTGGGACTTGATTCATTCAGCATTCACTCATTTGTGCACTAAAACAGGCATATATTGAGGACCTATTATGTACCAGGCCATGAGGATCAATACAACAGTGGGAAAACCTGGTCCCTGCCCTGGAGGAGATCACCGTGTCTGGAAGTAGACAGAGAACAAGAAAATACAATTTCCAATGAATTTAGGTTAGGATATTCTGGGTATAAATTTATGCTAATATCAAAAGCTAATATTTACTGAATGCTTATGCGATGCCAGGCTTGGTTCTAGACCCTCCCCGTTACTATTATTGTGGGTTACGTGGGTTATTGTGGGTCACGTGGGTCATTGTGGGTCACGTGGGTCATTGTGGGTTATGTTTAATTCACTTACTCTCCCAACAACTCCAGAGGAAGATACTAGTATTAACCTATTACGGATGAGGAAACTGAGGCACAAGAAAAATGCAATAACTTGTTCCAGGCTGGTCAGCAAAGAAGTTTCAGATCTGGGACCCCCACCAGTGCTCAGGCTGGTAACCGAGCGGCCCCTGTCACAGTGTGACTCACTCAGGGACATAAGGGGCTGATCAGTAAATGGAAGGAGGCCAGCAGGACTCCTTGGGCGCCCCCTGTGAACAGATGCCTTGGTGGGCTGCATTATGTCTTGTTCCTGAGCTGGGTTCATAGCAGGAGCCTCCCTGGGAGGATCAGCCCTCACACGGGCCAACCCTTCTGGGTTCTGAGTGATGGGAAAGGATCAGGCCCCAGACAGGGAATTGCTCACTTAGGGCCATGCTGAGTGCACCTGTGTGGACAGCCAGGCTCCTCTCCCCGGGCCTCCTGACCTCCCTCCAAACACCCCTTCCCTTCAGCAGCAAAGGGTGACTCCAGAGTTAGACTCAGCAAGTCCACATGCACTGGATGAGACCACACAAATACAGAGTCACATTAAGAGACAACATCTTTTTAGGCTGAAACCAGGAAGGAAGAAAGGCAGTTCATAGAGGTCACAGTTAAAAACATAGGCCTGAGCTCGACATCTTGCTGTGTCACTTTGGCACTTCTGGGTACCTCAGATTCTACATCTGTAAAATGGGGATAATAACTGTACCTGCTTTATAGGAATGTTATCAAGATTGAATGAGTTAGGACATGTGCACAGAAAAAGGGGCTGGCACATACACCCCAGTTTTCTCATTTGTAAAACAGGGATGCTAATAGCATCGCATAGGGTCTTTTCTATGATTACATAAAATAAGAAAATAGTACCTGTGAAAGTGTTTCCAATTCTGTTAAATGCCACCAAGTGCAAGGGATCAAAAATTCCCAATATCTGCTAGAAACATTTGCTTATTTATTCAACACATAATAACTAAATAAATGATACTAAATTATAAGTGTGTGTAATCTTCCCCTCTCCCTGCTTCTAACAGAATGCTTCTGTGTACATGCTTGGTGTTGGCTTTCTATGATATTAATGGAGGTAAAGTATAAAACACACACACACACACACACACACACACACACACACACACACAAAACTTGAGAAGCCAGAGATAAGCTGATATATGTGGGAAAGAGAATTATAACTCTCACAGAGTTAGAAAAGAAAAGAAGAGGGAAAGAAAACAGCCCTAATCTAAAAGGTGAAGGTGGAAGAAAAAAAAAACAGAACAGGGGCTTCCCTGGTGGCGCAGTGGTTAAGAATCCACCTGCCAATGCAGGGGACACGGGTTCGAGCCCTGGTCCTGGAAGATCCACATGCCGCAGAGCAACTAAGCCTGTGCGCCACAACTCCTGAGCCCGCATGCTGCAACTGCTGAAGTCCGTGTGCCTGGAGCCCGTGCTCTGCAACAAGAGAAGCCACCGCAGTGAGAAGCCCGCACACCGCAACGAAGAGTAGCTCCTGCTCGCCACAACTAGAGAAAGCCCGTGCACAGCAACGAAGACCCAATGCAGCCAAAAATAAAAATTAAAAAAATAAAAAAGGACAGACACTAAGAAGGAAGTTTGCAAACCTGGAAAGAGAGGAGAGAGATGTTGGAGGTGACTGCCATGGATATGAGAAAATAAGAGTGCAGGGAGGCAGGGAAATATTAACTGAGCTTCTCTACACACCAGGCACTGTGCTAGGCTCCGAATTCACAAGCTCTAGTCCTCACAGAGCCTGAGACATAGCATAAGCAACTGGCCCGCGCCCTGCCCCACTCTCTCATCCTGGGGGTTGCCAGTCCCCACAGACGCCGACAGTCACTCCTCTTCAGCCCCGAGGGCACCTCTCAGGTCAGGCCCTTGCCATCTCTCCCTGGATTATTTTGTCAATGGGCTCCCTGCCTCTAGCCGCAATCCCTCCCCTACAATCCATTTTCTACACTGCTGCCAAAATGTGTTTTTTTTTTCCCAAAATGCAAATCTGATCACGACTTGCCCCTATTTTAAATCTTTAAATCTTGACTTCCTCCTCACCCCTTACAGGAAAAAGCAGTAATGCCCAGGCTCTCATGCAAGTGACCTGAGTCTGGCCTAACCCATGACCCCTCCCTCCCCTATATCCTCTGCATCTCATAGCCTCACATTTTCACACTGTCTGAAAAACCCACTAGAGTCCTCTTTTTCACCTCTTGCTCTTTCAAACTCAGCCGAGCCTCCCTCCTCTTCTCTGGGTATCGCTCACCAGGCCCCCACCTCGGACGAAGCTAACCTTCCCTTTCTAGGGCATTTCTCTCTTTTCTCGGCAGTGATCTGTATACATCTGCCCCTGATACTCAACCGCCACCAACTTAGGGACAGCAATGCATCATGGTCACCTCTAGCACAGTGCCAGGCATGCGGTAGATGCACAAGGAAGTTTTGTTGCTGATGGTGACAGAGATGACAGGGGACAGAAAGATACATCCTGCTGCTGGGAGGGTGTGGCACTACCAACTCAGCAATTCAACTGGAATTATGCGTGGTGGAAACTTGCTGCTTTTGAACGGATCTATTTTTTTCTAACTCATGGCACATGTGGACCAAGAGAAATCAATGACCTTTCAGCTAATAAAATGTTCTCAAATGACACAGTGAACCATGATCATGTTCAAACAATAACAACAAAATAACAGTAAACATAAATAAGAAAATTAAAATCTAGAACACACCGCCCAGAGGTAACCACTGCTGACATTCCTACAGTGGACTCTTCAGAACTCTTTCCCATGCATGTGTTACATGGGTCTGTGCAGTGTAATATGATCCAGGCTTTCCATGCCCAAAGGGCTCCAGCCTCCCAGAACCTCGTGGAACTTCCCCCAGTTGGTTGGGGCCAAGAGACCTTCCATTTGGGGCTTTGGCCCTGGGCAAAGACATAGCTGGCCCCAGTCCCAACTTGGGGCCATCACCAGGCAGACACAAAAAGGGCATTTTTCTTTCTCTCGTGTACAGAGTGTGCTCCGGACTGGGAGTTTTTCTGGGTTATGAGATTCAACTCAATTGGAAAAGATCATCTGAGGTTTCCCAAGAAAGTCGGATATAAAGACAGCATAGACTGAAGTTTTATTTTTGTCCAAAATGATTATGAATTATGAAAGCTGAGGGAACAGTTGGCTTTTGTGGGAAAAGAAGGAGTATGGGTAAGATCTGTAAACTGATAGAACCATTGAAATGACCCTGAAAGGACCATTGAGTTATGGGAGGGACTCAGCAATGAGTCTCTCTCACTTCCCTGTATCCTCCGGTGGGGCGTTCACATAAGGAAGTCTGTGACTGAGGGATATGGGTGAGTTAATGTTAGGATTTGCCCAATGCCAGGGCTGAGTCCCATAGGACCAACTGGAGGTCCTCTGTTATGGCTGCCAAGGAAATGATAACACACTTTGGGGAAAATCCATCTGTTGGTACTACCCTATGGAAGCCTTAACTACATAGGGATTTATACTTGGACCCAGTAATCTCACATCTAGGAATCTACCTGCACATATGAAACAACAAGGCAAAAATTGGGATTATTTGCAATTGCAAAATACTGGAAACAACACAAACGATCTTCATAGATTAGTTGAATAGAAACTACGGTAATCCATTTAAGGAAATTCTATGTATCCATAGAAATGAATGAAGAAAATCCCTATGAATTCACGTGGAGCAATTTCCAGCATATATAGTATTAAGTAAAACAAGCAAAATACCCAAAAAAATGTATTTTATATTTTGCATAAGAAAAGTGGAAATATACATATATATGTATGCTTAGTTTTGCAAAAATAAATAGAGAAGCAATAAACTAGAAGCTAATAAACATGGAGAGGGGACAAGGTGAAGGAGATGGAGATGGCAGAGAGACAGCTATGAATTTACCTTTTTCGATATGATTTAACTTGGAGTGTTTTATATATCCAAAATCAAAATTAAATCTAAAGTATTTTTAAAATCAAACTCTAAATTTGCCATAAAGAGAAACAAGCAAGTCTTCCTGCGCATCATATGAGCGGCAGGCATGAAATAACTAGACAGAGAAAATCATTAATTCAAGTAATTTTGGACAGAGCATTCTGACTGTTTATCGTTACATGACATTTTCTAATGACAAAAAGGACTGCAAAGACATATTGAACTTAATGTAACAGGTTTGTCGTTGGTAGAGATACTGGTGGTATACTTCTGAAACTATTTTTCTGTGTGTGTCTATTGAAGGATAGAGCAAATGAGTAAATATTAGATGTTGTTGGAGACCAGGGTTTTAACTGTGGAGAGGGAAGATACAACTATAGAACGGGGTAAGGTGAAGAAAAACTTGTTATTAGATTTGAATTAAATATATCAGTGCATATTCACAGTTTTAAAGAATATATAGTTCTTGGTTCCATTCACTAAAAAAGCCTAGAAGCAAGGACACCCTAGTAGCAATGAGCCCCCTAGAGCCCAGATATTGTTTTCTAAATATCATACCCCACTAAAAGGAACCTGGGCTCCTTGGAGATATAGCTAATTCTAGGACTGAGATGGAATAAATACAAGTTAAGCCTGAAACACCTTGCTTTGGCGGCAAGTAAACACATGCTCTAAGACCAAAGAGGTATGTCAAGAGTACACAGGAGCCAATATGAAGGAGTTCCCACTAGCCAAATCTGAGACAGTATGAGCAAAAAAAAAGCAATAATGATGATAATTTATTAAATACATCAAATTTAAAAATTAGACCTGAGTCCATAATATTAAAAAACAAAAAATTAATATTAAAAACAAAACAAAAGATGTTTACTGAAAGAGAAAAGAAGGAGGAAGGAAGATTTTAATGGTATTTATTGTATTATTCTTGTGGTTTATCTGCAGGGTTTAGAATTTTCAAGATTAGAAGTTGAAGGGATCATTGCCAAAAAATACTGCAGTTATATGAGGTGATGGGTGTGTTAACTAACCTTATTATAATAATTATTTCACATAAATGTATCAAATCATGTTGCACACCTTAAACGTACACGATGTTATATGTCAATTATATCACAATAAATCTGGGGGGAAATAAAATATTCAAATTTTTTAAAAGTTGAAGGGGAAAAAAAACATGCGTGAAGGGAAGGACATACCAGTAAGATGCTAAGAAATGGGTCAGGAGACCCCAGTAGCCAGTTGTTCCCAAAGGGGTGATAGCGCCCCCTAGAGAGGGCTTACAAAGTAAAGTCTCCCTGTTCCCCACAGTCAATGTTCCTCAGTTGTTTCAGAGACGGTCAGTCTCTGTATAGACAAGCACGTACACATGTATTTTCTCCATTCCGGTGGGAATACACTGTACACTGTTCTGTGCCTTTGTTTTTTCTCCCTGCAACACGGTACTTGGACTTTGTTCCATGGCCCATAGAACTTCTGTGTTCCTTTCTGCAGCCGTTTGTCATTCCATTGCCTGAATGGACCGTTAATTCACACAACCAGGTCCTATATGATGGGCATTCGCTCCCTCTCACGGTTCGGCTGGGTCCATCTCCCCTTTTCCACCCTTCCCTCCTTACCTCCTTGCCCCTTTGCTTGTCCACACCCAGCACTGGGGTTGATCACTAATGTCAGCCCTGAAACTGTAAGGTGACCAACTTGTTCTGGTTTGCCTGGGACTGTCCTGGTTTAAAAACTGAAAGTCTTGCACCCCAGGAACTCCCCCTGTGCTGGGCAGCCCAGGGTAGTTGGTCACTCTACCTGGGAGCAAAGTGTCTAGTGGCCTCAGCAGGAGGCAAACTGTGGTCCTGAGTAGAATTCACCTAACCCTCTCCAGAAAGGTCCTCCAGACACCTCTGCCCAGGCCCCAGAATCTAAAGACCTGTGAGAAAGGAACGCTTCCCGCCCGTCTGCATCTTCAGACAAGGCTGCCCCACCCCTGAGTCCCTCACCTGGACTGCTCGACCCCTCTCAGAGGCACTCACACGAAAGTCCAAAGCTCCCCCAGTGGTTTGAATGCCTGGAAATGGCATAACAAACGAACCCAGATTATTATTTCTTCCCCGTGATTCAATCAGCTTGGCCTGGCTCGGGGGAATCCCCTTGTTTTAATCATGTTTCTCTTCAAAATTCGCTCTTGCTAGGAGCAAGGGATGCCATTCATGTATCTTTGGTTCAAATCGTCTCTCACCTATTCTTTCCTCGTAATTTAATAAGCTACTAATTTTATTGAGAGACTACCTTTAAATGATATGCCAGCGACTTAAAAAGGAAAAGCAAACATTGGGGTCCCCAGGGAAATGCTGTATTTGCATCCGCAAGTCATCCCCAGAAAGATCCAACAGGCTGACAGCCAACCGTGTCCTGGTTGGGGAGTGAAGAGCAGCAGTGCCCCTAGGGACCCCTGCTGTCTGCCTCAGATCTGTGACCGGGAGGTGGGCTGTGGCGGCCAATGAGGGGCTGCTGGCCTCCAGGGCTGGGGGTGAGGCCCCGGCTGGTTCTAGCAGGTCCTAATGAATCTGCTCCACAAGGTCTCATCTGCTGATTGACCTTGAGGGAAAACTGGCCCAGGAGACACAGGCCCTGGAAGGAGGCAGCAAGAGACAAGCGGAGGACGGGGGCCTGGGACCCGCTGGGCCACATAGGCCGGAAGGGGCGAGACGGCGGCATGGGAGAAGGCTGATGCTCTGACCCCTCAGCCCTGGCGCAGGCTCTGTGCCAGCCCCCTTTCCTCACCAGTGATGGCAGGACTCTGTCCCCAAGGCAGGGCAGACAGGAGCAGGCACTGCTCCTCCTGCCACTCTTCACACCCTAGGGCTCTGTGACAGCCTGGGCTCAAGTCTGTTAAGGAAGTTTTGTTTTGTTTTGTTTTGTTTTGCGGTACGCGGGCCTCTCACTGTTGTGGCCTCTCCCGTTGCGGAGCACAGGCTCCGGACGCGCAGGCTCAGCGGCCATGGCTCACGGGACCAGCTGCTCCGCGGCATGTGGGATCCTCCCGGACCGGGGCACGAACCCGTGTCCCCTGCATCGGCAGGCGGACTCTCAACCACTGCGCCACCAGGGGAGCCCTGTTAAGGAAGTTTTGCTTGGCCAGCTCAGGGTTACTCCTCTGCCCTGGGACAGCCTCTACTTGGCCCCATATTCCTTAATCACCCCCTTTCAACAGAGGGTGACTAACTCTTCTAATCTCTTCTAACCCCGACTTCTGACACGCAGGGCTACACAAGCAGCCCTCGGACACAGTTTGGCAATTCCTCAAAAAGTTAAACCTGGAATTATCAAATGACCCAGCAGGCCCACTCCTAGATGTACGTTGAAAACCTATCTTCACATAATTACTAGCCCAGGAATGTTCATAGCAGCACTGCTCACAATAGCCACGAGGTGGAAACAACTCAAAACTCCATCAGCTGATGAATGGATAAATAAGATGTAGTTTATCTGTACCATGGAATGTTATTCAGCAATAAAAGGGAATGAAGTGCTGACAAGAGCTACAGCGTGGACGAACCTTATGCTAAGTGAAAGAAGCCAGACACCAAAGGATAAATATTGCACGATTCCATTTATATGAAATGCCCAGAGTAGGCAAATCCACAGGACAGAATGCAGATTAATGACTGCAAGGGGCTGGGGGAGGGGGCATAGGAGTGGCTGCTAATATTAACAGATACGAGGTTTCTCTTTTGGACGATGGAAAGAAATGTTCTGAAATTAGATAGTGGTGACAAATGCACAACACAGTGAAAATACTGAAACCCCGCTGAACTGTATACTTTCAGTTGGTGAACTTTATGTTTTGTGAATTATGTCTCAATTTTTTTTTAAAGAAAGCAGTCTGCAGGAGTCACCCTTTGACCCCGGCACTGTTCTATATTCCCGGCAAGCTTGTTCCTCTAAAGGGTCTTTAAAGTCCCTACGCTGCCCTCTGCTTCCCACAGGCAGGCTCTCCTCTGCCCTGGCCCAACTTACAGACGTTGCCCGGTTCTTCCCTGCCCCACATACCCCTGCTGCTGGCGAGCAGACAAATTTGGGGAGAATGAGGGGGTGACATCCAGGACAGCATACTGAGACACAAATCAGACCATTCGACATCTCTGTCCCTGGAAGTCCCCTGGCCCAGCTACCAGCAGGGTCTCCCCTCTGACCAGTCATCACTCCGGCCTCCCCCTTCCTCCAGCCACCAACCTTCCTGGAGGGCAGACCCTCCATGCTAGACCGTTTGCAACAAAGCCCAAGGCGTGGCCTCACGGGTCACTTCTTCTGAAAGATCTTTCCTTTCCTCTCTGCTATGGCATTGCCCTCAGTCCTCTGCTCCAGCCCAGGAAATGGAGACTTCGAGAAAGTCAAGTCTCCCAGCTACCAAGAAGGGGTGTGTGTCCCCGACATAGACCCTTGAGGTCTCCTACTGTGGGGGCTGGGGCTTAAGGGCGCCAAAGCACCAGGAACTTGCCCTCGGGAGCCATGTTTCCATCTGGCTGTTCCTTTTACTCAGAATGATGCTGCGGGTAAGCTCTGTCCAGCCCCGCCCCTCCGCCCCCCCCCCCCCCCGGGCTTCTTCCCTAATTTTCTTGGCTCAGGGCATCTTTGCGATCAATCCGCCCATCTAAACCCAGGACTCAGAAGCAATCCATGGCTCTGAAACATGCTAATTAGGTTTAGGCAAGAGAGCTCAATAAATTGGAGCGAAACAGCTATTGATTCAGCTATCAGCTCTCCCGGAGACGCACAAAGCAGGGCTCCAAAGACAGCAGGAGGAGAAACAAAGAAATCACCTAAGAAGCCCATTTACTCCCCAGAGGTTCAGTTTTCATAGCAAATTTTTTGAAGAAAATGCCAGGTGGGGGAAGACGTCTTAACAAGTGCAAGCTGAGGAGGCCTCAGCTCCTTTGCTTAAAATTCCTTCTGTCTCAGGTACAGTCCCGACAGGGCCAGCTCTCTGGGAGAAAGATACAGGAGACGGTGGCCGCGGAGCCGTGAGGTCATTCAGGCCATGCCTCAGAGAGGAACTGAGCTCAGACCTCCTCCCCACCTCATGCAGAGAGAGGTGAACAGCAGGGAGGAGCCGCTGCTTTTAGTGAGTGTGGCCTCACGCCAGGCACTGGACGTGCCATGTCCCAGTCAGTCCTCGGAAGAGCCTGATGAAAGAGGTGTGGTGTGATCCCCACTTTGTGGAGGAGGAGACTGAGGCTCAGAGAGGTCAGTGACTAGTCCGTGGTCACACAGCTGCCAAAAAACGGAGACCCCCCCCATTGACTCTCACATGCTTATCAAGACTCTGGCCTATGTGGGCCCCTGTGAACCCTCCTGGTGAAGTTCAAAGCACATCCTCAGATGAAAGGCTTTCTGCAGAACCGTCAACACAGGCAGCAGGTGCAGACAGGGGAGGTCCTGTCCAGAGGCCACCCTGTGTGCCCCTGTGGACAGCACCTGGATGAACCAATCACAGGCCCTCCTGGGGTTTGTGAATTGGTGAAGGAGGCAGAATGGCTCAAAGTGGCTCAAAGCCACGAGGCACACGGGTGGGGGAGCGAGGTGATACCAGGCAGGGGAAGGAGGTGAGCCGGTGACTGGGGCCAGGTGGGAGGGGGCAGGGGGCAGAGGGAGACGCTGAGACCCCACGTGGCCCACCCCAGAGCCACGGCGGGAATGTCGGGGGGTCCCATCTTCCTCGAGGCCCCCCTGGCTGGCTGGGTGTCACCAGGTTTCTCCCCCTTCCCCTCCCTCGGCGTCCCCACCTCGCAGCAGCCCTCTGGTTTGGAGATCAAGGAGCATTTCTCCCGGAAGCTGCCCCACCCACCAGCCTTCTTTGAATTTTCTTAAAACATAAATGCGCCAGCGGCCTGAAAGCCTTTTCTAAGGACGTGCAGGAATCTCTCTGGGTGAGGTTTTTATTTTTAAAGGGAAGAACTCCCTCTCTTTGCACGGGCTCTGTGTGGGCTGGGAGAGGGAACAGTGGAAAGCAGGCTGGCGCCTTCTCAAACAGGTCAAGGGGCCTGTTTGCCGACCCCGGGGCTCCTGGAAAGGGGGGTGCAAGGGAGAGTGGCAGAAGGACGCGGAGGCGGTCCAGGCTCAGGACAGCCCAGAGATGTCTGTTCCTACAGGTCAAAGGCCACGGATTTTGTCCCCACAGAGGACCTGGCTGGGCTGCCCCACTGACATACTCTCAGCAGGGGCGTATTCATGGAGCAAATAAGACTAGAAGCTCATTTGAGGGCCTGCGCGGCCAAGCAGGGGAGGTAGGATGGACAGGAGCCCTGATGGCCATTCGGGACAGAGGCCAAGACCGGAAACCTGGGGGTAAGCCCTGCAGTGAGGTCAGTGCCAGGCCTGGCGGGGTCCAACATCCTCTGGGAGCTAAAACGAGAACTGATGGGATTTTAAGCTGTGCAAGAACCCAGGGCAGAGTGTGGTCTGAATCATTTCCAGAGCCTGGACACACGGGCCACAGAGGGCATTTCCAGGAGGAGTGAATCCGCAGGGATGGGATTGCAACTGTGAAATCCCATCCCGGGGAAGCCCAGCCTGCCCGCGAGTTTGACAGGGGCTCTGGGAAGGGAGGAGAGGAAGCAGGCCTGCAGTTTCTCTCTGCGGTGGATGAGGGCCTCCCCCAGTCAGGGGAGCTTGTCTCAGGCTCCGGGCCCCAGGTCAGGAGGACGATGATGGTGAAGGGATGCTGCCCCTGGGATCCCGGGGACCAGAAACACAGAGCTGGCAGGCCCATAGGGGTGATGGGGTGGTGGTCCCCTCAGGTCCATGCTGACGCCAGCACTCGTCCAGGCAGCTGCTCAAGGGCTGCACCCCTCGCTCCTACCCTAGCCACGGCTGCACCTAACCACCCCCCACCTGCAGCTCCAGCTGCTTCCTTTGCAGAGCCAAGTCCCAGCAAGGCAACAGCAGGCCCACCTGGGCCCGGGCATTTCCCCCACCTCCCCCCGAGGCCCAGGACGAACTTCTGGCCTGATGTGAGGCCCCAAGAAGGCGCAGACGTTCGTGCAGCTGAGCAGCAGCAGTGGTACAAAAGCACGCCTCGCACACGAAGAGCGAACAGAGTTCCACTTCTCAAAACCTCAGCTCCGGGGGGCTTCCCTGGTGGCGCAGTGGTTGAGAGTCCGCCTGCCGATGCAGGGGACACGGGTTCGTGCCCCGGTCCGGGAAAATCCCACGTGCCTAGGAACGGCTGGGTCCATGAGCCATGGCCGCTGAGCCTGCGTGTCCGGAGCCTGTGCTCCGCAGCGGGAGAGGCCACAACAGTGAGAGGCCTGTGTACCGCAAAAAAAAAAAAAAACCTCAGCTCTGGAAGGGACCACCAGGCAACGCTAGCCCAGCAGGTGGGTGAAGGGCAGGAGGCCTGGGCGCTGTGCCTTGCCCTGAGCCAGGCTGGTGAGGGAGAATGGCTTTCCCTGCGCCCAGTGGGTTCCGAGAAGGGAGCAGAGGGAAGCCGGCCACGGTGCCGGGCCACCTCCCTCTGTCACCTCTAAACCTTACTTACAATGAGTAAACCAAAGAACCAACTGTGACCCACCTCTCTATGCCCCCACCAAGTCCTCAGGGGATGCTTTCAGCCAACAGTCGCCAATTACAGCCTGAGAAAGCCGTTCTCACTGAGCAACTCCAGGAAGGAATTCAACTCCGCTAGCGATTATTAAGCTCTATCGGGGCCCAGGCCCCGGTCAAGAGCAAACCTGCACAACAGGCCACCCTCAGGAATTCGCAGCGCAAGGCATGACGGTCACTATCACGGTGAAGGGGCGGAGGGCTGAGAGCCGGCAAATCCAACTACACATTACGACTCTTCCACCGTTCAGCCCAGTGACCTGGGGCAGATCACTTACTCTCTACGATTGAGTGTCACTAGCTGTGAAGTGGTGGTGAGGCAGCGGGGGCAGGTAACACTTGCCACAGAGAATGCTTTCAGGATCCCAGAAGTTACTGGTCCAAGACCACCGTGTCAGTGGTTCTCAAAATGTGGTCCCCGGACCAGCGGCATAAACGTTACTTGGGAACTTACTAGAAATGCAAGTTCTCTGGCTTCACTGCAGACCTACTGAACCAGAAACTCTGGGGGCGGCTCAGCCATTGGGCTCTAACAGGCTCTTGCCGCAGCCTGAGACCCCCTGGGACAGGAACACCAATGGTTCCTCACTACCTTCTGGTTAGGAAGTAGGTGTCTGTGGCCCAGCTATGACTCTTATCAGGAAATACTAGAGAACAGAAATATTAAGAAGGAGGTCTTCTGCGTGTCCTCAGCCCCTGCCACCAGAAAAACCCTGGACCACCATCCAGTAAGCTCCTTCCCCAGGGCTGGAGTCTCGCTCGCGCAGCGCTGGCCTGATTCCACGGGGCAGACCACTTGGGCCCTGAGCTCCTCCTTCTCTGGACCCCCGGCTCCTGCAGGACCCACTTCTCCTGCCTCATGGCCTCCTGCTTGGAGGCACTGCCCAAGACCCAGGTCCCGCTGCTGCCCCGTCATTCCCGCCTCCCTCTCCCAGGGGTCTCGGGTCACCCCGGCCCCTCAGCTGGCTTTCCACCACTGGCCCCTCCAGGCTCCTTCCTCTTGACAGTTTCTTATCACCCACCAGCCACTCTGCCCACCCACCCTGCTTCTTTGGGGGACCCCAGCATTCCCTGCCCCCTCCTTCCCATCTTGGGCCTGAATGAGCGCTGATTCACCCTTCATTAGTGTCTTCCAGAAAGCCTGGCACGGTCCCCCCGAGGGGCTGGACCAGAAGCCAGTCACAGCAATGGCTGCCATCAACAGTGTACTCATCACGGCCAAGGATGCGCAAGTCCTTCACATCAGCATCTCCATGACCTTCAAACCTGCAAAGGGGCCTTACGACCCTATTTCACAGATGAGTGAACTGAGGCTTAGAAGGGAACTGACGTGCTCAGGGTCACACGGGGTCACACAGCCAGCAAGAGGGAGGCCTGGGGTTTGAACTCCCGCCAGTCTAACTCTGGGAGGGAGTCTCTAAGGTTAGAACTAACCAGTATATCTTCCAGAAATGGGAAATCTAACATTGACCGTGAAGTTATTTCCTGTCTGTTCTGTATTAGTTCACTCCAGCCCAGACCTTCAGGACAAGTCTGCTCCCCCAGGTAGCCTCTTGACCCTGGACTCTCAGAGTGCCTGATGAGAGACGGCCTTCTCTCCCCACCGCAGGCCTCCTCAGGGATCCTCAGGCTGGGGTGAGCCCTTACTTCCCTCAGTGCTTGGGATGGAGCTGGGCCATTTCCTTTGATTGTTAGGGAAAGGCTGAGCCCAGAAGGCCTTGAGCCCAGAAGGCCGATGCCCTGAGGGACAGCAGGGGCTCAGAAGAGGTTTCAGTCCCTTCCCAGCCCCTCACTGAGCTAACAGCCTGGCCTTCCTGCATCCTGGTGGCCTCTCTGTGGGTGGCCTCTTGTGGAGGGCGGAGCTGCACTGCACGGGGGCTCCTGGGCCCGTGGCTGTGCCTTTACTGTGGTCCCCGCAGGGGACTGGAACAGAGGCAGGCCTGGGACACACCCCTTGTGCGCTGACTCCACCAAGGGCTGCACGGGGCAGCTGAGTGCCGTAGAGGGCGTGAACGTGGCCTTAGGGTAGTGCGGGGAGGGGCTTCGGGTGCACCTGCTGTCCTTTGGGTCCTCTCTGGCCTCCAGTTAGGTGTCCCATCCCACTCGTCTCCGCCGACTTGGCCTTCGAGTGCCCCCAGCACCCACTGCTGCTAAGCTGGGGCTCTGCCACTGCTCGCAGGTCCCTGCTCACGGCCCACCTCGCCCCTCCCACCTCTGCTTGTCTGCCGTCATCCTGTCAGCACCTCTGTCCCTCAGGAGACACCCGAACTCCCGGGCCTTCTGTAGGAGACACGCTGGTCTCACTGTGCACATCTGGGGCACTACCTCGGGTTCATCTACTTAGATGTGTCTCCTCACCTCTGGGTTCTCTCAGAGCCCCTGTGTCTCACCCCCCACCCGCCGGCCACATCCTCATGCTGCTCTTACCACCAGACCTCTCCCGGGCAGGGCGGAATACTTTCTCCTTTCCCTTCTGTCTTCTGGGAACTTTGCTTCCATCGAATGGTGAATTCCTTCTAGTTACGGCTTATGGTAAAACTCTGTGATCAAAGTCAGAGGTACTGTCGCTTCATATTTAGAGCGAAGCTTTGGAATTTAGAAAACCTTTTTATGTCTTAACAAAGCCCAGCTTTCAAGACTATTATTGTTTTGCCAAGGAAGCAAAACAAAATAAAAAGTCAAATTTGATCGTCAAAGCTGAGCAATGAATTTATTACTCTAGCAGAAACCTACCCGTTCCCTGAAGCACTTCAACGCATTAATTCAATGGATGCCACAGAGCATCAGGATTTAAGGGCAATTAAAAATACGTCCGTTTTAGTTCTTAGAATTATCTCCATATACGATGCTTAAAACTCTACAGACTGGTACAACATGGAAGGTAATCTCATTAGTTAGAATTATAAACAATATTTAGGAATATATATATATATATATAAATAAACAGATATCTTTAAGTGCAATGCAAGTATAACAATTCAGGGATGCAATGCATCATATAAATTGCTTAATGACTGTAATAGGAACCTGGACTGGGTTCAAGAATGGGAGATATGGACAACTTGGACTAGTTTCAAGTTTGCTTCCAATTTGATTTACTCCTGAAGCAATGCAAGGGATAAACAGGACCCAAGAACGCCTCTGAGTGGACCATCACTCCTCGCATCCCTTTGCGTTGCCCTCCGACAGCCCAGTAGTGGGAGCCGCAGACCAGGCTGGAGGAACCGGGGGCGCAGACCTGCAGACAAGCTCCTTTCACTCTGGTCATCACTACCCGGTTGTTAAAGCCCTGCTGGGCGCCACTGCGCACTCTCTGCACTTCTGAGCCTGCACTGCAGCCTTTTCCATTTATGCTGCATGAGAACTCTCTAGGGGCAGTTCCGGACAGTTCTGCTGCCCTGGCAAGTGGCCAAAATAATCTGTATAATAATAAAAGGAGTAACTTGAAATCATTGATTTTAGAATAATTCTTGCCTTTCTTTTCCAAACTCTCCATGTGGCAAACGCTGGAAGGCGTCCTCAGGTGGATAGAGCCGTGGTGCCGTGGCCTGCCCCTCCCCCCTGCCCCTCCCCATCACCCTCCTCTCCCTCTAATCTCTCCACCCTCACACCCTTCCAGGGAGCCCACGGCTCAGCTTCCATGGGCCCAGACGTGATGGAGGCATTTGCAGTAGGAGGGGGCACGCCCAGAAGTGTCTGGTAAACGTTTAACAGCCGGCTCTCTCAAGGCTGATTTGTGCAGCGTGTGCAGATTCCTGTGCTGTAAACACTCCGCCATGGCCGATTTAGCCACCAACATGATGTCACCGAACGCAGAGTTGGGAAGAGATGTGCCATTATATAGTACTTGCATCACACAGAACAGATGCAAGGGACGTAGGGGGAGCTGGGACGAAGAGAGAGAGCGGCGTGGACATATGCACACTACCAAACGCGAAATAGATGGCTAGTGGGAAGGAGCCGCATAGCACAGGAGGATCACCTCCGTGCTGCGTGACCACCTAGAGGGGTGGGGGAGCTGTGACAAAGCGGGAGAGAGGCATGGACATATGCACACTACCAAACGTAAGGTAGATAGCCAGTGGGAAGCAGCCGCATAGCACAGGGAGATCAGCTCGGTGCTCTGTGACCACCTAGAGGGGTGGGATAGGGAGGGAGGGAGGGAGGGAGACGCGAGAGGGAGGGGATATGGGAACATATGTATATGTATAGCTGATTCACTTTGTTATACAGCAGAAACTAACACACCATTGTAAAGCAATTCTACTCCAATAAAGATGTTAAAAATAAATAAACAAAATAAAATAAATTAAAAAGAAAATAACCTCAGCACATAGATGATAGTAACATAATTCTAAAGGGCTGAGATTTGGCACTAGTTTTGGTGTGTATAGAGTTTATTCAACTGTAATATCCTATCACTTAATTTTTAGTAATAGCTGTGTTTCACGACTGACTCATAAAATGCCTGATAATTTAACAATCAGCTCTCAGGAGCTGCTACAAACCGGCTCCAACACCTCACCGGGCTGCCTCTCAGGGGCCACAGCTGATTGGAAAAGGGAAGGGCATGGCCCTGAGAGGAGACACAATATGGTTACTTGACATTTCCAAACCATATAGCCTTAAATATGCCCCTAATTTCGCTAACTCAGAGTAGGTTTTCCCCTCACAAATGCACTTAATCTTGCGCAAGGCAGCTAATTCACAAAAGGATGACTGGGCATTGATGGACTAGTCTCACTAAAGCCTCAAGGTGGCGCTCTAACAGCAGACCTTAGAAGGCACAGAGAAGGAGCTAGTTCTTCAAAGCAGGCCCAGCGCCCTCCAGAAACCAGCCACAAGGAGCTGCACTCTGAAGCTTTGTGCTGTCCTGTCAACACATGGATGAGAGATTCTCCTGTCTTGCCCATAATTCCCATAACGCAAGCCGGGCTTCACCCAAAACTCCGCAGCAGAGTGGAAGGGTCCCTCTGCTCTTGGGTCACAATGGTGTCAAATGCTGATGCCGAATGCTGCTGTAGGTCAGTTCACTCCTTTCAAGTTAGGCCACAAAACACCCTTGTTAAAATTCCCAAACCCTCTCCCGTGGTTCGTGGTTTCAGAGCCATCCCAGCGCCTTTAGCAGCGGCTGCTTCTCTGAGCAACTTCGCCGTGGCCAAGTCATAGATGAACTCCAGGGGGCTGACGCACAGCTGTCAGTGCTAACAGTCAGCACACCTTGGGTCTGCGGTACACCTACCTGGGTGCCCAAAGCAAGCTTGAGAATATGCGGGCGGGAGAGACACCCTGTTCCCCGAGGACATGGACAGGGGCTAGCCTGCCCTCATGGAGCTTAGTCTACTGAGAGGAGCTGGACCACTAATCGGTGGGCAAGGCAGGGCCCAGAGCAAGAAGAAAGCACCAACTGGTTCTCACCCAAAGGGCAGGGACCTACGTCATCCGCAGGTCTGTGCAGCCCGGAGCACCCAGGAAGAGCAGGAATTCCTCGCATGTCTGCAAAGCTATCACTTCGTCTCCCCCCGCATTCCCACACACTTAGCTTGTCTGAGAACATGAGGTTTAGCAGTTGCCCACTGGGAGGACGGTCTTCACCCCAGAGTCCCATTTTCAACCTTCCCTGTTTCATGGACCCTTTGGTTATCTGGGGAAACCCACGGGTCCTTCCTCAGTATACTGTTTTTAAATGCATAAAATAAATCACATAGGATTACAAAGGAACCTAATTATTTGTCAGTAGGATTATCAAAAGACTTTTAAAAATTGTGATGTAATTAGTAATTAGTACATGTGCTTCCTCATTAACACATTAACTACCGAAGACCTAGTAGATGTTTATAACAACTACCATCTCAAAGTAGATCTTTCAAAATATCTACCAAAAAAAGTAATGTGATGTAAAAATATCTGTGATGGCCTTCCCTGGTGGCACAGTGGTTAAGAATCTGCCTGCCAATGCAGGGACATGGGTTCGAGCCCTGGTCCGGGAAGATCCCACATGCCGCAGAGCAACTAAGCCCGTGAGCCACAACTACTGAGCCCACATGCCACAACTACTGAAGCCCGTGCGCTTAGATCCCGTGCTCTGCAACAAGAGAAGCCACCGCAATGAGAAGCCTGTGCACCGCAACGAAGAGCAGCCCCCGCTCACTGCAACTAGAGAAAGCCCGCGCGCAGCAACGAAGACCCAACGCAGCCAATAATAATAATAATAATAAATTTAAAATATCTGTGATTTTTATGAGTGAAAGCCACAGGCATTGCTAGCACTGTTTGGTTTGTTGCCTACGCTAAATTTCAGCTAGAAGTTAGTGAAAATAAGAACATAATTTTTTTTTTCCATCCCAATTCCCTGACCCCTTGACTGCTAGTCTCGTTAAGATCTCCTGCTCTGGGCTGCCCCGTGGCCCACTCTCTCCACTACCCAATCAGTGCCTCTGTGTCCCCATCAATTATTATTATTATTATGAAGGCCCCTCAGTCAGCCTTGAGCGATTTCACATGCACACATGCAGATGCTCTCCTCACTCTGTAGTTTATACTTCCTGGGAAGAAGATGCTTGTCACTATGAAATGTCTCAATAAAGGTTGATGGGGCAGCAGCAAGGAACCCTGTGGCCGGGGGCCAAGGTGAGGCCAAGGGGACAGGCCCTCCTGCGTCCACTGCTTCGTCCTCAGGAAGTCCCTTCCTCAGCCTTTCCGTGGCTATTGTTTAATCGTTGCTAAAAGGATCAAATTCAAAGCACTCAGCCTCTCTCCCGTCTTCCCCTAGCACCGCATCCAGGTTTTAATCAATCTCCCAGCTGTCAGCCGTACCAGTCGCCCCAGGGGCTTCCCCGGGCTCTGCCTCTCCAGGGGCTGCTCACAGGTCCTTGGGTCCAATTGTCAAATCCGACTCAACACAGAAAGCATTTCTTAAACAAGACTCAAAACAGGCAAACCATAAAAAAATTTCAACACGTCGCTATGTTAAAATTAAGAACAGAACGTTCATCAAAAGACACCATAGAGAAAGAGAAGGCAGGTCGCAGACTGGGAGGTGATATTCATTTCACCTATAACTGACGAAGGGCTGGTATCCAGGATGAATAAAATGCCTACAAATCAATTTTAAAGAGACAAGGCATTAAAAAAAAAATGGGGAAAAACAGTGACCAGGCACTACATGACCAGGCACTACACAGATGAGGCCACACGAAGGGCAAAGAGACATTTGCAGAGATGCTCAAGCCCAGCCGTGACCTGTAAATGCAAAGCGAGGCCCTAATGAGATGCCAGGTGGTACCCGGACATCTTTCCTGTTTACTTATTGGTTTATCCTCTTCCTCCTCCTATAGGAGTGTAAGCGCCACTCCAGCAATAACTTCATCTGCTCGTTCACGCCTTTGTGCCCAGCAGGTGCTCAGTAAAGGTTTGTTGAATGAACGGATGAATGAATGGATGAATGTCTGAGGGATATGTCTGGGGAGGCTGCCGTGCTTGTGGTTGACCCCTCTGACACTGTCCACCCAGCGCCCCTTTAGCAGGAATTGCCCCTCGCTCCGCCTGGCTCTCCCTGGGGTCACCGTGTCCTTAAAGCAGGGCCTGTGCCTCTTGTCCTGTTGACTGGCTGAGGAGTGAGTCCCTGACTGAGCTGGGCCAATGCATCCCTTCCTGGGATCTTTGAATTGAAATGAGATAAACAGACGACAACAGGGATGGACTCTCGCGGGGGGGGGGGGGGCGGGGGCTGAATCTGAAACACCGCAAAGGGTCAGGGGGGAAGGCGTGGCTCCCAGAACAGGGACCCAGGGAGGCCAGGGCCCTGGTGCCGTCCTGTCCGGGGTGTCACGGAGCCCCTATGCCCTAATTATGTGTCCCGCCTCCCCTTACACTGACTCGAGAAAAGTTTCTGTTACTCACATCAGGACTGTCCCGGCCAGTCCAGGACCACTAGCCAGTACAAGGCCACAGACGCTGAAGTCCACAGCGGACATTTCCTGGCCTTTGGGAGACGTGTTGTGTCCCGAAAGCCCTCATCTCGCCCGTCTCCAGGCTGGCTTTGGGGCTTGATTTCTCCATGTCCACTGTCAGACTCCTTTCCTCCCCCATCCTGCCCCTCCCATCATCAGGATGTTCAAAGCCTGGGATGAGGCGACGGGGGTGACTTCCAGAACGAGGACAGGGACCGATGCCCTGTCAGGGTCCTGCTGTGGGAGGAACGAGGACGGCCCGGGGCCGAACCGCCTGCAGAGATGGTGGGTACAGACACATGGAGAAGCAGCCCTGCCTCCCCTGCCCTGGGCTTCAGGACTGCTGCCCCTCCCCCAGATCCCGCCCACCTCTCTGCGGGTCCTTCTCAGGCTCCCCTCAACGCAGGCATCGGCAGGGGCCACCTTCACACCCCGCTTGCCCCCAGCCTGCGAGATGCACACTTGGCCTCTGATGTCCACTCCATCCTGCTCTCTCTCTCCCTCACTTCCCCCCTCCCCCCTCCTCCCCCCCACAAATGTCCACCTGCCCACGGAGGACTGTCCTCCCCAGAAATGGTCCCAGCCCCCCCAGCGCCGCCCCCCCAGACTAAGCCAGGTGTACACGTGACCCCACCCGACCCCACCCTGCTGCGCCCCCTGCCCTACAGCCCTAATACCCCAGAATCAGCCTTTCCCTCCCCCTCTCCTCCCCTCCCCCTCCCCCTCCCCCTTCCCCAATGACCACCGCGTCCAGCCGGAACCCCCACAGAGCCAATGTCTACAGCACATCCTCCCCCGTCCAAGTCCACTGCCCAGCCGTGACACCTTTCCTGATCTAACTCCTGTCTCTCCAGCCTCACCTCTCCCCAGCCTCTCCCCTGAACCCTGAGCCCCAGAGTACTGGCAGCTCCCTGAGGTCTCAACAGATGACGAGCACCCTTGGTGCCTCCCCATCCCCACTGCCAGCTACTGCTCATCCCTGAGGCTCAGCTCAGGATCTGCCCCCAGGAGGTCCCAACTGTGCTCCCAGCTGAGTTACCTGCACCCCACTCTGCATCCCTATCCCCAAAGCCCCCGTCACACGGCACAGCCCGCTGAGGGCAGGCATGCCTG
Source organism: Leucopleurus acutus (assembly GCF_964270905.1). Taxonomy (NCBI): domain Eukaryota; kingdom Metazoa; phylum Chordata; class Mammalia; order Artiodactyla; family Delphinidae; genus Leucopleurus; species Leucopleurus acutus. The sequence goes on along the minus strand of NC_139156.1, from coordinate 13,963,819 downwards.
GAATCCCTGCAGAGATCCATGAAGGTCCCCTCACAGGGTCCCCCGGCACGCCTCACATGGAGGACCGGATTTTTTCTTCTGGGGAACAGTGGGGATTCTGGAGCAGAGACTTGTAGCAGCTGGAGCACAAGGTCATGTCCAGGTTTGGCTTCAGGGATAACACGCAAGGCCTCGGCTCAGTGTGGGAGACTGGGAAAGGGCTGGGAAGAACAGTTCTGGGCCTGGGCCTTAACCTGGGGCTGCGGAGGAGCCCCAGGGGGCCCGTGACCACTTGAATTGTGGCCAACAGACGTGCACATTTTTTTTGGATAGAAGATCCAGTGCTTTTGTCAGAATCTCAAAGGGTCTGAGATCTAAGAAAGGTCTAAATCACTGTTCTCAAAGAAAAATGTTCATTCTCATTTATAATTAAAGAAATGTACGTTTAAATCAATTAGATGTTTTTCACCTATCATAGTGGCTTTCATCCCTACCTGCCCGTTAAAATCTCCTGGGGAAATTCTGTGCCAGTGCCCAGTCCCCTTCCCCGCCACGGCTCCCCCAACCCTATACAAACACAAAACTGTCCGATTCTGTTTTAATCGGTCTGGGATATAGGATATGGGATATGGTGCAGGCATCGGCATTTTGAGAAAGCTCCCCCGGTAATTCTGACCTCGGTCAAGACTGAGAACCAGTGACCTGTCACATTGACCAAGGGCACTCATGCAGGGATTGTATCTCGTGCACTGTGTGGGAGTGGTTCAAAAGGTCTTTGGAGAGCAATGTGGCGATGAATGTGAACTCTAAAAGTGCCTGCACCCTCTGAGCAGCCCGTTGCACTTTTAAGAATTGAGTCTATGGTAGATATTGCACCTGTGCTTAAAGCTGTCCATACGAAACAGTCACTTCCAGCTGCTCCGAACTAAGGATTGGAAAGAGCCCAAATGTCCCCTAAGAGGAATAGTTACATCAAGGATGGTGCATCCACACGATAGAATACTCTGTAGCCAGAATAAAGCACCTGCAGCGCTGTAGGAACTGATGTGGAAGGATTTCCACCATCGCGGTTAAGTGCAAACCAAAAGCCAAGCGGAGGGTGTGGTTTGTGAACACGTCCATTCACATCCACATTCGCATATGCACCCAGGATCTCCGGGAGGACATATACTGCTAAAACCTCTTAGCAGTTACTGCCTTAGGGGAGAAAACCGGGAAGCTAGGATGCACGGAGGGGACACTTGGTTTTCATCCACTTCCCCTCTTGTATTGTTTGAATTTTTGTCATGAATATGTGTCGCTTCTTCAAAAATAATTAAGAAGGTGAAAGGGAGAAGGGAGGAGAAGGAGGGAAGAGAAGAGGCAGCTACTTGGCAAGGGGATTAAGACGCAGAGGGCGCTGGGCAGAATGTGGGTGGGTGCTTTGGAGCTCCCAGCTCCAAAGCAGCTTCCGCGTTGCGGTGCGGGCGTGGGGCTGGGATGGAGGGGGGGCTAAATTCCCCTAGCTCAAGTCAGGCCCTGGAGGCAGACGTCAGCTGGCCACAGTGGATGTGGGGTTCAGTGACCTGGATGGAGCGGCCAGAAGGGCTGTGGGGATGTAGAGAACAATCGTATGGACATCACGGGGGTGGGGGTGGGGAGGGGCGGGGGGGGGTGATGGGGAGATTGGGATTGACATATACTGGGAGATTGGGACTGACATATATACACTAATATGTATAAAATAGATAACTAATAAGAACCTGCTGTATAAAAAGTAAATAAATTTAATTTAATTTAAAAAAATTTTTTAAAAATAAACAAGGTCTGTGGGGACGGCTGCCAGGCCGATCCCCCCCTCGTGCCACCTCCACGCAACCGCGTTAAAGGAAAATTGTGTGTCATGGAGCAAACTGGAAGTCACCGGACATACATCTCATCTCTGCTCTGGTTACAGAGATGACATTCTGCAAAATTCTAGACCCTGGGGAACAGCGGGAAGCAGCCATGCGCACAATGTGCTGCAAACACCGCCCTCTTGTGGTGCAGCCGATGAACTGCGCTCAGGTCCACAACCGCGCTGCTAATGTGTTCCCAACCGGAGAAGGAAAAAGTACAATTTATTTCTTAAGTGAAAAGAAGTACTCAATGAGAAAAGTACAGATCCAAACAAAAAAACAACCTCATGTTTTAAGTGTAGTGCATGAACCAGCTCCCAGTGAACTCTTCTCCAAATATAAACTAGCTTCCTGCCCCCAGAATATATATTCAAATCTACATGGTAATAATACTGAAAAGCATTGAGAGGAAACACATGCAATCATTAGGTTGTGATCAATAACTCCTGTTAGCATTTTAGTGAGCAGTGAGCATCCCTCCACACTCTCTATAAATATATACACACAGAGAGATATCCAAATTTACATCAATGGGACCGTGCAACACATGCTATTTTGTAGCCTGATTTTTTTCTCTCCACAATACATTGTGGACATCTGCACAATAAATACATGCTACATCACCATTTTTTATGTTTTAAATTGTACAAGTTGTGAAAATATACCCAGAGAGTAACACAAATAAAATATATACATATTAATCCATTAATAACAGATGGATTGGGTCAATTATGGTATATGCATCCAGTGGAATACTATGCAGCTATTAATCTAATGTACTGATGTGGCTATATGTCTAAGATAGTTCATGTAATGAAGTAAAATTACATTGCAACATAATATTTATAGACTTCTTTTGAATATTTACAAAACTGTTATAGAATAGTTACAGAACTATTTTAGCTTAAAAGAATACATATAGATATCTGTATCTATACCTATTGAGATTTTATTTATATATATATATACACACACACACACACCCCTGTATCTGAAGAGGAAATGTTGCTTGAAGCATACAACAAAAACTCTCTTAGGAAATATGATTGGGAAGACAAAGGAGCTGTGAATTTTTTATCTCTCATTTTGTCTCTTCTGTATTGTATGATTTTAAAATATATTATCATCTTGATGATATTACTCTGAAGCCTGAATACACCATGACTTATTTAAATAATCCCCTATTGATGGACATCCAGGTTGTTCACAACTTTCCTACTAGGAACCACCCTGCACGTGAGTTACTTATTGTGCACTTGTCTGATTATCCCTCTGGATCAGTTCCCGGGCGTGGAATTGCCTGGTCAGGTTTTAAACAGCGCTATCCCTGATATTCACTATCAACATATCACAGAGTGAATTTATGTGACTGCACTCTGCCTGACTGGGTTCTTGAAGTGCCTAATGCCTGTCTCAGGGGAGAGGGCATAGGCTCTGACCATGCTTTGTGTCTCTGGAGGCTCTATGGGTCAGGTTCACTGGATCTTTTATGCTCAGATGTCCCTCTTAATGTCTTGACTCCATTTATTGCACACCTCCACACCTTCTGTCATCCTTGTTCCCCTCTTCCCACAGCTGCCAGGGTAAGCCTTTCCTATCAGACCCTGCTCAACCCGCCAGGGCTTCACGTCACACTGGAAATCAACCAGGGTCTTTTCCATGGCCCCCGAGGGGCCCCTGCACCACATGGCCCTGTGACCTTTCCAACCTCATGTCTTCCTCCTCCTGTCCTTACTCAGTGTGCTCAGGCCACACTGGCCGGCTTGCTATTCCTGACACTCTAAGCACACAGCAGCCCCAGGGCCTGTGCTCTTGCTATTCTCTCTGCCTGGAATATCCATCCTGTAAATACCTTCCAGCCTCTCCTTCAATTCATTCATATCTCAGCTCAAATGTTATTTTGTCTTCCTGAGAGAAGCCTTCCCAACCACCATGGCTTTTTTTTTTTTTTAACAACTTTATTGGAGTAGAATTGCTTTACAATGGTGTGTTAGTTTCTGCTTTGTAACAAAGTGAACCAGCTATATGTATACATATATCCCCATATCTCCTCCCTCTTGCGTCTCCCTCCCTCCCACCCTCCCTATCCCACTCCTCTAGGCGGTCACAAAGCACCGAGCTGATCTCCCCGTGCAATGCGGCTGCTTCCCACTAGCTATCTACCTTACGTTTGGTAGTGTATATATGTCCATGCTACTCTCTCACTTCGTCCCAGCTTCCCCTTCCCCTTCCCCTTCCCCGTGTCCTCAAGTCCATTCTCTACGTCTGCGTCTTTATTCCCAACCATCCTGTCTTAAAAGGCACCTCTCCCTTCCCAGACACTTCCTCCTTAGCCATTTCTGTTTTTTTCATCCTAGCCCTGAGACCGTATTCAACATCTACATGTTCATTTGCCTTTGGTTTGTTCCTCCCTCACTCAGTTACAAGCTCCGTGAGAGCAGGAAGCTGCCTTGCTGCGTCCCCAGCATCCAGGACAGCGCCTGGCACATGTAGCTTCAGTAAGGACGCGTCCCTTGAACGAATGAGAAGCTGGTAACACATGGAAAAGCGAAGCTTGACTAGCCTAGAGATGCCATTTCTCTCAGCTGCTCCAGAATGAGGTCAGGTGTGTTTAAATCATCTTTTCCATCTCTGGGGAGCTTGATCAGGAAAATCTGACAGAACCTCTTCAGTGCAACCATTTGGGAGAGAAATGGCAAATGGGTTATTATTCAGGAAAAATACTTTGCCTCCAAACTGGAGCAGCACATCTACCCCACGTACTTGCTCCTTCAGAGAAAAATAGAAAGGTTAATATTGCCCCGTCACAGGAAAGGAGCCAATTAGCGAGACTGTGATTCAGAAGAAGAATAGAGGTTAATTGCTTGGAGTCCACATGTCTCAAATGCCTAATGCTATATCATTATTTGTTAGCTACATATTATTCATTTCATACACTTAAGTATTCCACCTTATTACTAATTAGTAATTCCTTATCCTTAAATTTTACCCAATTCAGGCTGTCATCATAGGGCTCCCCGTTTGCCCCAAGATGTAACAAAATTGTGGAGGAAAGGTTGGCACCTCCTATTCTTTCCCTGCCACCTCCCACCCCCACCAGGGTCCCCCAGGTTCACCTCTCCTCTTTCCCCACCCACTGGATCTCCTGTCTCAGCTTCCCTCAGACCCCAGGCGTTCCTCTGCATCTTCCACGTCCCGGGCACTGTTGGGCAAAAGATGTAAATTCTCCCTGTTCGGGTGACTTTTTCCTTCGGAAAGGCCCACAACTTGGCACCTTGGAAATGTTAACTGATCAGTATTTCCTGGGACTGTAATAATAATAGCAACAACCATGATGGCTGTAAATGCCTTTTGAACATTTTTATGTCGCAGGCAAGGTGCCGATGAATTTTACATGCGTGATTTTAATCCACATGAAGCGATGGACATCCATGTACAGGCATGTACATTAGGGTCGTCTAAGCAAATGAACAGACCAGCCCAACCCAGCTTCAGTTCTGCAACTACTCAGCCTGGGAGAGCTTGTGAGAAAGTCGTCTTCTCTTTCAGTTTTCTCTTCTGTCACGTGGGCTGTCTGAGGCCGCCCTCTCCTGTTCACTGTCCTGTCTGAAGAGGTTCCCAAGTGCCAAGAAAGCCTTCAGAGCACCCTCTCCCTTTTGGCTGGTGTTTCTGGGATTGCAACCATGCTCTTCCCATCTCCTTGTCATAGAGACATGGCTGAGAACATACAGGATGAAAAACACGCCAGAGTCCCAGCCTTAACCCGAACTTGCTGGGTGGCAAAAATGCTGCCATAGGAAATGACATCATTTTCGGGGTTGTCCCTGGAAGCAGAGCTGCCTGATGAGGCATGTGATATGGGTGCCCTTCGTGAGGTAAAGATGCTTCTGACCAAATGAGCTGTCCCTCTTTTTCTGAAATGAACAGTCCTGGACTATAAACCAATCATGTTTACTAAAAGGCAAGCAGGGAACATGTGCAAGAAACAAGAAAGGCCATACAGATTTGGAAAAGAACCAAATAGAATTTCTAGAACTGAAAATTATTAAAGTTAGAACATATTGGATAAGAGAACCCATAGTTAGAAATAGATCTGAAGAAGCTATCCATCCAGAAGACAGACCTGAAGAAATTATCCATCGAAGGACAAGAAATGGGGAAACAGGAAAGGAGATTAAGAGACAAAGAGTACAGGGTGAGAAGTTCTATAAGGAAAAGAGAGTGTGGCAGTGGCAGCATAAGAAGAAATAAGGGCTGAGAACCTTCCAGCACTGATAACACTGCCAACCCCTGGGTTCAAAAAGCCCAATAAATCCAAAGCAAGAAAAACTCAAACAAATCCATGTCCTGACACATCACAGTGAAACTGCTGAACACCAAAGACAAAAGGCAGACCTTAAATGTGGTCAGAAGGGAAAGGCAGAAGGTTTTCAACAGAACAACAGACCGACAACTGACTCCTTATCAGCAAGAATGGAAGTTAGGAGAATGGAATGACACATTCCATGCTGGGAGAAAAATAACTGTCAACCTAGAATTCTGTACCCACTGAAAATATATTTCAAGAATAAGGTGAAATATAGACATTTTCAAACCAACGAAAAACCAAGAGAATGTGCCACCAGTAAAACTCAGTAAAGAAAATTCTAGAGGATGGATTTCAGGCAGAAGAAAAGTGATTCCAGTTTGAAGATCTCAGATGTAAGAAGGAATAACATGCATAGAAATTTAAACAAACATTGACTATATAACACAACAATGAGAATGTCTTGTGAAGTTAAAGAAAACAAAACAGAATTAAAAGACACTACAACAGTAGCGTGCAAATGCAAGAGGAGAGGGAGGATGAAATCAAAGCATCCTGAGCTCTTTGTATGGCGTGGAAGGAAGGTAAAGGTATTCATTATCTTCAAATTCCGATAAATTAGTGGGCACATTGTAATTTCTAGGGTAACCCCTAACCTAACAGAAACAGAATATAACTTCCAACCTAATAGAGGGGGAAAGTGAAATGAGAAAAAATAATCTGCAAGATAACAAGAAAAAGAGAGGAAAAGGAAAAAACAGTATAAAATGAGACGGTAGGTACAAATCTTAACGTCTAATGATTACAATAAATGTAAAGGGACCAGTGCTCCTGGTATAGAGATTACAAAATAAGAATTTTCAGGGCTTCCCTGGTGGTGCAGTGGTTAAGATTCCGCCTGCCAATGCAGGGGACACAGGTTCGAGCCCTGGCCTCGGAAGATCCCACATGCTGTGGAGCAGCTAAGCCCATGAGCCACAACTACTGAGCCTGCACTCTAGAGCCCACAAGCCACAACTACTGAGCCCGTGTGCCACAACTACTGAAGCCCGTGCGCCTAGAGCCCATTCTCTGCAGCAAGAGAAGCCACTGCGATGAAAAGCCCGCACACTGCAGTGAAGAGTAGCCCCCGCTCGCCACAACTAGAGAAAGCCCACGTGCAGCAATGAAGACCTCAATGCAGCCAAAAAATAAATAAATAAATGTATTAAAAAATAAAATAAGATTTTTCAAAATTTAACCATTTGCTGTTTATAAGAATCACAACAGAACTTAAGGATATAGAAAGCTGGGAAGTAAAAGAGTGGGAGAAGATATACAAGGTGAACAAATATTAAGAGGAATGACTATCTATTTGGGCCATAAAGCAAATCCTAAAAAATTACAAAGGATTGAAAACACACAAGTCATGTCTCTTCACAATTCTAACCTCAATTCATAACTCTGATCACAATTCGTAAACCAGAAATCAATAGGAAAAAGATAGTTATTTTTTTAAGTCCACATTCGGAATTAAGAAACACACTTTTAAGTTTAAAAAATGACAATCAGAATTAAGAAAATATTTAAAAATTGAACAATAAAGAAAATACTCCATATCAAAAAACTTATGGGATATAGCTAGAGCAGTAGAGAAATTTATAGCCTTAATTGCTCATATATTTTAAAAATCAAAGAGAAGAAAGGCTGAAGACTAATGAACTAAGCATCCATTTTAGAAGTTGGATAAAGAAAAGCAAAATAAACCCAATCATTCCTAAAGCAGGTCTCTAAGGAGTACAGTCCACTCTCAAATCCAAAAGTGCAAAATGGCCTTCTTTCACCCTGGAGGGTTCCCTCCCACCTCCTTGGGATCCCTTCCTCTAAGGTTATTTCCCCGAACACGCTAGGCTTTCTGCTGGTGGCACAGAAGATGACTTTTGATGGTATTCAGGCACATAGTTATTTCAATTATGTTTTTAAACAGTTTCCTCCTACTTAAGAACATGTAATGTCGCTTTCCATTTATAGTAGGAAAATGAGGTTTCTTTTAAAATATATATTTATTTAGTAAGAGGATAAAATTCAAAGGAAAATATTAAATAAATAATAGAATAGGGTTATTTACCAAAAAAAAAAAAAATCTCATCTCCAATATGGGAAAAATAACAGTCCCATTTTACCTCATTGTGTTGAGGGTTAAATAAGTTATACACAGTATAATATAATAGTTCATGAATTAATATATCACTTGTAAAGCTTCCTAACAGTCGCTGGTACTTAATAAGAACTCAGTAAAGTTAGTTATCGTAATAATATTTAGAGTAATTATTACTTGAATGATGAGAATTTGAGAAACACTAATCCGATAAGGCTCCTTAGACCAGTGACAAATTCTGCTGGGCAAATAGAAAGCGGAGAAGGCAGCGGCCCTGCCCCCTCCCACGCCTTCTGTCCCCTTAGGGCTCCTGGCTCCACGCTGGCCCCGGCCAGGCTTTAGACCTGCTCCTGCCTCACCATCCCCAGGAGAACCAAGTTGGCCCGGACGCCCACATTCACACCACGGGGCCCAGGGTAAGGCTGATGGGACTCAGGATGTTACTGATTCTCCAAAACCTTTGTTTAAAAGGGCGAAAGCCTTTACCACGGAAAGAGAAACGTTCAGCTGTGGCCTTGCAGCATCCCAGCTGAGGAGCAGGACAGAGAGATGGGGGCGAGCCTTCCAGTCTCGGGGCATCTCCTAGAGGTGACACCTTCAGCCCAGGTGGGGTGGGGAACAGGGTCCCAGAGCCGAAGGTAATTGGCCTTTATGATTTGACAATAGTGGTATCTTTGGGTGTTTGAGGGCTTTTCGCGCCAGGAAGACTTCCAAATTGTCCTTTTCAAACTCTAACTGTATCGTTTCCCCTCCGTCTTCAAAGATGATTCGCAGAGATACTTGGAGGCTTCTGCACTGCAATGATTTTATTTTCCCTGAACGACTGTTCCTGCTCCGTGGGGCTTATTCTTGAGGTCTTGGAAGGAAACCCCACAGAAGCGACAGCCACCAGGGCGGCAGGTATGATGTTTCCTGTTTGCTTACGCGGGAGCGGGCTGACAGCACTGACTCTCTGTGGCCACCAGGGGACGCTCCAGCTTTCTCGTTGGAGCCCAGGACCCGGCTGCCTGGCGTTCCTCGCTATTCCGTAAGCAGAGAGGCCTGTGGGACACTAATAAACACATGGGAAGTGTCTGTGAAAATCCCATCTGCCTCTACTTCTTGGCTGTGCATAGAGCTGCCAGCGCCTCGCTGAGGGCTGCTTCTTCGTTGGGGCCCCTTAGGTGGTGGCCTTGACCCCAGGGTCTCACAGTCTGATCCGGGTGGGGGTGGGTAGCGGAAGGATCCATGGAGCAGAAGTGAGACACGTGGGTCGCTTGTCAAACCAAACATGTGCTAGGAACGCCGCACTTGTGTTTTGTGTAGATGTTCAGTGTCACAGGGACACATGCACCACGTCACCCAGTGGAGGCGCTAAGGAGGGAAATCTTCACCTCCCTTGAAGGGCTGGACCTGGAGAACGCTTCCCAGAGGACCAGAGGGGACGGCTGGCTTTAGCCAGAAGCCCAGGCAGAAGGACACTCCCAGCAGAGGGCACAGTTTAGGCAGACACAGCGTTGGCAACTTTGAGCAGTTCTGACGTTTCTGGAGGGAGGAGGACAGAGGCAGGGGCCAACTCAGCAGTGCCTTCTAAGCGGCTCAAGACCCTGGCTCTCATGCTGTGCTGGGGGGCCTTCCCGGGCTTTCTGCAGGGGAATGACATGATCAGGCCACTCGTCTGCAGGGTGGAGGGTGGACGGGCGTGGCAGGGAGGTGAGGGAAGAGGGAGGAAGCCCAGTTAGGAGGCCTCTGCAATGATCTAAAAGCTCCGCTAATGTTACATGGCACCAGGGTGACCATCCATCCTGGTCTCCACAGAACTGAGGGGGTTCCCAGGACTCCACACTTCCAGTTTTAAGACCCAGAAAGTCCTGGGTAAACTGGGACACGTTGGTCACCCTATTAGCCACTAACCAGCCGTGTCCCTCCCTTAACCACTCATAACCTTACTCTTGTCATTTGTGATCACAGTTGAGACTGGCAAATTTCAGATGAGTTTTACTAACACAGCACTGTCTTTAAACAAAATCTCACACAGAAACTCAGTATAGGAAACACTCGAAGGCGGAGCCACTTAGGTTGAAGTGCAGGATGAGGTGGGAGGGGGTGAGGGACCAGCCTGCCCTTTCCCTCCGGGCCCTGACTCACCTCCGCAAAGCACAGCCTCGGTCTCCCGGGCTGACACTGACCTCCATGTCAGAGGGTCCTCCTCTCCCAGCTTTATGACTCCACATTCATGCGCTGAACTGAAAACCCAGCTGAACTCAAATCAGTGTTTTGATTCAAATGCAGGCTATACTGAAGACTAAAATTTACACCTACTCTAAAATTGGTCAATCTCTTTGAACTGGCATGAAATCCATATTGTTTCCCTAGTTATTGTCTTGGAATAAAATCCAGTCTGCCCATGAACTGACTTTCACCCAAATGCCCACTCACTGCTGGCACTCACTGGGCCTCATGCTGCCTTTGTGGGCCTGACTGCCCCCTGGTCAGGGGGGCACAGCTTGATCGGAGGCCATCACCTCCCTCCCAAGCTCTGTCTTCTCCCCTACCCTCACCCTACTCCCTGGTGTATCTAGGACGTCTCACTATCCCAGGTCTGAAGGCATCTGTCACTCCTAGCCACGGACTGGACTGGGTTTGCCGTGACCCTCAGCCCAGGCCCTTGGCCACCTCTGAACCTTGATGGGCCTTCATTCCCGACACAGCTCCCGGCAGGGTCGGCCACCTCCTCTGCTCACCTCCCAACCTGTTCAGGGCCATCCCCCGAAAGCTGGAGCTTCTGTTGCCTCATCTATTAGGCAGCATCTCTGGGCCCCGTTGGTACATTGAACATTGCATTTGGAAGCAGGAGATGTGAGTTCAGATTCTAGCTTCCCATGTAGTGCTGGATGACCTGAGGAAACACACACACACACACACACACACACACACACACACCACAGGGTCTCTCCTCTGTTCTTACAAGGCCCGACTGAACAGAAAGGGGTCTAGAAACTTCTTATAGAGAATGTCAAACCTCTTAGCTTCCAGAAATCTCAGAATGCAGTGCCCTGCCCCCCAGAGGTGGCCCTGCTGAGCCCACCCCTGCACAGTGATGATCTCTGTGCTTCTCTGTCTCTAGTCTAGACTTCAAACTCCATGAGGGTGAGAACTGACCTCTTCCCTCTGCCTCCAAGTGCTAAACATGGAGTAAGTGCTCAGCTCCTGTTAAATGAATGACTCGATTCCTCTCATTCAGAAATAGGTAGTGAGAATTTATTATGGGCCGGGCACTGGTCCGGGTGCCAGAAACACATCACTGAACAGACAAAAATCTCTCCCTACATAGCGCTTATATATCTCATGGGCAAATGGATAAGCGGGTGGCTCTTTGTGCTGTGATTTTGTTTGGTTTGCTTTTTTCCATGGTGTCCGTTAGGGAAACTGCTTGCTCCTACACTAATTCCACATCTCCTTCCTAATACCCACAGTGCGAGAAGATGAAAAATAGGATCTCACTTTTCCCAGAAAATGAAAGCAAGGCAGCTGATAGCCATGGGCAACTGGGTTTATGCTAACAGAGGGCTCCAGGGTAGAGCTATGAATGGCTCTGTCTCAGTAGTAGCCAAGCGCATTCCCCCAGCAACAAGTTGGTTTTGAAGGGAAACAAAAGCTTTCTGGGGAGGCCCCAGCACTCCCACCCACTCACCCCCAGCTCTGACAGCTGACGACGCCCAACCCAGCCTGCTCCATCAGGGGACTGCTCGCAGAGACTCAAGGGGGTGTCACCCAGTTACAGGCCACCATCACAAAAGGGCTAGACTGGGCAAGTTCTACAATCCTCTCCACCTCCTAAGATCCCTCTGTGTCCCGAGAGCAGGGGTCTTGGCTCGGCGTGAAACCCTGGTGCTCACTCATGGGAACTGAATCAGTTTTTAGGCGAGAGGGAGTTATGAACTTCCCGGCACTGCCCAGCTTTGCAACAATCCCTCCTGCGCCCACTGGGTGCCCCAGAGCCTTTCTCATTCTTTTTCTCACGTGAATGCCGGTCAAGAAACTCAAAGATGCCTTGCACACCACCTCCAGGACTGATTCCTGAGCTGGAGGTGACAGGGTAATTTACAGAGGTAATTTACACGGCGCACAGCACCTCACCCCACCCTCCAGGCTGCCCTGGGTTAAGTGATGTCCATCACCTAATAGGTCACACATCTGCACCGTCACTTTCTCCATTCAAATAGAAGCCCTCATGAAGACCCCCTATGGATGCATAAAACCAGAGTCCATCAAAATATGCAGCCTTGAAACTTCTCATTCCACTCCTAATGCACCAGAGCTGCAATGGGGTGGGGCGGGGGGCGCACGTGGGGGACAAGACAGAGCAGAGGTGCTTCAAAAGTCACATTTCCTTGCCCGGGACACTGGCCACCTATAATTTGCTCTGACACTCAGTCTTTTTATCTGTTTCAGAGAGATATGAATCAGAGTTAAACTCTACCAAATAAACAAGCTATGTTTTAAAGTTCTGTAAAACCTACAATTTCAGAAAGGCTTGATGTGGTTGACACTAAATTGATTTCAACATGTCCCAATTCCGGTCTAATGTTGGGTTCCTTTCATCAGGAACAAACCTACTCAATAATGGCTTGATTCTAAGTGAATGGACTCAGTATAAATACATAGGAAGCACAAGCACTCATATTAATTTTCTTCCTTTATTAAATAAAATGAGATGGCGTGTTTCACTTCTCAAAAATTAATTTTCCATAAAGTTTTCATACACACCCATCAAACGTTTTCAGAGCTGAATAATCACGTTGCAAACTGAAAACCCACTTTGAGGTCTTCATTGTGACACACAACAGAACCCTGGTATTTGCCAAGGTCAGGAGGTTGTCCTGGGTGTTACAGCCCCTGTCCCAAGGGTACTCGAGGGGAAGCTGGGAAAGGTGAATTCCTAGCCTCTGGTCACCTCCCACTGAAAACTGGTCAGCCTGCTCGCACTGGATCTGCATTCAAACATTCCCACCATCATAGTAACTCAGAAGAACATAGCAACCACAAAAATAAATTGCACAGAGGAAAAAGGTTTATTTCTTATAAACAAACCTAATATGTATTCAGTTTAAAACATCTGTGGCAAATCTATACATGTGATAAAATCTCATAGAACTATTCACCAAAAGAAAAAAAGGTGATGTAAAAACTGGTGAAATCCAAACAAGTCTTAGTTAACAGTATTGTACTGACGTCAGTTTCCTGGTTTTGATAACTAACTACTGTGGATATGGAAGAGGTTATCTTTGGGGGAAACTGGATGAAGGATACACTGGTCATACCAATTTTGTGTCCAAAAAAAAAAAAACATGTACAACCAGTGGTGGTACTACATTTGCCATTTCTATATGAGTCTAAAATTGTTTCAAAACTAAAAGCTTTTAAAAAATATGTGGGCTGGGTAGAGTGGAACAGACACATTTAGCCACATTGGGGAGGGTGTAAACTGGCACAGTCTTTCAGGAGAAGAATCTGGCAGATTCCATCAAAATGTACAATGTACTAACCCAGAAATTCCACTTCTAGGAATCCAGCTTACAAAACGACTTGCACATGTTAATATAGAACCTTCTTTGCAGCACTGCTGTTAAAAAAAAAAAAAGGAAACAAACCTACATTTCCACGAGTAGGGAAAAAAGTCAAAGTGGAATGCCCATGCCATGGAATACTGCGCAAGCATAAAACGAAGAAGGCAACTCAACACAGAGATATGTGCAGCGCACTGCTAAGTACAAAATGTGGCTGCAAAATAATACGGATATGGATAGGAAGACACTGTTTACCTAAAAGCTTATTTATGTGTGCACACTTCATGTGGTTGTACAAGCATGGAAAATGTCTGAAATGACACACCCTAAGCAGCTCATAGTGATCGCTTCTGGGATGGAAAATTCTTAGTAGGGGTGGCAAGAGTCACCTTCACTTTGTTTGAAATACATTACAGTAAAAACGTGTTGCTTTTAGAATTGGAAGAACAGTAATAGAAACATAAAAGAAAGAAAGAAAATGGAGGCAAATTGGGAGGCCAGTGGATGAGTACAAAGGCCTGACATGGGAATCCAGGAAAGGCTGACTCAAAAAGCCACAAGGGCTTCCCTGGTGGCGCAGTGGTTGAGAGTCCGCCTGCCGATGCAGGGGACGCGGGTTCGTGCCCCGGTCTGGGAAGATCCCACATGCCGCGGAGCGGCTGGGCCGGTGAGCCATGGCCGCTGAGCCTGTGCTCCGCAACGGGAGAGGCCACAGCAGTGAGAGGCCCGCATACCGCAAAAAAAAAAAAAAAAAAAAAAGCCACAACAAGGTGGTGGCTTAGCCTGAGTGGCTGCCTCCATCACCAATCACGGGCCCCTCCCGTGGGAGAATCGAACATCCCGTCTGCAGCCACCGATGTGCAGAGTCTTCCCATGGAAGGAATATCCTTCCCTGTTCCACCGTGAGGCTTGGACACGTGACTTGCTTCAGCAATGGAATGTGAGCAGATGAAACATCTGCAAGGTCCGAGCAGGAGTTTTAAGTCATTGTGTGGTTCCACCAGCTCTGTGGCTCTCTTCCCTTTGTGTGTCCCTGACAGCAGCTGCTTCTTCAGTCTGGTTCCCAGAATGAAGAAGAGACACATGGAGCAGAGCTAGAGGCAACTCCAATCACCACGAAACGGAGCTGAGAAATAAACCGTCGTGCAGTAAGCTGCTGTGATGTGGGGATGCTTATTACACAGCCTTACCTCATGAAAGCTAATTTATGAGCTAGAGGCACCAAAAAAAAAGTGAGGGGACGGATAAAGAGTTGGTATTTATTGAGGGCATATTATGTGAAGAACCTATACCTGAGGTAAGGGGCATAGGGGTGAGTACAGAGACTGTGGGATCAGAACATGCCACCCCAACATGTGCCTCTGGGGTATAAGGATTATTTTGAGTTGGAGGCAAATGAAAATCAACAGATGCAGAAAGATGCCTTTATCTGACTAAGAGCAGAAACTTCCAGAAAATGGGGACTGCCATAAATCCCTTCTCCTGGGGAAGTTTTATGACCATGGAGAAAAAGGAAAGTCAGCTCTGAAATGGACCTGCACAAACACACTGGACTCCATCAGCTGCCCTTGGAAACCTAAAACCCCTTTCCTTTGTCTCGTCACTTCTCTACAAACGTATTGTTCTTTGCAAAGGTGCTACGTAAGCCCAAGTTCTAATCACCCTTTTGAGTTACTCCTCCCAAGGTTTCCCCCTAGTGAGGTGCTGCACACATAAACTGCTTTTTCTCTTGTTAATCTTTTTGTTGGTCTAATTTAAGAGGGCCCCAGTCAGAGAACCTAGGAGGGTAGAAGGAAAAGGTTTTTTTCCTTCCCTACAATATCGTCTACTTGGGAAGACAATGCTCACACATGCCAAGATCCACTTACACTCGCTCAGAGTTTACGGGGCAATGCAGTGCAGTGAGGAAAGCCTGCAACTGGGGATGGGAGGAGGCCCACCAGGGAAGGAGGAAGATGCCACAGTCTCAGGTACACCTTCCTGTGTCAGCATCTGACGCCCACACACACTAACAGGGCTGAATGAGGGCATTCTAATAAAGCACAAAAGCCATCAGCAACAGTTTAATCACCCTCCCCTTTAAACCAACGGTTCCAAGAAAATACCCACCACCTGGAGATCCTGTGTGGTGCCTTGTATTGCTGGGTTACGTACTCTCAGAGAACGGGAGGGCCGTTCTGTGACGATACGTTTTGTGTCGACTGGAAATGATCTGAGCCTGAACTGTATTTCCAGAAACCAGCAGTTACCCCTTTGAACAAAGCACATCCTTGTGCAAAAGGAATTCTCTTAAAGGAGACAAAGGGATGTGAGCTAGAAGGAGGGTATAAAGACCACGTTCTCCCCTCGCCTCTTCTTTCGCTGGGTTACCATGGCCCAATCCTCTGCTTCATACGAATAGGTCACTTGTAATGTTCTTCTCCAAATCTGGACATTTCTGTTTAAAATCCTGCCCCCTCCCCTTTTCGAAAACGACACAAGTAAGCCACGAATAGGTTCCCTTGTTAAAAGATTCAAGCCCATAAGTACATAGAGCAAATGTGAAAGTCCCTTGACCACACACCTCTGCCCTCTCCCCAGCAACTGACACACTCTTGAAACCTCCTGGCTGTGCACTCCCTCCCACAGAGAGAGACACATGCATTCGCACATCCTTTGTTTCCTTCCCTCCCCGATTTCCTCCTTTCCTTCCTCTTTCCCCCAGAAATGGGAAGCATGCGTCTTTCTTTTCAACCAGGTATGATTCTTATTTTCTCCTCTAAGCAATTTCTAGGACTGGCTTCCTGAAGATTTCAATTTGTTAGCTTGTCTGTTTGTTGTTTGTGGCTACTAATGGCTGCTAAACTCACAAAACGCCCCGTGTGTTGAGTTCTGTCAGGGATACCAGGGGTAAGGAGGACTGAGGCTTGGGTTTGCCAGGAAGTTATTCCAGTCGGCCTGGGGCAGAGGTACCACCAGACTCTTCCATCCTGGGAGTTGAGGGATTGGGCCTTGGGGGAGCAAAGCTTAGGGTGTCTGTATGTCCTGAGTTTCCAGAAGGGGCTGGAGAGCCTACATCCTGCAGGGGATTTGTCCTCCCTGAGTCCCTGGGATCCCCAGTCTACTGTACTGTGGTCTCACTATCCTCACTGCCGCCGCCCCACCCACCCACCCAGAACTCCCTATTCCCCTCCCTGCACCGCCAGGCCCGCCCACCCCTGCCCAGGTCACAGCAAGAGCCCCTCAGCCAGGCATCAGGCGCGTTTGTGGGAAGAAATGTTCCCGAGTGTTCCTATGCACCTAAATCAAGTGTATGTGTAGGTGTTCTGTGTTTTTACAAACTCTCCTCCTTGGTTGTTATAAGATTAAAACAATTTTCTCCCTCAGTAAATGCTTCCCTTCAAAACCACTGGCAGCACTAATTCACCAGCCCCTTTGTGACTTCTATTTTCTTGGGCCTGGGAGGAAATCATGATTGCGGGGCCTGTTTCCTTCTAAGAGGCCAGGGCTGAGCGAGTGATGGATGGGAAGAAGTAATGTTTCAGTGACATCTCTGATCAACGTTTTATTTATTTTGAAGTTCAAAAAAGATAGGTGAGCATCGTAGTTCTTTCGGGAAGGCAGGGATAGCAGGTTTGGAGGTAAATTACTCTCTTATCCTCAGTAAATTTAATGGACACTTTTATTAAAACTGCAGGGAATTTTAAGGTAGTTCTATTCCTATTTTAAAACTATAGTTGAGGATTTGTTTTTAATGCCTGGATCGTTTTTGCTGCTGAGAAATCTAAACATTTTAGAGACGGGCCGCATTTTATTTTCCTTAACAGTGATGGGGAATTCACGCACACCTGAGGACACAGAAACATTACTTAAAATCACAACGGATTTCAAGGAAAAACGTACACAAAAGGAGAAAATGAAAAAGCTGGCCTGGCTGATGTCAGGGGGTGGACACCAACTTGGGTTTGTCCTTGAAAAAAAAATTCACCTGTCACTGATCAACGGTGCCAGTTCGCCAGTGTGTGATTGAAAAAGCATTCCTGCTGACTGTAAAGGGCTCCGTTCACGTGACTGTTTACATAATTACACAGCGAAACATTGCAATCTTTTGGATTTAATACATGTTTTAACAAGCCCTTCAACTAAGTTGTAGCCTTCTATAATCAAATCAAGTCTTTTCAATTAAAACACTATTAGAAAAGGTGTCATGGAATCACTGTTACACTTTACCGCATGAAAAGATTCAAGAATCGCTGGGCTGGAAATCTCAGCTAAGTTATTAAAGACGCCTGAGCTTAAAGGCCACGTCAGCCCACCAGGGAGGGCGCCCCTGAGGGGCTTGGGTCCTGCACGAGGGACGCAGATCCTCAGCCTCAGGCCATTTCTTTGTGATCAACTGACAGATGGCAGTGGCCTAGAGAGCTTGAAGGTGTCTGTGGCTCTGAGCTTGACCCCAGGTGCACCATCAAGCGTATCATGGGCCAGGAGTGGTGGGCACAGGGTCACCAGAGAGATCCCCACCTCCCCCTGGCATTAGTTACAGCATCATGGGATTCTAGAGGTAGAAACTATTTTAGGCATCGCTTAATCTCACTGCTTCGTTTTAGAGATGTAATCCGGGGGCTCACAGAAGATACAGACGGCCCTCAGTACCCTCGGGTTCCACATCTGCAGATTCAACCAACCATATTTTTCCAATATGGAAAATATTTGGAGAAAAAATTCCAGAAAATTCCAAAAAAGCAAAACTTGACTTTGCCACACAATGGCAGCTACTTACATAGCATCAACATTGTATTTACAACTATTTACATAGCATTTACATTGTATCAGGTATTAGAAGTAATCTAGAGATAATTTAAAGCATGCAGGAGCATGTACTTAGGTTATATGCAAATACTACACCATTTTATATGCGGGACGCGAGCATCTGCACGGCTTGGTATCCTTGGGGGGTCCTGGAACCAATTCCCCCACGGATCCTAAGGGATGAACGCTCATGACCCGCCGAAGGCCATCATGTTAGTCATTCTGTGAAACAAAGTAAAATTGTGCATCCCCACAACTACCCCGAACTGGAGAACCATATCTAGTTAGAGCAGATGCGCAAAGGACCACTAGCGCACAGAGCTAAAGGGTGGCCTTCAGGAGAGATGGTTCACCTCCATCCCGACAACTCAGTAACAAAAGTCAATGTGGGGCTTCCCTGGTGGCGCAGTGGTTGAGAGTCCGCCTGCCGATGCAGGGGACGCGGGTTCGTGCCCCGGTCTGGGAAGATCCCACATGCCGCGGAGCGGCTGGGCCCGTGAGCCATGGCCGCTGAGCCTGCGCGTCCGGAGCCTGTGCTCCGCAATGGGAGAGGCCACAACAGTGTGAGGCCCGCGTACCACAAAAACCAACCAAACAAACAAAAAAAAACATCAAGTTAATTAAGGTGAACATGCCATATGTGTGCTGCCAAGGCCTTGATTAATATGGTCTGTGGAAGTAGTGACACTTCTGTGTCCTCGTACAGCACATCCTACAGCCTAGTAGGTCAAGGGTGACCACAATTTCTTTATAACATAGGGGTGGTGGGTGTGACTGTGCCACCTTGCCCTGAAGAAAGTGAGGCTCACAGAGGTAAACTCAATTTATGACGGTTATGATACAAGTTTGGAGCAGAGCAAGGATCACAGTGTAGCCTTAAGCCTCGTTTCCAGCTCTTTCCTAGACTAAGTTGTAGGCCTGGGGTGGCAGATCTGTGGTTCTCAGGCTGCCAATGCATCCCTAGTCACTGCCATGGCAGACATCACTAATCAATCACGACACTCTTTCAGACTGAGTCCAGACCTGTCCTGAGATCCTTCCCAGCACAGCTCTCTGGGAGGCCCTACAGTCCATTAGAACTGGTGGGCAAGGCTGCCCTTCCTGCTACAGTCTAATAGGCTTGCCCATACCTCGGGCCTTGCTGCAGCTGGGGGAAGAGCAGCAGCCAGGAAATTAAAGAGAATTTTTAGGAAATTTAGAGGCAAGCTGGGCAATGTAACTTCCTGCTCTGCTGATCACTCCCCAGAAACCTTCACTAAATATCTACATAACTGCCATTCTTTTGAGGTCTGATGTGTGTGTGTGTGGATGTAACAAGGTATGAGGCTGATTTCCAAGCTGTGCACTATAATGACCCCATCAGCACATGAGAGGCACGAGCGAGGCCCTTCTGTCAAGAGACCTGTGGGACCTCAACACAGCGTTTCCCTAAGCCTGCTTATTTCCAGAACCTCTTTTTTCGCAGCTCGACTGGCCAGTGTGGACACCCTGTTCCACAGAACAGCTCCTAGTGTGATTATGATGAGATCTGCAGTTGCCCTGCCATCCTTATTCTAACCGTGATTTAAGAAGCCCTCCTTCGGAAGGCACGCGGCCTCTCCAGTCCGGGCAGCTCTTGACTTTGGCGTGTCTGATGCTCTGCTGCCCGCTCCCTTGTGCAGTATTGCTTTGTGGACTCTCCCACCCCTCCCCCTTCCCTGCCGCTGCACAGGGTTAGAGAACAGCGGTGCTCCCACCAGGCAACAGTTGAGTGGTGTTCCCCCTGCAGTTTATGGGGAGTGGGGACAGTTATTTGGGGGCGGGGGTGGGGGGGTGGTAGATACCAGCCCAAACTGCCACTCCAGCTCTTCACAATTGCAGTTAACTGGGTTCCATTATGCCCCTTCACACACAGAGGGAAGCACCGTGCGCCCCTCAGTATGGCAAAAGCACCAGAGTCAGGCACGCCTGGATTCAAAGCCAGATCTGCCTCTTTCTAGCTTGAGTTTGGTCAACTTTCTAAACTTCTTTAAGGCTCGGTTTCCTTGGTTATAAAAATTGGGATGAAATTAGCATTTGTGCTCTCAGCCCAAGATGAGGATTAAGTGGAAGAGTCCAGTAGAGTGACTAGCCCATTACCTGACACATAATAAGTGATCACGATGGTGATGGTGATGATGATCATGTTGTTTTTAACACACCAGCAACGCAAAGACGGCCTCGCTTCTGGGATTCAGGGGTCTGGTTCAAGTGGTTGCTGGGCTGAGGCCAGACCAGCTTTTGCTCTCCGGCGCCCCTGCAGGCCTGCCCTTGCTACTGCGTCTGCCCTGGAGGACCCCACTCCCAGGGTTAAGAGGATTAGTAAGGAGGGGTGGGAAGACACTTGCCCTGGCGGATGCTTTCTCCTGAGCATAAACAGAACTGGAAGAGCCTGGAAATGGGAGACCTTCAGAGAGTCAGTGGGCAGCCGCCTAAAACCCGTCACGGCAGGACGGGTCTAATCGCAGAGGGGTAGGGATGCGGGTTGGTTGGTGTAAGGCTGCGTGGACGAAGAGACGTGGAGAGCAACCCAAAACAACCCGGGGCCGAGTGGCTGGGGGAACTCGGAAGGACGTGAACTCTGATCGGTGCTTAGCACTTAGCAAACAAAACCTCCAGCCAGACCAAGGCAAACCTGCATGTCATGAGATGTTTCTTCTAGCGTCACAACGGGTTTCTGCTTCTGTTTTGTTTTCCCCCTGGTTTGGACTCTCACTTTCCTCCTTAGCTGTGAATCTCTCGTTTTACCCTCCGAGGTGGGGATTAAATGCTGAGCCAGCGGGAAGCACTCTTGAAACCTCCCGGCTGCAGCAACCGCTGCATTTCGAGCATCGTTCCCAGGGACCCGCTTGGCCGCTTGCCCTGGTCAGCCGGCACCTCCATTTAACTGACCTTTTGCCATTATAAAGGCCATCGGTAGGTGTTAATCCCTCCTGATTTAGAAAGGGTTTTTTTCCTTTCCTTTCTTTCCACCACCTCCCTTCCCCTTTTATGTTTGAAAGTAATGTTTCAAAACATCTCTTGCATTTATCTATACTGTTTTTATAAACACAGCACTTTTATATTCATTATTTCAATTTGATAAAATCAAAGATGGGTGCCTCAGGGGACCTGCGGATAGTCAAACCCAGTGGTTCTCAAAGTGGGGCCCCCTGGCCGGCATCAACGTTACATTAGAAATGCAAAATTTCTCCAGACCTCCTGAGATTCTGTGGGTGACTCTAGTAATCTGTTTTTACGGGCATTCCAGATGCTTCTGAGGCATGCTCAAGTTTGAGAACCACTGCACTAATCGCATTTCCTCTACAGCTGCTCCCCACTTAATAGATTAGAAAACTGAGACCCACAGTAATATAGTCAAGGTCAGTCACTCATTCATTCAACAAGTATTCGACACTGCTAGGGGTTAGGGATACATAATGAAAAAGACAAAAGTGGCCCTGCCTCCGTGGAATTGACTTTCTACAAAGAAAAAACTATGAAGATCATCACAGATTGTGGTTAGTGCCATGAGAGAAGCAAACATGGGGATAAGACTGAGATTAACTGGGGAAGAGCTACGCAGGATGAGGTGTTCAGGGAAGACTTCCTGGAGGAAGTGATGTTTGAGCTGGCTCTAAAGGATGAGCAGGAGCTGGCCATGGCAACAGAAGGAGGCGGCAATGGCTTGTGCAACAAACTTGGAGTGAGAAAGCACTTGGCCTCTTGTAGCAACAGAAACCCAGGTGTGGTTAGAGCTTTGTGAGTGAGCAGGGGAGCGGTTGAAGCAGGATGAGAGACAGAGAGAGAGAGAGAGAGAGAAAGTTGTGGGGGAGAGGGATGCTGAGGCAATGCGGGCCCTCAGGAGCCTAAAGAGTCAGGCTAGGGCTCCTGGCCCTCAGGCCACCTCCACAGGGCTCCTCCTGGTCTCTGCCCTCAGACTCCACCTGCCAGAAGGGATCTAAAGCCAGAATCACCTAGTCCAACCTCAGCTCGGACCCTCCAGGGCTAGGGAGCTCACGCCCTCCCTCACACCTGAAGCAAGGGAGCTGGTCCAGCTCTGGAAAGCTCTAACTGATCTTTCTATATATTGAGCTCAACTCTGATTCCTCTTTCCTTTAGATATTTTAAAAAGTGATCAAGGGAATTCCCTGGTGGTCCAGTGGTTAAGACTCGGCACTTTCACTGTGCCGCCAAAAAAAAAAAAACAGTGATCTGCCTCACCCCCTCCACTGCTCATCTCCTCTTTGTCCAGGCTAAATATCTTCACGTCTATTATGAGGCGGTGTGGCAACTCTGGAATTAAACCGCCTGCACTCAAGTCTGGCTCTGCCACTTAAGCATAACCTCGGGGCCTCAGTTTCCTCATATGTGAAATGGGCATAATAGTAATAACCTTTACTGCATAGGCTCATTGTGATGTTTAAATGGCAAAGGCATTCGGTGAGGGCTGGCCACTAGTGTAGCTCCTCACGGGGTCTGCTTTCCATACACGCAACCCCCTGCCGTCTCTCCCTAGATGGGTGCCATTGATCACCCCTGCTGTTGGATGGTCACCCCTTCTGCGGCATCACCCCTCTGTGTTCAAGCCAGGCCAGAATGCAATGGGACTGTTCCCTCCCAATCTGACCATTTGCTCTCTGGAATAAACCAGAGTCTGAGTGGGAGAGAGGCTTGTCACCATACTCATGGGGAAAGCGGCCCTTTTCCCTTTGACTGTACTACACCTGTGACAAAGCACACTTTGTATATTTGTCTCTAGCCTAAGTAAAAGAATAGGACGCTCACAACCATCAGGAAAATGATTGTATCCCCCAAGATCAAGAACAGAAGGGCGCAGCTTCTGCTTCTGTGCACGAGAGTGGCTTGTGGCAGACCATCTCTCCTACTGAAACCAGCAAGGAAGGCTGAAATCAAATACAAAACCCCTCTCTATGAAGGCATTAGAGAGCTGTTGAGACAACCAGGACTTAAGCAGGCAAAAATCTCAGAAAGGGGGGAACTGGCTGGTAAGGTGGCCTGACATCCTGCTGTCACTTTTTGCGGCAGGGAATTTGTTTAATCCTGGACATGAAGCAAGAGGCCGAGGGTCCAATGAAGGGCCCAGGCAGTGGACTGCTACAAGGAGGCAGAGAAACAAGTGGAGCCTCAGGAAGCCTCCTGGGAATGGAAGGATTAAAAAAGCAGGGATTTGTGGGGGCCTGTGTTTCTTCTGAAGAGGAAGGACAGTTAAATTAGCCCAACACACTTCTCACTTTCCCCTGTAAGACACTTGCCAAGTTCTGAAACTGACAGAGGAAACTGGAAAGCTGAGCAGGAAGCTTTGAAATGCCAAGTGGAGTTTCCGACAGCCTTGAGATGCTAAAACAATGAAGATTAAAGTCAGATGGGGCAGAAGCTTGTAAGGAATAGTCTCACCTTTTCAATAAACTACGAAAAACCCTAAATTCTTTTAACACGCTCTTGCAATTATGCAGTTTGTTGATGCAGTCGCCTTTTGAACCCAAGTACAGGACTTTGAATGTATCCCTCATTTTAATTATTAGCAGTTTCAGCTCTTTTTGGACTTTTGGGACCTCTGTGAACCCGGCAGCCAATGAATCAGCCATCCTCGCCCAACTCCGAGTCACCCGTAAATCTGGCCAGAGTAATGGATTTCCTCTGTGTCAGACCCAAAATACAATAATAAAATAAACAAGCAATTAAACGAAGACCCTGGGAGGGAACTGGGAGACTAGCACCTTGCTTCACACGAGCTGAGTCGATTGTCCAAAATAACGTTGGCAGGGTCAGAATCTGCCATTTCCCTTTGGACTGTTGCCTCCCGACATCGCTCTAAAGCCGCCAGTTGCAAATTCTAACTTTTTAATGTGTTCTGCCTGCCGCTCACCGCCTCCTGAGGGTGATGCTCAAAACCAGAAAGCTTGGGCTTCCCTGGTGGCACAGTGGTTGAGAATCTGCCTGCTAATGCAGGGGACATGGGTTCGAGCCCTGGTCTGGGAGGATCCCACATGCCGCAGAGCAACTGGGCCCGTGAGCCACAACTGCTGAGCCTGCGCATCTGGAGCCTGTGCTCCGCAACAAGAGAGGCCGCAACAGTGGGAGGCCCGCGCACCACAATGAAGAGTGGCCCCCGCTCGCCACAACTAGAGAAAGCCCTCATACAGAAAAGAAGACCCAACACAGCAAAAATAAATAATAAATAAATTAATAAACTCCTACCCCCAACATCTTCTTAAAAAAAAAAAACAAAAAAAACCCCAGAAAGCTTGTTTGTGGTTGGAAGGACTGCATTCCTAAGCGGTGCATCTATCGGACAAGATGGCTATCTCCATAGGATTCTGTTTCTGCTCTATCTCTTGGCTTCTCCACTCCCCCACGGTGAAGGAGTTGGGCTAAATTTATATTAACAAACATTTATTGAGCATTTACTGTGTGCCAGGCACGGTGCTGAGCTCTTTAACTGTATCGTCTCAGTCAAGCCTCTTAAATATCCTCTTGGGTGGATATTGTTTCTTCATTTTAGGAAAGAGGAAACAGAGGCTTAGAGAAGTTCAGTGACTTACACACTGGTGATGACATGTCCAAAACTTGACTGCATGGCCCTCATGCTTAACACAACTAGTTTACCCTGCCTAGGTGATGCCTGAAGCCCCTTCCAGCTCCAAGCATCTTTTCCTTCCGAAAACGTTTGTATCATCTGGTGCCCAACAGAGGAATGACTGACTGTAAGACTGACTGTAAAATCCCGAAACCGTTGTTCTCCCTGTTCAGCTGGCATCTCCAGAGGCAGAAGACGCCTGGCCTGTGTCAGGCTCCTGCCTTAGCAGCACACGGCTGACGTTATATGGAGTGATCCGAAGCGTAAAAGTACCATCTTCCTCACACGAGACAACTCTGATGTCTAATTCAAGTGGCCTGTGCAGCCGTGGGCTCCGGGAAAATCTGCCACTCACAGTAACTTTTTTTTTTTTAATGGAGGGTTTCCCTTCTTTTCAGGGTGATACAAGTCTTTCTAATGAGAAATACCAAGCTTAAAGTTGCCTCAAATCTTCAACAGCGTTTTTGCTCCATGGCTTAAAAGACTCCTGATGCTGGAGCTTTCAAAATGCTTCCAACTACCCATTTGCTCAGCCCCTTTATTGTGACTGGGTTTCTTTTTCTGATGGGGAAAGCCATCCTTTGGCTGTTTTAAAGCAATTCCCAAATGGGTCAATGAAGAGGGGGGAAAGATCCGGTCACCTGAAGAAAACAGAATTTAAATACTATTTCAGCCATTCAAGTCATGACATCCATGTGGAACATCTTTTCACCCATATATAGGTATCAACTATACTGCTGAACGTTGGAAATGAAATCTATAGTTTGCCAGAATCATCTGGACTATTGCGAACTCTAAACTATATTCCAGTGGCAGGCAGGAGTAACTAATTATTGGAGGCCATTCCCTTCCCCCACCATCCAGATTTATTTCATATTTAATTTTTTTTTTAAGAATTAACAAGGGAGAAACGCCATCTGCCATTTTTGCCTAGGGATCTGGAATTGAAACTTTCACTGCTAATGGCTTGTGATTTTCCCCAGCTCTCCAGAAGCTTCAGAGATCTAATTTTTTCTAACAAAGGCTTCATCTGCAGTGAATGAACCCTGGCTACGAAGTCAGCTTGCTTAAAACAATGGAGTTACGCAGACAATAGGAAAGAAGGGGCTGGCTTAGTGCGCTGAGTGCTAACCCCACACAGCCATCTGCGGTGATCTGAGTCCAGCCACCCCTTGACACCGTCAAGTTCAGGAATAGGCTGGTCTTCTATTCATTCACTCCTTCTGTGGCTCTGGCAGATGAAATCCAATGCGGGGGGTGGGGAGGGGGTATGGCATCCTCATATCTACACATAACAATTCTCTGTTTAAGATTTCTCTGTGCTCCACACTCCTAAGAATGTCAGGCTGCCAAGAGAATGAAGAGAAGGGTAGAATCAAAACCGTTGTTGAAATATTTCAGGCTCATTTTCTTCTCCCTCTGCACCGCCCCACCCCCCAAGAAAAACAAACAAACAAACAAAAACCTCTGCCTCAAAAGTGTGAGCCATTCAAGATAATCTGCAGAATATGAAGATGGTGCAAGATCATCTCACTGTTTTCCCTGCAGGAGTTGAAAGCAGTAGCATCAGTTTGGCTGCCCAGGTCAGACACTTGGCGGTCATCCTGGATTTCACACCACATCCAATCAGGCACCGATTCCTATTGACCAGACCTCTGCAATGACACTCTCGTCACCAGCTGCTTCTTCCCCTCCAGCGTCCCTGCCCTGGGCCCAGTCCTCACTGCCTCTCACCTGGGCTACTGCATCAGCCCCATCTGGCCTCCTGCCCCTCCCCTCGCCATGCACTGCCATGGGTTTCTCCAAATCGGAACAAACCTGATCACTTCGGTCCTCTTAAGAGCTTGGCTGGTTCTCCCTGAGCTACAGGATAAAGTCTCGACTCCTTGCTCTGGCAGATGACCCCATCCCGGTCGGGAACCTGTGAGCTTTACTGCCCCTCTTGGCCCCTTGAGGACCGTGTCTCAGCCCTTTGAGGTAGACCAGGGTCTGGGCCAAGGCGAGGCCCACTCCTCAGGGGAAGCCCAGCTCATCCACGGGTTCTTTACTCTGCTCAGCTGCTCGACGCCAACTGTAACGTCAGTGACACCGGGAAGGGGGACACAGACACATCTCCAAACACTGCCCCCATCAAAGGGGATGCCGCAGCCTGTCCTCACAACATATAGTGGCCTGATGTCCCAGAGGGAAAACTGCAACTGTCAGAGACGGGAAATGTTAGAGCAGGGAGCGTGGCAGTACGTGATCTGTAAATCACAGTTCTGTTCCATCAGTGAGTGTGAAAATTAAAATTTGTCTTGATAAGATAGAAACTAAAAACAACAACAACAAAAATGGATGGTAAATGATGGAGAGATAACCACACCATGTCCCGGTGTACCTCATAGAGGGATGGACAGTCACACCTGCCGACAGCCCTCCTGGGTCTGTACCTTGCCCCGGTCTGTTAACCCTTTGCAGCCCTCGCTGCCTGGGGGCTCTCACCTCCAGTCTCTCTGGGCCTCTCCAGAGTTCACAGCTCTCTGGGACGGATCCACAGAAAGGACCGCACTGACTCAGGGACTCCTGACCTATCCTCTTCTTCACAGACCGCTCCACCGTGGGCAGGCCAAATCCTGCATCCCATGAGTCTATATTCCACCCACAGTGGTTATTCACTGGTTCCAAACTCACTTGCATTTTCCCAGCTCCAAGATTCTGCTTTCGCCATCCTTTCCACCCCCAAATGTCCATCAACCATCTGGGGACCCTCCAAACTCCTCTTACATATGTGGCTCCATTTCTTCCTGGATCCACCGACCTCCCGTCCCCAGCACACAGGGCAGAACTGAGCCCCATCACATGTTACCCAGGGTGGGTTGGAATGATCCAGAGAACAGTGACAATACGGGGGAAATCATTACATTAAATAATACGTGTATTGGAAATGTACCTCCTGAGGGAATTTGCATGTGATCAAACATGTTTAGAAATGATTAATATGTGTTGAAGCGGTAGAAGGAGGTTATAGGTTGTACTGGATCAGTTGCATTAAAATTAAACAAATATGTCTTCATTAGCAAAATGCAGAAAACCAATACAGTTTCTGAATTTGGACAAACATCTTAGTCAGGAAGACACTTGTCAACACAGGAATATCAAAGAAGAAGAGTCATTTTGCCATTTTAGGGACCACGACAGAGATGGGAGGCCCAGGGTGGAGTTGGAGACTAGTGCAGAGGACAGTCGCTGTGATCACCTGAGGAGGGACGCAGGTTGTGCCCGGCCTGGGAGATGACTCAGGAGTGGTACTTGCCTGTCGTTTCCACCGCTGCTGTGGCCACAAAGACCGCGAATACGCGTCAGCGCTCGTCAGCCATGGCCAACGAGCACAGCTCGCCGCAGCCGACTCCCCTCCTCCAGGGAAGACCCTCGTCATCCGACCCCCAGGGACCGTGCTTTTTCCTCTTCCTTCGCTGGCACGGCATCTCAGACTTTTCTGTTTCTTGTTTCTCTTCTGCCCGAGGCTTCGGTCCGCAGACATCTCTTTTCCATCCACGCTCTCTCACTGAGGGAGTCTCTTCCAGTTTCTTGGCTTTAAACAGCATCGATGTGCTGATGACTCCCACACCGACATTTCCAGCACGAGCCCCCCCACCTCACTTGCACGTGCAATGGGTGACTCTGACAAACAGGCCCCCTCACCTCCCCCTCCTCCAGCCGTCTGCACCTTAGTAACCGGTGACTTCGTGCTTCCAGTTGCTTGAGCCAAAAATGCCGGCATCATTCCTACTCGTCTCTTTTACATCCCACATCCAGTTGCCAGAATCCCTGGAGACTCCCACTCCAACCCCTGCCTGCTTCTCACCATCTCCACCTGTTGCCCTAATCCAAACCAGCACTGTCTCCCATCTGTACCTCACAAGAGCTTCCTAACTGGTCTCTCTGCCTACCTCAATCCCCATCAAAGTCTGTTCTCAACACAGCCATTGGGATCCTTTAAAAATATAAGTTAGATCATGCCACTCTGCCGCTCAAGACCCTCACTTCCTGTCTCAGAGGACAAGCTGGAATCCTTGACCGTGGCCTACATAGCCCTCCCTGGCCTCATCTCCCAGCTATGTGGCCTCCTTGCTGGCCCTCTAACATGCAAGGCAACACCTACCTCAGGACCTTTGCACTAGCTGTTCCTCTGCCCAGGATGCTCTTGCCCCAGATAGCCACATGGCTTGATCACTTACCTTCCTCAGGTTGCTGCTCAGATGTCCCCTTCTCAGTGAGGCATCCCTGGACTCCCTATTTTCAGTTCTAACCCCATCACTCCCTATCCCCCATTCAGCTTTAGTTTTCCTCTGTACCATTTATCATTTGACATATTTGATAAGATTTTTATACACACACACACACACACGAATGTAAGTTTATCATTTATCATTTGACATATTTGATAAAATTTTTATACACACACACACACACACACACGAATGTAAGTTCCA
Source organism: Leucopleurus acutus (assembly GCF_964270905.1). Lineage (NCBI taxonomy): Eukaryota > Metazoa > Chordata > Mammalia > Artiodactyla > Delphinidae > Leucopleurus > Leucopleurus acutus. The sequence goes on along the minus strand of NC_139156.1, from coordinate 13,934,110 downwards.
CAAGGACAGGAATTCGTATGTTTTATTCACTGCTGTATTCTCATGTCTAGAACAGATGCTAAATAAATATTTGTTGGCTGCTTTGTGACTGACTGCACATTGGTTCACCTGTGTCACTTGCCATCTTGACTGCATGGGAAGAAGCCTGGGGCCTCAGGGGGGCAGGATGGCAAGTCACATCCTACCACAGTACCCACTGTGGGACGTGACGGCGCTGGATTGACCTGTCCACATTTTCTGTGCCTCTCACATCTCAGGATCCCCAGAGCCTACCATAGGGCCTAGAAAAAATGTGAGTAAATACTTGTTGAATTAATGAAATCCAGATAATTCAGGCCAAAGAGGAACCTGAATCAAACGAGATAATAAGAAACCACAGATGTGTGTTAAAAGCCCCCTTTTCACGTTCTGCCCATCCTCTGGGGTTCGCTCGGGCAACTGCATCACCTTGTGCATAGCAGCAGTACTTCACTGCAGGTACAGGAAGTCATACACCTAAGTCTACCTGATGACATGGAGTTTCTGAGCTTCTGCCCACATTCACACGTGCTCCCATCACTGTCCACACGTGAACTTTCTCCATCATGAGTGGAGGGGGCTTGGGATAAGTCATCATACACCTTAGATTCTAGTCTTCCCTCCACACTTACCAGCCTTAAGTACGACTTTAATCTCTGTGATTCTCTGTTTCTTCATCTGAAGTTAATTCTCTTACAATAAAAGAATAACTGGCTTGTGAGTTTGGTAGAAAAGATTCAGGGATGGCTGTTAAAGGAGATTTATGGTTTAGGAACATGTAGAAAGCAAAGATCACTAGGACCCACAGTGGACTCACAGAGGAAAAGTGGTCAGATAAAATTGTTTCCTTCTTTGACAGGATCATTGGACTGGTAGAAATGAAGTACACCAAGGATTTAAGAATTCAGTAGGGCATTTGATAAATTCAGTGGGGTTGACATATGGATTGGATGCAAGGACTATTGAGCTGAGTGCAAGGACTATTAGGTGGCTTGGGGACTGGCTGGATATTGTTTTTCAGAGATTGAAATTTGATGATCCCAGAGAGAGGTTCTGAGCTCAGGACCTCAAGCCTCTGCCCTCAGCAAAGTCCTGTTGAGCTTCTGTAACACTGGAAAGAATGAAAACAAAGAGGGTATGTCCACTACATTTGGGCATAGGCTGGGAGACAAAGATATCATGACCAGGATCAGAATCACACCCAAATCAACCTCACTCATAGACCAGAGGCAATGCACTGAATCTAAGAATTCGAAATGGAAAGGGTAATGTGCTACCTTTGGCTCCCAGAGCTACCTGCCCAGGTATGGAAGGAGGGAAGCACGGTACAGTGGCAGAAGACTTGAAAACGTATAAAGGGTTTTTGTTGACATAAGTCATTTGTCATCATAGGTGATTTACTGTGCCTTCACCCTAATCCCCCTTTCCCCCTTCCCACAAAAAGCTAACTTTGTCTTGGGTTACAGTCATGGAATTGTATCTACAAGGGTAAGGTGGGCATCCCACTGTATTCAGTGCTAGTCTGATGGTTTTAAGAACCACATTGTAAAAGGGATGTGAAATGAGCCATCCAAATGTGAAAAGTTAAAAATTTCCTTTATAATAGCATCAAAAACAATGAAATATTTAGGATTAAACTTAATAGGAGAAGTATAAAACTTATCTATTGAAAACTACAAAACATTGTTGAAAGAAATTAAGGGAGACCTAAATAAATGGAAAGATATTCCATGTTCATGGATCAGAAAACTTAATACTGTTAACATGGCAGTACTCCCCCAAACTGGTCTCTGGTTTCAACACAAGTTCTTGAAAAACCTCAGTTGGCTTCTCTGAAGAAACTGACAAGCTGATTCTAAATTCACATGGAAATCCAAGGGATCCGGAATAGCCAAAACAATTTTGAAAAATAAGAGCAAAGTTGGAAGACTCACACTCTGTAATTTCAAAACTCACCACAGAACTTCAATAGTCAGTCGTGTGGTACTAGAGAAGGACAGACATAGAGATCAACGGAATAGACTTGAGAGTTCAGAAATAAACCCTCACGTGTGTAGTCAATTGATTTTTGACAGGGGTGCTAAGACAATTTAGTGGGGGAAAGGAGAGTCTTTTCAATAAATGGTACTGGGACAACTGAATATCAAACAAAACAATGAAGAAGGACCCCTGCATCATACCATATACAAAAATGAATTCAAAATGCATGGAAGACCTAAGTGTAAGTGCTAAAACTGTAAAACTCTCACTAAAAGACATAAAAGTTACGAGAAAAAAAACATAGATATAAATCTTTGGGACCTTAGATTAGGCAATGGTTTCTTACACATGACATCAAAAGCGCAAGCAAAAAGAAGGAAAAAAGGATAAAGTGGACTTAACCAAAATTTAGAACTTTTATGCTTCAAAGGATACCATCAAGAAAGTGTAAAGATAACCCACAGAATGGGAGAAAATATTTGCAAATCATATACCTGATAAGGAAGTTGTATCTAGAATATATAAAGACCACTTACAAATCAATAATAAAAAGATAACCCAATTTAAAAATGGGCAAACGATATGAATGGACATTTCTCCAAAGAAAGTTTAAAGATGGCCAATAAGCACATGAGAAGATGCTAACATCTTCTGAAAAGCAAATCAAACTACAATGAGGTATCACTTCGCGCTCAGGAGGATGACTATAATCAAAGAGACAGATTAACAGCTGTTGGCCAGAATGTAGAGGAATAAGAAGCTTCATACACTGCTAGTTGAGATGCAGAATGGCACAGTGGCTTTGGAAAACAGTCTGGCAGTGTCTCAAAAAGTTAAATATAGGGTTACCATGACCCAGACATTCCACTCCAAGGTATATACTCAAGAGAAGTCAAAACATGCATCCACACAAAAACTTGTATGTGAACGTTCACATCAGCATTATTCGTAATAACCAATAAGCGGAAACAACCCAAATGTCCATCGATTGACTAATGAATAAACAAAACGCGACACATCCATACAATGCGATATTACTGAGCAATAAAAAGAAGTGAAGTACTGGTACCTACAACACAGATGAACCTTAAAAACACTGTGCTACATACATACACTGGAATATTACTCAGCCATAAAAAGAAACGAAATTGAGCTATTTGTAATGAGGTGGATACACCTAGAGTCTGTCATACAGAGTGAAGTAAGTCAGAAAGAAAAAGACAAATACCGTATGCTAACACATATATATGGAATTTAAGAAAAAAAAACGTCATGAAGAACCTAGGGGTAAGACAGGAATAAAGACACAGACCTACTAGAGAATGGACTTGAGGATATGGGGAGGGGGAAAGGTAAGCTGTGACAGGGCGAGAGAGAGTCATGGACATATACACACTAACAAACGTAAGGTAGATAGCTAGTGGGAAGCAGCTGCATAGCACAGGGAGATCAGCTTGGTGCTTTGTGACCGCCTGGAGGGGTGGGATAGGGAGGGTGGGAGGGAGGGAGACGCAAGAGGGAAGAGATATGGGAACATATGTGTATGTATAACTGGTTCACTTTGTTATAAAGCAGAAACTAACATGCCATTGTAAAGCAATTATACTCCAATAAGGATGTAAAAAAACAAACAAACAAAAAAAACCCACTGTGCTAAATGAAAAAAGCAGTTACAAAATGCCACCTCCTGTATGATTCCATTTACATGAAGTATGCAGGAGAAGCACTTAGTATCAGAGAACAATTAGCGTTTCCCAGGGCAGGGGTTGGGGTGGGGGGAATGGAGACTGACTGCTACAGGAAAGGGAGTTTCCTTTGGGGGTGATAAAAATGATCTAAAATTGATCTGGTGACGGTTGCACAACTCCGTGATACACTAAAAGTTATCGAATTGTACAATTTAAATGAGTGAATTGTATGGTATGTGAATTATAGCTCAACAGAATTGTTATTAAACGGGGAGCATATCAACAAACTGGATCTCAGAATGGCAAAGGGCTGTAAAATCGCATTCTAAGAAGCAAAGCTGAAGAGACTGGGGGCAAAACAGAAGAAGTTATCTTCAAATATTTAAGGGCTCAAGATGGAAAGGGAATTAGATGCTCTGTGTGGTTCCTAAGCAGACTCTGCACCTCCTTCTGGACTGCTCACTGCCCCCCCATCACACCCCCAATATCTCCTACACGTTTTCGTGTCTCAGCTTAATTGTCACCTCCCAGGGACGTTCCCCCAACTCCCCTTCCCCGTCATCTTTGCTGTGCACTCCCACTCGTAATGACATATTTATTTAATTACTGGGTTACAGTCTGAGGACCTCACTGAATTACCAGCTCCATGAAGGGAGCCTACAGGCTTCCCGTTCACCATTGTCTCCCTAGAATTTATCACCGTGCCTGGCGTATAGGAGGCACTTAACACGTATTTGTTAAATGAATAAATGAACAAGAAACATAACTGTCAGAGACTACAAACAGTCTACAGAAGAACTTTCTGAGAGTCAGAGCTGCCAACAGATTTGATGAGCTGCCCTGGGTGCCCTTGTGCCTCTCTTCACGGGAACTGTTCAAGCATGTGGGAGACAGAGGCGTCAGGGAACAGATAAATGCACCAAAGAGATGGTCACATGGGATTTCTTTCTCTGCTGTTTGAAAATCTCATATACAGTTCATGTGCTCTGGAAAAATCCTGAAAGGCAGATAACAAAAGTAATTAAATCAAATCAATCAAAGCACCCATTATCTCTCCACCACGCCGCAGCCACAGGTAACAGAGCGCAGCCTTCCGGGCGGTGGCAACACAGCACTTCATTATGTGGACAAACGCTACTTCAGTTAGTGAGGGATTCTGAACATCTCATAACCTTTCACCATAGCTCACACTTATTGGATGCTTAATTGGCGCCAGCCACTCTGCTAACAACTTCATGGGCATCTGATTCTCTTAAAACCCACTGAGGTGAATACTTAATATTATTCACAGTTCATGTCACAGATGGAGAAACTGGGGTGCAGAGAATCACATAAGTTTCTCAAGATCACAGACTAGCAAATGGCAGAGCCAGTTCAGATCCCTGAAACCCGGCTCCAGAAGGATTCCACTGATGTCTGTTGGACAATCACTGAATGAATGAATGAGTGCGCCGCTGCCCACATAAGGGAGAGCTGAGCTTCTCTTAACCAGCTGCTTGGTTCTTATCTCAAAAATGCTCTAAATCTTGTGTCACTCATCTCTTTATGGGTCACCCTATCCTAAGGCTAAAAATGGGGTCACTTAGCATAAAGAGCATTTCTTTGGCTCCAACTCCCACCTGCTATTGGAGGAGTCGTCCTCCAGGGGACCCTCAAATACCTCCTTGAATGGGCCTCTGTGCTGCTTCCCATCATCCAGGCTTCTGTCACCCACGGAGCCACTGCAGGGCCCTCTCTGGGCCACTCCGGCCGCCCGCCCCCCACACTGGCTGAAGCTGACCGGCTCCCGCAGCTGCTGCAACGTTGCTGCATCCACTTCCAAGGTGCAGTGCCACCTCCTGCTGGGACGGGTGCCGCCGGTGCTGGTGCCACCGCCACCGCCAGTGCTGGTGCCACTGCCACCGCGAAAGTGCCACCAACACTGCCAGCGCCGGGCTCACCGCCGCTGCTGCCGCTGCCATCAGGTTGCTGGAGCCACGGCCTGTGTCATCACCGCGGGGCGCTGGCCGGCTCCCACCACTCTCAGAGGGGGAGGCACGTGCGGGAGCGGGGGGGCTTCCGTCGTTGCCTGCTCAAGCCCCAGTCTACAGGCAGATGAGGGACAGACTGAGGGACAGGACATCACGACATACTCAAAATGACCCTCTCCTCCGAGGAAGCGTCACTCTGCACTACCTTGGGGTTTCCTGGGAGATGACGGGTTCCTCAGGCAAACAGGTTCCCGGAGAACGCAACTCATATTCCCGACATCTCTACATCCCACGGGGAGACGGTGAAGGCCAAGCTCGAGCTGCTTCCCACTCACCCTCTCTTCCCCTCCACTACAAGGAGGCCGAGACACACGTTTGTGACTCATCTTTCAAAATCCACAAGACCGCATGGTATGCACTTGTGAACTCACCTGACCCTTGACTTCACCCTGGTTCCCTTCCAGGCCTGTTTCTCAGATGTATCATTCTTATTATTGTATTACATGTATGTCTGAAAGTCCCTTTTGGAATAAGACAGAAGAGATTACAAACGTAAAGGAAATCAAATGAAGAGCATACATACACACGTTTTAAAAGGAAAGTCCATTTCTACATTTGGTGTGCTCCAATGGGGATTTCTTTCTGAATACTTCAAATAAGCAGAAATTGTTGACCAAATGACTTGGCAGCTCCAGGTGAAAAGCAGGGCTCTCGCAGGACGCCTTACTGAACATGAATTACAGAATGACTGTTCGCTCCTTATCCTTTGTAGACAGACGCTAAGAACACTGCTGGGCACGGCCGATCCTGGGCAAAGGTGGCCTTCAGGGTCCCCAACCTTCCTGACCCTCCATCACCTTTAGCCCAGAATTCCTTCCTTAAAAGGGCACCTAGGACATATACACACTAACAAACGTAGTAAGGTAGATAGCTAGTGGGAAGCAGCCGCATGGCACAGGGATATTGGCTCGGTGCTTTGTGACAGCCTGGAGGGGTGGGATAGGGAGGGCGGGAGGGAGGGAGACGCAAGAGGGAAGACATATGGGAACATATGTATATGTATAACTGATTCACTTTGTTATACAGCAGAAACTAACACACCATTGTAAAGCAATTATACCCCAATAAAGATGTTTAAAAAAAAGAAAAGAAAAGAAAAGAAAAGGGTACCTAGGCTCTCGCTAAGCACTGGTTAGGCCACGATAGACAATTCACGTTAAGGTTTTAATCCCCAAACTCCATGCTTTGCAGTCAGAGGGGTCATATAACCTCAAAGGCAGGACCACGCGCATAATTTACAAGGCCCAGCACAAAATGAAAATGAGGGCCCTAACTCAAGTTATCAAGAATTTCAAGTGGGATAGGGAGGGTGGGAGGGAGGCTCAAGAGGGAGGGGTATGGAGATATATGTATACATATAGCTGATTCACTTTGTTATACAGCAGAAACGAATACACCATTGTAAAGCAATTATATTCCAATAAAGATATAAAAAAAAGAAAAAGAATTTCAAGATGGCGACAGCAGAGCATTAAGCCAGGCACAGGGCCCCACGCAACAGAGGTCGGACACTCGGCCCTGCCCAGGAAATGTAGGGCGTATCAAGGGCACCGGAAGGCATGATTTAGGAAATTGTTTTTATATATAAACACAAATGCCTATTTCTTAATGGAGAAACACTAAAAATGGGCAAATATAAAAAAATAAGAAAACTTCAGAGACACTCCATTCTTGCAGAAGCACCAGTTGATTCAGCTCTGCAATTTGGACTACTGTGGTGAAAAAGCACAAGAAACAATTTTTACCATGTTTCCATCCAAATCTGCATACCTGTCAGTGTTTTACCTTTTAAGAGACAAGTTTGGAAGGGGTAGTAAGAACAGCAGTGCCACGGCAAAGCAGGAAAGGGTCAGATGGCCACCAGCCTAAACAGTTCTCAAAGGCAAAGGATGGGTGTGGTCTGGCCAGGCTGAGAGGAAGGGTTCTAGTATGGGTGGGGGAGGGCAGAGGAGCGCAGAGAGAGAGAGATGCAAGGGGCAGGACGGGTAGTGGCAGGAAGGTCAACAGGACGCGGACAGGGGGAGGGCTCACCCAGGGCCATTGAATGACTCCAGGAAAATCTATAGGAACCTGACAGCTTGTAAAGTTTGAGAGTCTGATTTTAAAACAGGGATTTCATGCTCATGAAGGTAAGATAGACGTGACGCACTCGGTGTCAACTGGCACTTGTCTATAAAGGACACGTGAAAGTTTTCCCTCTATAAGCAATAGCGTGAGACAGAACCCAAAGGGTAAAGGAGAGTTTTTTGCCCTTGAATCGGCTGTTATTGAACCTTCACCCAACTCCCCAGATCTCAGAGGTGCCTCGCAGCTCTAGCAAAGCTTTCTGGTCTTGTGCTGAGGCCGTTCCCCATGCTGGGTCGTTAGTCAGTCTTGCCCTACACATGACACACAGCACCTCCAGGATGGGAGGGTGCACTGGGCGCTTGAGGCACAGAACGAAACCCACGCTCACCATCACTAACGAGCTCAGGCTCAAGAGGACTGAATGGTGAGGAAAGACGTTTGGACAAAGCAGGACGTGTCACCTCCGCACCTGAGATGATGCAGAGGGAAAAACCCCAAACTGCTCCCTACCCAGCCTCCTTCTCCTCTATGGACCATCCTCCTTAGATGCAGTGACACCCAGCACAGAGCTGTGAGAGCTTCGAGCTCTGTCTCTCGGACTATCCAGGCCAAGGTACAAGCTGTCTCATCCAGGCTACCAGGAAACTAGATGAACAGAGACTCCAAACTCACGGTTCAAAGTCAGAGACTGTGATGCACGTACGTTCCTCCAGACCCCAACCGACTCTCTCCCGGCTCCCTTACTCTCTTTATATACATATATATGTCTGTTCATTTACGTATCTATACCTACATATTCATATATGTATATATGTGTAAATAACTGTATCTGTACGTATATAAAATATGTATATGTGCGCATGCACATACGTATGTGAAATATGCATATATATAAAGAGAGTAAGAGAGGTGGGGGGAGAGAGAGAGAATACACATATGTATAACATACACAAATATGTAGTACAATTCAATTCCATTCAATTTTATTAAATTCAACCAACATTCAGAGTCTCTGCCATGCACCGACCCTACGCTAGGCCCTGGAACACAGAGTGATATAAGAGTGTCACCAACCTCCAGGGCCTCACCATCTAGAAAGGAAAAAAACTGAAACCACGTGCCCGGATCTATCGGCATCGTGGCTACTTATAACGGGGCACAGCGTGGGCTGGTGGTTCTAGATGGAGGGAGGTTAGTACATGTGCTCCAGTCACGCTGGCTGGGCTCAGGTCCTGCTCCACTGCTTTCAAGCTGTGTGACCTTAAACATGCACCTTGTGGGTTCTCATCAGTAAAGTGAGTACGTACAGTAGCAAAAGCATTTACACTTAACTGGCAAACAGAAGGCCCTCAGTAAAAGGGAACTTGTACTATTATTATTATGGAGAAGAATGTGAGATTCTCTCTTTTTTTTTTAACTACTTTATTCTCATTTTGCACTGTAGTTTTCATTTGAACTAATGGTGGAATATAATTTCAAACTCGCCAATTAAGAGTAGTTCGGTCTCTATCATGCATCAGTTATAAACTGGCACAACAATGCCACATAACAAACTATCTCAAAACCTCAGCGGCACACACCATTGAGCATTTATTTCTCACACATCTGTATCGGAAGAATGTGAGATTCTGAAGGGGGACACAAAAGAGAAAAAGGTCAATCTAACATGGGGGGCATCAGGAGAAGCTTGGTGGAGGAGGTGGCACAATGAGTAGGTATTTGTCAGGAAAACAATAGGGAGAAAAGGCATTCTAAGGATAGAGAAGAATTTGTTCAAAGGCCCTGAGGCATGAAACATCCTGAAATGTCTAGAGAACTGCCAGCAGGTCAGCACAACCAGAGTAAGGGTTTAAGGTCAAAGAGAAGGGCCACTTAAACAATGGGAAAACAAAATCAGACCTGCCTTTCAGAAAAGTTTAGGTAATGTCTAGCTGAACACAATTCCTCCTTTCCAGGGTCACCATTGTGATGATCAGTTATCACGTATACAACTGGGGTATATTAATGCCAGCGGACTTGTAATTCACACGTTCTTTCCTCTGTTCATAAGTGCTCAGAAGTTTTTTGTTTATTTGTTTGTTTCAGTTTTAGTAACTAATTGGCTTATTTTTCCAGGCTGGTTTAGCTGCTGCAGAAGGTTTTCTTTACCACTAACATCTTACAGAATGACTTTTAAATGCTCATCTTCCCAACCACAAGGAGAGCCTTAAGTGGCCACTTCTTAGCATTCGTAAGAGCCAGACAGCAATCACTCGCCCTCAAAGCACACATCCAGCAGCGGCAGCTTTGCGGATCAGGACTTGAGACAGAGGCACATGTAGGAGGCAGAGCCCAGACAGGGGTTAGTACTGCGACTAGAGGCAGAGCCATATCCCAGGAGAAAAGCAGTACAAGTAAACAAAGGAGGTCGCTGAAGGAGAGGGAAAAAAGCATGTGCTGTGGCATGAGATGGACGGGCGAAAACGCAAAGTGGGTCTTTTAAGGGAATTTAGTGACAAAGGAGGTCCCTGGAGGGAAAGCGTGAGACAGGCAACTAAACTGTTTGAAAATGTCTAGATTCATTTGCTCACTCATCATTCATGAGGTCAGCCTATTAGTCGATTCTATTAATTCTCTTTGTTCAAATATGTCCCGGGTATTGAGAAAATAACTTGACACCACAGAACAGCGCATGGCCTCCAACCATGAAGAACCTGGGACAGTGCGGAGAGAACTCACTGCCATCCGGCTCCTGATACACACCAGGTGTCGCCCTAGGTGTGCTTATGTACTCTGTCTCATTTAACTTCACAACACTCCTTTGGTAAAACCAACAGACAGTCTCTATTTCTGTCCCCAATTTTCATTGTCCCACGTTAGAGAAAACAGAGGCAGCGGGTGGAAGAGGCATCACTGCGTGAAGAAAGGAAGCTGAAAACTTAGCTTCAGACACCCATCACCTGAGTCTCCCTCCTCCTTCTCAGAACTGTAAGCTTGGGGTTTGGTCTTAAATTTTCATAAAACAAACATCGCTTTTTTCAGTTCACTTTTTTTCCCTTTAACACAGCACTGCCCCCCAAAGCCCATGTATTAATCCAGTCATTCTTTGTCCACCGCCCCATAACAGCCTCAGTCAGTGTGTGTGTGTGTGTCTGTGTGTGTGAGAGTGTGTGTGAGAGTGTGTGTGTGTGCATGCGTGCGTGCATGCTCCAGTGCTGGTAGGTTCAGTTCAGGCACAAATCAATCGGCAGTGCTGCCATCCCCGCAGGATCTGCCAGGGTGTCAAATCCAAATTCTAGGCACAGATGTCCTATCACTGCCACAGGACTGCCTCTTTGTGTCATAGTTGCTGTAGCCTGGGGCGCCTGGGTCATCTGAGCACCAGCGGTATTTTGCTTGTTTTAAGTTGTTAAAAAAAAAAGGGAGACACAGCACAAAAAATAAGATAATCATATCACCCCATCATGCTGCACTCCAACTTAGCATGATTTCATGGTCAACTGAGAAATTCAAAGAGTGCTATAGAAACAATAAGAGTAAGCATGAGAAATAGAAGGATCTCTATCAATCACTCTTTGTTTCTCAGATGATTTTTCTCCTGAAAAATCAAACAATAAATTATTTATTGAGCACCTACTATGTGTCAGGTACTCTATATCCAATGGAACATGTTAGGATTTCTTTTCCCTATTGCCTTTTCTTCGATCAGAGATTTAAGGCGTTGATCAGGATGCTTCAGCTGTTTTCTCCTCAAGCAATTTTATTATTATGAATGTCTTCAGGAGTTTAATGATTTGTGGCTATGCATCTTTTTTGCTTTCTCCCTACTATTGTTTTTCACTTAAAACTTTTCTTTCCCTACCCTCTGATTTTTAGGGAGAAAAAAAAAATCTAGCATCTGGGGTCTGAGACCACTTGAAAAGTCTGGGCCAGGGATTCCTAATGACCTCCCAGAGATAACCCAAATTGCTGATTTAGCAAAGCCCATTCTTGACCTTGACATAAGACAAGACAGGCAAAGGGGAAGGACTTGGGAGGGAGCCCTGAAAGAAAAAGGATCACAGAATCCCTCAGATCTCGCCAGGCCCCCTCCCCCATTCAGCAAACACCTGGCTGAGTTGGAAAACATGACCGGCCCAACCTTCCTATTGGCACCAATTGAAGCTGTCAGCTCTCGGCTTGTCACCAGTTGCACTGGGAGGCCCTGGGCAGCCACAAGAGCCCTAATTAGGCAGAAATGACACTTCTACAACTGACCTGCCAGGACCTTTGGCAAACCATTTAACATCATTAGTTAACATTTTTTAAAAGTGTGAATGTAAATGAACAGCCAGTGGCTTTCAATGGAGTTTGTCGGTGGCATCTCCCCCCTCCCTGCTCCCTCTTTCTCTTGTTACATGAATAGTCCGCTTGTTTTCTCCAGAATTGGAGGGAGGCGCTGGGGAAGAAGGAAGAAGAGGACCAGTCCTCTGAGAGGAGAGACATGTTAAAGCATAAACAAGCTCGGCGGAGGGGCGAGACCGTCTCCTCCAGATGCAGGCCCCCAGGGCCAGCGTGCGCCCAGCAGGTTAGACGGGTGCCAGGTCCCGCTCTATGAGCCGTCCTTGTGAGCGTGGACGGCGACCTTCCTGGGCTTTGGGTAGGTGGGAAATGACTTCATGACTTAAGTGCCTCTGCAATCGTCTTTCTCCCGCACCTCTTCCCACTTGTTGGAATTCTGAGCAAGCAATTCTGAACACGCGGCGGTTTAGCAAATACCTTACGCGCGCACAAATCTAAGCGTACCTAGTCCCTCTCTAAAAGGATGTCGTTCTAGGGGTGACTGCTTCCGACGCCGGTTCGATACTTACACAAATTAGTTCATTTCCTACCTGAAGCGGTTATTTCCCACCTTGAATCACACTTCACTTTGCTCTTTGCTGTACACCCACAGAATCCGTACACGCCAACACTGTCCATCTGTAGGAGGGGGAAAGAGTTACACTGTGAAAATGGCACTCTCTGTGCTTCCGTGCCGCTCGCAAGCCCTGTGCTCAGCGCGGTAGGCAGTCTGAAAGGCAGCACCAGGCAGAAGGGAAGCGAAGGTTTAGGGGGACGGCGGAGGCGCTGGTCCCTGCGGGCCTTTGACTTACCACCTAGTCCTTGTGGGGCCCTGGGCAAGGTGCTTTGCCCTGAGTCTCAGATGTTTTCATCTGTAAGACAGAGATAACGCCTTACTGCTTCAAGCGAGAAAAAAAAAAAAAAATGGACATATCATGAGAACTGGGAAGTGGTGTGTAAAGGTAAGGCGCCGCCAAAACCGAGGGGCTATGCCAGGCTCTCGTCTATCATCTATCTTGGAGATTTGACGTTGCGAATCTGTCCTCTTGACTCCCAAGGCACGCTCCACAAAGCCACAGCACCACCAGCACATCCCGGGTCCCTCCCTGCCCCCCCCCCACCTCCACTCCGGCGGCTGCAAGTACTACACAGAAAAGTGCATGGGTGCAAAATAAATTCAGTTATAATAGCCATTTAGGCTCTCTGCTGGATCCATAAACAGTACGAGAGGGGAAGCACGTCTTGTCCCTGTCTGAATTTCCAGGAGCCCTGAGGACAGTGGTGGGTACGCAGAAGATGCACAATAACTGTTTACTGAGTTGAAATGCAGTGCCGTTTCCAGACCTGTGCTTACAGCAGCCGGAATGCGTGTGCTTTAGGAAAGCAGCACAAGATCCTAAGTGTGCAGAGCTTTACTTGTCCCTGAATTAAAGACGAGTAAAATCAAGCGGGCAGCGTCTGGTGGAGAATGCCTGTAAGTAGTCATGGGAGAGAAGCAAAAGTACACAATCTTAGTTTGGGGCAGAAAGAGAGAGAAAATACGGGGAAATGTCCTTAATAACAGTAAATGGGAAAGGGAGAGAGCAGCTCATCGTGATGGAGCATTTAATGCTTTTAAGCTAAATACCTCAGCATATTAAGCAAATAGAGAAAAGCCAGCTAAAAGATGTCAGCAAATTGAACCGACCGGCGCTCAGAAAGCCGGTAGGAGGTGTCTGGTGGTGACCCCTTTTCCCATCACGTGCCTGCTCCGCGCCCGGTAGTTTAGTGTTGCTTCTCCTCTCCAGCTGCGGAGTTTATTGAAAAGCTCTTGCTCCCTGCCTGGTTTTGGCACATTTTCTGCAGGTGCCTCCTACTGCGGCCACAATGGGCTGCTAGGGAGGTTTAGACCTGTCAACAGCGACAGAAGAGGGGGCGGCGGCGGTGGAGGGAGCACAGCCATTGTCTTAAAGGGCCAGCGACATTCTGCGCCGCCGCGGAGCCCGCAGCACCGGCACCTGCTAATGAGATGAATCCTTTCTCCCGCTCTCTCTTTCTCTCTCTAATGATTTAACTTGATCGCTTTGGTTCCTTTCTGGAAGGGAAATTGCTCCATTGATCATATAAAGTAATTGCCTGTAAAACATTGCTCTGCAACAACTACTACTTCCCTGGCTGAAAATGTCACGGCAATTGAAAAGCTCTTAGCCCAGTTCAAGAATGAGGTTGCTCAAGAGAACCGTCTTTGCGTACGTCCGCAAGCACTTGCGTGTTCCGAAAGTTACGAGTTTTTGGTGTGATGAGTGGATTTTTACGACAGAGAATTTCCCTTCCTGTAGCGTAGGAATTCTTGCATAAGACTGTGGGAAACTACCCAAACTAAACTAAAAACAGCCTCAACCCGAAAATTAGATATATTCGTTCAGGCAAGCTTATTTTCTCCATCACCCATGGCTTTCTTTTCCCAGAAGCCATGACTTCCGGAGGGACGCCCATGAGGGTCACGTTGATTGAGGAGAGCGTCACTCCCTAGTTCCCATCACATAAGAAGACAGTATCTCTGTCTAGCAGGTAGCAGGGGCCTTGGATTTGGAAAGAGGAATCAATGTTCTAATTGTTTAAGATTTGCTGATTTTTTCAGACCTGTCACTTGGCGGCAGCAGTGACACACTGTGGGAATGGGGACGGGGGCCACACACTTAAGGAGTTTTCATAAATGTTAGTCATCACCATGCCAACGTGAGGGAGTAACTCACCTGGGGAAAAATTACTTTGTCTTAAGCATGAACCTGCCAGCCAAATAAACAGCCGTTAGTGATGGTTTTCCTTTTCTTCTGACAGTGAAAGCCTAAGTTTGTATCTGAATAAGAGAGAGAGGGAGTTTTGTTTTTTTCAATTTAATTGATGGGAAAGCACCACTTGCTAAATGAGATGCTGCCTGCCGCATTACTAATTCGGGAACGAAGCCTCAGGGGAATCACCTTCCAACAGGATGAGCCATGAATATGTTTTGTAGCCAATGAAGTAAGGGCAGAGACATGCTTGTTATTGTACTTTTTTCCAAAAGGCAAAAACATCTGCCTGCTTTCTTGACAAACAAGAGTATAGCGAACTCAGATATTAAAAGGCCATTTAAAACTATACCTCTGAAGAAGGCCACAGAACTTTCTACATCTAAACCCCCTGAAAGGTCGTGGTACAAGTTTCATAGCTATAAACAGGTACAACACATTTTTTTTCCTTGGAATTTAGGAATTTTGGATTTTAGATTTTTAAATCTTTTAATGTTGTCAGAATATGCATGATATTCATTTAGGGCAATTACACATATTACACCAAAATACACTGTATATAATAAAAGGTGTTTTTCCTTTATCTACCCATATGGTGAAGAAAATTTTTAAATTCTTTAAGTTTAAACCCATTAAATAAGTTGATTCCTGGATAAGAAAGAAGAATTACGTTCACAGTCTTTCACCAGCAACTGGAATTTATTTCTTCTATGTGCTTATTTTAAGGGAAGTTCTTTTTTGGGGGGGAGGGTCTGTAAAATGAGGGGGTAGAACTGAATGACCCCTAAAGTTCTGCCTGGCTCTATGATTTCCTTGTCTATAAAAATGATCCCTATCATGGCAAACAGAGAGATGAACGGTAAATACGGCCGCACAGTTGTTTCTAGCAGCTTTGCCTGTTAGATAGGCGGTCAAGACAGAGTAAAAGTGGGTTAAGTAAGCCCCTGAGGCCAAGACTAGGAGCGCCTGAACCATCGAGGCCAGACCCCCCAGACCCCCTCGTAAAACGCTGTGCAGCAGCAGGACCGCGCTGGGAAGGTGGCGGTGGCGGCGGGGGGTTGGGGGGGGGGAGCGGGAGGCTGGCCCGCCTGCGGCTGGTGCCCAGGCCCAGTGTCCTCCTCCTGAACTCCCAGAGTGACAGTATGCGTGGACAGTGTTAACACCGTTTCACCATATTTCTGGAGGAAGAAGAAAATGTGAAGAGGAAGAAAACAAACCAAAGGAGCACATCGTCAGAGAATGAGTGTCAAATCTGGCCGAAGCCAGGACTAGTTTCACTTTTACATCCTCCTCTTTTCGTTTTTTTGCACACGATGCAAGAGGTCTGAAAAGAATTCCAAAGTTCAGAGACAACAAAACGGGGCTGCACATCCTATTCCTCATGTAGGCCTTCGTAGCACATTTTAAACCACCTGACTTTCCAAGGTAGAACTTAACCTTGGGTTATGTGTCTTTGAACTTCATAATAAATAGGGTTTGTCAAGGTGTTGGGCGTGCGTTTAAAAAAAAAAGATGCATTTTAAAATGCTGCATCATTCCTATGTCTATGCACATCTATTTGATGAAAGGTGCACGTAGTGATGAGAATTACACCCTGGGCTAATATTTGATTGTTCTGAAGGGTAAGAGCTAACATTGTTCAGAATCAGATTCTCTAAATTTACTTATACAGTGAGAGCCACGGGCATCTGGACCTGAACCCTTTATTTACTCAGTGTTTACATTTGTTACAGGACACGGATCTCATCCACTAAAAGCTAACACACAGAAATGTTAAGATCCTTTATACTTAAATAAAAAGTTAACACCAGGCAGATGGCTAACAGTACCTATTGAAATGCTTACATTCCATATGTAAGGTGTGCTTGCTTTCCATTTAGAAAAGGATGTCAATTTGAAACTTGCTTTATAGCTCCTGAATTAATATAGAACCACCAGCTAAGGGAAGAAAAAGATTTTACTATTTTATTCTTTGGTACAAGGCATGGGATCGTCTAAATGAACACTTCAGCTGCAGCTTGTTTTGACTAAGTCAGACATTACAGAAGCTATAAGACATTACAAACACAGACTTCACTCCCCTCCTCCATGAAAAGCTTGAGTCTACTTTTTTCACGCCCTATAAAGTCCTTAGAATTACATGCTGCAAAGTTTCCTTTCTTTCAAAAGTCAGAAAGCACTAAGTGTTCCCCGACTGTTTTTTTCCAGTTTGTTTGATACAGGATCACAGCCCCTTTCCTCCAATCATATCCTTTCAGAGTTATAGTTTATTTTAAAATATCCAACAACAGAAATAGACACACGTTAGTAATCAACACAAGTATGACTGACCCACAGGACTAGTTGTAGCATGCCTACCATTAAAAAAAAAAAAAACTAAAATTTTACCTACACATTTTGTCAAAACCTGATGAGACAGGATGGCATGAAGTGTATAGTCCTAAAGTCTAAATTTGGAGAGGAAGGTGAGTCTCTCATAAACATAAAAATGATACAGGGTGATTCAGATGTGGCAGCTGAGCCTTTACCCCAGAGGGTACAGGTGGGTGTGTGATGTTCTCTGATCCACTAGCCAGGGTCTGGTCTTGTGTCAAGTAGGGTAGTGCTTTTTATCTTAGCATTAGGGCTTGGAAAAGGGTGTGAAAAATTCAAGGCATCCCCTAGTGAGTCAGAATCGAACCCAGGCAACATATACAGGGGAAGGTGAAAACGGTCATTGCCTTAGTTTAGGAAAAAACACATATGGTGATTCCTTCTGTTCTCATAGAACAAATAATACTTGGAGATAAAAAGTCTATTGCAAATATAAATTAAAAGAGAGCTTATAATTTTGAATTCTTCATTTTGATTGCATTTTTGGCTTTTGTAGATTTGTAATTATCTCAAAAAAAGACAACTAATTTTCCAACAATAGGTTTATGGGACACGTACAGAAATACAAATTGAACTTCTGTATATTTATATTTTTCTTGCAATGGTCTTAATTAAGAATTCAAAATGGCTCTATTTTTCAGTAAAGGAACAAATGATACACAGGACAAGATTCATTCTAAAGCTCATAAATTGATACACATTTTACTTATTTCAAATATCATACTTTAAAAGTTATATTTTTGTTCTTACGCTGCAAACTCTTTGATTCTTATCCTACAAAAGACAGTCTTTGAGTTTGTATTCTCAAAATCGGCGCAGAAACTTTATTTTTCCCTTATATCCTCTCAGTTTGGCTATAAAGAAACGAAAGCATTGATGATCAGGTAACCAAAGTTCAGGTCAGATCCACAAGTTAATAAAAATTCCAATAAGTGCTGGCATGGAATAATTTTACATCGAAAAGAAATCTGGTACTAGTTCTCTCAAACAGGGACTCCACTTTTAACACTTTAGAGGTAGAAAAATTCTTTAGAAGGTACAGACATCTACAGTTAACCAAGAGGGCTCTTCTCTATGAAATTCCCTGCCTCGTGAGTTCACTTCACAATCTTCTCCATTTTCAAATTCCTGTATAGGTTATACAAATATTGGGCCATGAACTTTGGGAAAGATGGTTCCTTAGAACAGCTCAGGGATATTTTAAATCACTCTGTTGGTCATAAATCAACTCATTTTTACAACAGTCTAACGGTAGCTATTGAACAAGTGCAGCTTCTTCCGGGAGCCGAGCCAGTTCTGACAAGGGTAGTGGGAGAGAGTGGACCCCGGATCACTCACGATGCTGCCTTTGGCCGCATCTCTGCACACAAAAAGAAATGGAGACCAGAGGGCACCTGGATACTTCTATGCCAAACCTCACTTTTGCCTCAATTATTTATTTCAAATAAAAGTACCTTCACATAAAATTATCCTAATACACATCAACTCTATATTTCTGTCCGAGCACTACTGTGTTAGATTCTCTTGCACGTTTCTTTTCCTTCCTGTCCCCAATTGTAGCATTTAAAATATAGTTACGCTGACTATAGCTAGAGCCGAAGGTAGGCATCATTAATAACGTATTAAAATTCTTTCCATTTTAGAAATAATATTTTAGTTTTTCACCTTACTATGTCTCTCCTTCAAGTATTAATGGAAACATTATTTGCTTTTCTGAAAAACCAATTCTGATCATTACTATTTTCCTTCTATGATATCCACCTAAGGTATTGAATGCACAATCACAAAATGTAATAATTGTATTATTTAATTAAAAACAGGATCCATTACCCCTTGCTAATATACAACACAATTCCGTGTATTGTTTTAAACTGTACAGGAATTTAATCTAACACATTAGATCCACATTAAAGATTCATTCGCAAGTGTCACCTTAAATTATTTTGTAAGTACATAGTGATTCAATGATAACAAATTTATATATGACTGTCATATATGAAAGAGATGCAGTAAAATCAATATTGAGGAAATTGCCTAAAATTATTCACTAAAAACTCATGGAAATTTACTCCCCCAAATCACAATTCTTCAAGAAGTAATTCTCATCTGCATCTATGCCAGTATTTTTTTAAAATAGTCAAACAATTAACTTCTCAAACAGGACAAAAAAGGCAAATCAAGGAAGAAAAAGAGAAAACAAGAACAACAAACAATCCTACACTTTGCCAATAACCAATGTAAAGAGTCAAATCCTAAATTTTTAACAACTGAATTTTTTAAATCTCCCAAATAATTTTTCAAAGGTTTAACAATACCATGAGATTCATGACCAGGCCTGCAGAAATCATCAGTTATGAAGGCATAGACAGTCTTTTGATTTTGCTAATAAGAAATAGATAATTCCTCTTAAGCAGATTAAAGTACATTTTCTAGGAAGTAAAATCCCCTTCAATTAGGTTCTTAGGCTTAATTACAAAAGTCAAACGATTTATTAGCTCTCACTCAAGTGCAGCAACAAAACACGTAGGCCCACAGCTCTCAGGGACCAGGAAACAAACCAAATCAATATTTGCACCAGTAACAAGAGAAAATATTTTTAGCCATAATTTTATAAAATATCTAACCGGTCCTCTTAGCTGGGACTCCTCTCTTCTTTGCTGCCCCCTATGTGGAAAATACATTTAACTTTCTTTATTCACAATAAATGCAATTACTACATTTATTTTACTACTTTTATATTAAGAAAAGTACAAATTAGAAAACCTGGCCTTTGTCGGATATTTTATATGTATTCATTTTGCCTTATGAACCGCATAATTATGTCACAGAAATACTCTTAAGTTGTAACTATTTCTATAAAGTTAAAAAGTATCTATTTTAAAATGGCAAAATACCTTGCTTAAAGAATTTCTTTTGCCTGATTTTTTTTCCTTTTCACTGTCTGAACTCACTGGACTCATTGCCCTACTTCCAGTTTCATTCTGCCTATATATAAATCGTGTGTCTACACCCTGAAAAATACCAATTAAACTACCAGCAGCAACATCTCCAACAGCATCTGTTGGTCCTCAGTGTCAAAGCCCTCTGAACAAATGACCGAAGGCTGAATCTAACACAGCCATTGACAGAATGCCAGTTTTGAACACTCACTTTACAACTATGACTTCAGCTTCCTGCTGCATTTAGGAAGCAAGAGAGAAATAACAGGTCAACTTTATAATTTTGTGCAAATGGTAAACGTTTAAAGGTCACTAATATTGTTTTAAAGGGGGGGTTCCCCTTATCATTTAATTCAATTCCATCTGAATTCCTGTACAAAGCTAAATGAAGGTTTTCAGACAAATACCGCCAAACTGCTACATTTTCCTTCTCCTTAATTTACTTGGTAATAACGACATCATTAATAATGACTGTGCCTGTGTGGTGGGCACAGCGGGAAGAAGTTCACATGGATTTTTAAATTTAATTCATAGTGGGCTTCCCTGGTGGCGCAGTGGTTGAGAGTCCGCCTGCCGATGCAGGGGACGCGGGTTCGTACCCCGGTTCGGAAAGATCCCACACGCCGCGGAGCGGCTGGGCCCGCGAGCCATGGCCGCTGAGCCTGCGCGTCCGGAGCCTGTGCTCCGCAACGGGAGAGGCCACAACAGTGAGAGGCCCGCGTGCCGCAAAAAAAAAAAAAAAAATTAATTCATAGCAATCCTATGGAATTGAAAATACTAGTCAATGGGGAAATGGGCTCAGAGAGGTTAAGTAACTTGTACAAGGTCACACAGCTGGGAACTGGAAGAGCCAGGACTTGAACCCATGGGGTGGGATTCCAAGACCCAATACTTCTAGGCTTTCTTGGCAGGTAGCATCCATTATCAAACCATTCCTGGGTGAAGCCATAGTCATTCTCTTTATGACATGATCCATGAAGAAATCTTTTAGAGCAGTGGTTCTCAACCTTGGCTGCACATTAATATCACATATTCAAAAAATACCCATGCTTGGGTCCCACCCCCCGAGATTCCATTTTAATAGGCCTGGAGTAGGGCCCAGGCATCAGCATTTTTCAATAATACTACAGCAGTGAATAAAATAGGTAATCCTTCTCTTTGTGGTGCTTAAATTCTAATGTGCTTAGATTCTAGTAGAATCTAGTAGAATCCCCAGGTGATTCTAATGTACAGCCCTGACTGAGAATCAATGATCGAGAGATTAACACAATGTACCCAGGCTCCTCTCTCTAAGCTCTCAACGTGAGCAACTCAACTGGCTTCTTAGTGAGGATGGGCAAGCGTCTAGCAAAAGCTGACATGAGGCAGCAGAATCTGACTGAGTTCTAGACTTGGGAGGCGGCGGAGCACAGTGGGAAATGCGTGGGCATTGGAGTCAGCCAGACCTGGGTTCAAATTCCATCTCTACTATTTATTAACGGTGTAACCTTGGGCCAGTCACTTACCTTTTGTGACTGTTTTGCAGATTCAATGGGGTGATACAAGGAGAGACCCAGGCATATAAAAGGGCTCCATCAATGGTAGTTACTGCTGTGGGTTTTTGTTGTTGTTAGTACTACAGTGGAAATGACTATTGACCGGGGGGGGGGGGGCATTAGTAATGAAAAAATCAAATTAGGAAAAACATTTTTTAATTAGTCAAATCATTCCTACTTTTATTACCTAGCATTTAATTTACAGCTATTTATGTTGCAATTAGCTTGGCAATCATATTTCTCATTCATGACAACTGCGTGAGGAAGGGTAACTATTACTCCCATTTTTTAGATGAGGAAAAGGCAACATTTCCATCTATTCTGTCTCCAGTTTCTATGATTAAAGGCACCTGCAATCATGTTCATTAGTTCCCTATGAAAAATGATATTCAACACAGATGGCAAATGCAGGAAAGAATTAACAAGCACTTGATAGCAACCCCAAAATAACATCTAAATAATCACTTCTGAACATTAAAGTCATGGCGAACAAGTTCCAATTTTTATAAAGGTGTTGGAAAGGATTAAGGAAAAATGAACAAATACGTTTTTATTTATCCTCATTCATTTAGGAAATGTCTGACATAGCTTAGAAGTTCTTTTTGAAATGCAGACTGAAAAATGGTTAATTTCCTCTATGAAGGATCTTCAATTAGCAGATAGGAATAGACTAACATGTCCTGATATTTTATCTTGAATCAGAGCTACAAAGTAGGAGAGATCTGAGATGGAGAGCCAGTTCAGGGCTTCTCAGAAGCCCATAGACGCGGGCAAGTGGCCTACAATTCCGAACATACACCAAACACACCCAGGACACTGAAGAATGGCTTGCCTTAAATGTATTTTTGTCACATGTACAGAATTCCCATGAATGAAATACAAATGCCTCTAGAGGGACCACTGAATTCAGTCACTATATATAACAACTATTACATGGGCTGTGGTGGAGGAGGGCAGTGTCTCAATCTTTTGTTGTTGTTTAAAAGGAGTTTTCATAATGAAAAAGGCTGGGAAACCTTTTTCCTAATACTGATCTAGCCCAACCCTCTCATTTTATCCATGAGGTCCCAGAAGATCTTGGGGACAGCTGGGACTCCAATCTAAGTTTTCTAATTCCCAGACAAATGGTCCTTGTCCCACACCATACATCCCTTCCCACGCAGCAACCCCATTCTCTTTCTAAAGGAGGAGAGTACAGTCCTACCATCTCTCCCTGGATATGTTCCAGAATTTTCTATATCTCCTGAGCCTTTCCTTCCCTTCATTTCCCTCCCCTCATCAGCTCCCAGTTTACACCTTTAGGGTGAGTAGCATTCAGTCCCTTTCAAGCTCTGACACTCTGTAAGTACCCGTGGACAGTTAGTCTCAATATGAAATGGAAATATAGTCACCAATGTACTGAAACAAGGAGTGTGTTAAGTATATAAAATATGCATACGCATAAATGTATTTTACATCCCAAACCCTAGTACTTCTAATGTCTATGGAAAAGAAGAAAATTGGAATATTCATGAATAATAATTTTACTTACTCTGGATCTGTCAACACCAATAGGCCATTAAACCCCTAGCACACCAACTTTTCAAAATGCTTTCACGTCTATTATTATTTCAGCTTATTGTCCCAATGGTTCACTAGGATGTAAGTGCTACTGAAGTGCCAATAGAACTTAAGTGCCACAAAGAGAAGAGATGTTATATCCATTTTATCCACTGCTTTTCCCCCAGGGCCTAGAACAGTGCCTGAAGCATGGTAAGCATTCAATAAATATTGGTTGATTGAGTGAATGACAGAAGTAAACAGGGAGGGTAGGTTTATTTATTTATTTAGCCTTCATTAAGTTTTATTTTTATTTGAGGAGACGGAATGATCCATAAGGGCAGAACTGAGTTCCTAAAAATCTCTTTTCAGTCTTCAATTCTCCTATAACATTTGACTTAATATCCTTCCCTCAAATATTTTTTCCCTCAAATATTTTTAATGTAATTCTTCAAAGTTATATAAGTAATACACTCATTTCAGGAAAATCAGATACCACTAATATATAAAAAGAAGAAAATAAAAGATCCCATCACCTAAGGATGACACAATTAACATGCAAATGTATATCTTTTTAGACTTTATTCCATGCATGTGTACACACACAGACACACACATCTGAGAAAGTCCCCAAACTCTCTGCCCTAGATTCCGGGCTGTGGATTTTTTTCTTTTTTCTCTAAGTCCTTTTTGTTTGTCCCGCTGTGTCCTAAATAAATTTGTTCCCCAATACTTAGGTCCTGAGTTTAAGAGGATTGGTTTCCCTTTTCCCTCCAGAGGATTCATCTAGTCTTATTCAACTTTAAATTCTTTGTGGATGTCTTATATCTGTGTCTTCAGTCCTCCCATTCCTCTGGGATACCTCAAGCTTCACACATCTACAACCAAATGTACCACATTTCCTCCATCAAAACCAGATCACTCTCTCACTTACTGCATTTCTGTTAACTGAGACAGAATTCTACGAGTTATCCTCTAGGGCGTCACCTTTGGTTCCCCCACCCCACATCCAATCACTCAAAGTGATTTTCATCCTTCCATCCTGTCTCGTCCTTCTCTTCCCATTGCTACCATCACTGTTTAGGCTCTTACATCTATATTATCTTCTACCTGAGTCTCCTGCTTTTTGCATAACCAAACAACCACCAAGCCTACCTACTGCTGCCAGTTAGCCTCCTCCAACACTCAGGAGGCTTCCATCTTGCCTATCCTATATTCAGAAGTTCGGGGGTGCTCCCCACTCTTACAGAATGGTATTCCAGTTCCTTCACAATCTCACCTCAGACTACTTTTCCATCCTTATTTCTCATTGTTCCTGAAAATAAAGGCTTTGCTCAAACCAGCCTGGGGTACTCATTATTCACAAAATATCCGACTGTGAGTTAAGTGTTTATTATGTGTAAAGTCCATCCATTCATTCAACAAACATTTACGGAATATCTATTCTGTCAGGTAATGTACTGATGCTGGGGACGCGACGGTGAACAAGACAGATCAAGTCCCTGTCCTTAAGGAATTTAGAGGCCAGTGGGTTACAGAGGGGAGACTGAGACATGATGGTCCCAGCCCAGGATGCTTAATTTTCCATTAAAGCGTCAAATGAATCAAGACATCCTTAAACGCTGAATTTTGTGGCTGCAGTTGCAAATGGGAAAGGAGTTCAGAAGGAAGGAAAGGCTAGCCACAGTGTGAGCTGGAGTGTGGACCGTGGCTTCTTTGAAGATATGGGAGTCAACAGGCATTAAAGGATGGAAAGGATGGACGTGTGAGAGAAGGGGGTGCCTTCCATCTAAAGGGATATGAGGAAAGTCATGTGGTGGGATGGAAACAGCAGCAACAGCGCTGACTTATCCTGAATAAACGTTCATTCAACACCTATTCAGCAGAGCACAAGCTCTGTCCCTGCAGCGAGGGAGAGGATGACTCAGACCCGGCTCCTAGCATGCAGGGATTTCCATCTAGCAAGGATAAGGTAGATCCATGATGATCCATCACACCCCAGGAAGTTCCATTGCTCCATTAGAGAACTGGAAAAAACACCGAGGGAGTTCAGAAGCAGGTGCATGTCTGGGTTCTTAGAGCACTATTTACAGAATCACATTATTTGTATGCATCTGCCTGCCTCTATCGAAAATAACTATCTTATTTCAAAGTGTTTTCTCACTCACTTTCTCATTTTACTCTGACTTGTGAAGTAGGCAGAGTAGTTAAGATTGTTTTCCAGATGAGCAAAAGTGCAACATGAACGTTTTAAATGGTCTGCCTTAGGTCACGAACACCACCAGGCAAGAGTGGAACAAGAACCACCCTGTCCATCTCAGCCCTTTCCTGCAGCAGAAGTATCTAGAGCAGAGGGTGCGCATTAAGAAGTTGTATAATTGCACGAGACACCTAGCAAGTGTAATAAAGCCAAACAGGCAGTTTGGATTTAAAAGGGCAGGATGCAGGCGGCCTCTGAAGGTTCTGAAGAGAGAACAGGACCCAATGACAGTCCTCCATTCCTGCTTCTCCTCCTCAAGTCTGTCTGTAACACCCCACCCTAGGCCTGTCCTTAAGGTTCATCCCAAATTTTTTCTGCCCACACTGTTTTTTTCCCTCTACGGAAAAATTTCACCCCACTAGTCCCACTCATCTCCCAGGGGAGGGCGCGTGGCCGTTCTCTCCTGGACCTCGCAGTACGCCCAGCCAGCACACCGCTCTGCTCAGGGCTGGTAAGTATCTGCGGAATCACTGAATTCCTGGGTCCTCCACAGCTTAGTAAGGGTACCCAGAGTTCTTCCAACCCTCCCCCCGAGAGTGGGCCGGCAAAGGCCGCCGCCCGGAGGAGCTCCCCGACCGCGAGGAACGAGGGGGTGGTTGGGGAAAGCCCGATGGCCTGAGTCCCAGGGCCACCGGGAACCGGCGCCACCCGAGGTTCGAGTCCCCAGCTGGAAGCCGGGGCTAACCCTCTCACGCCTCCGCAAAAAGCGCTTCATGAGAGCGTTAACTATTCTTCCATCTGAAAACCTTCGGGGAAGGAGTGGAAAACGACGCCAGGAGGGAGCCGGTCTCAAGAGTCAATGAACCCAACCCCGTGGGCCAAACCCTCAGGGAGAGGGAGGAGGGAGGAGGACGAAGTAGCCATTCGCTACTCCGGCTGCGGGAAGAACGTGAGGCTGGAAGCATCGCGAGATCTGGAGTCGGGATCTCGCTGCGTTGCCTAGCGACTGGGAGGACGCTCGCGGGCCCCCCAGCTAACCCCCGCTGTAGGCTTAAATCTCCTACCATGGGGGAAGAAGGCGGCGGCCGCAGCTGTGGGACCACTAGGGAGCTGCAGAAGCTGAAGCAGCAGGCGATGGAGTACTACCGGGAGAACGACGTTCCGCGCAGGCTGGAAGAGCTGCTCAACTCCACCTTCTACCTCCAGCCTGCCGATGTCTACGGGCACCTGGTAGGGACCTGGGACAAGAACCCTCTCCTCTCCAGCCCCTCTCCCCACGCCCCGCGCTGCGGCAACGCCGTGCGCCTGCGCCACAGAATCGCGCACGCGCGCCGCCGCCGCGGGGTCGGGGGCTGTAGTTGCGCGGAGCCGCGACCCTGAAGGGAAGAAGCAGGGCGGAAGTCTGGGTGAAGGAATCTCGAGAAAGTGGTGGACTGGAAGCTGCTAGAGGAATGAGGACTCTAGGCGACAGCTCAGGACCTGGCAGTCATCCTCGCTACCTCTGGGCGGGCCTGCCACGGTTGCCAGTTGACTTTTTAATCACAGACCTTAATACCTCGTAGCTCAGTTTACCAACCTTCAGCGGCCTCCTTTTGACCACGGGACGAACACCTCGGTATTCGCTACAGCTTAGCCTCAGCCTACCCCGGGGCCTCATACTCAGCAGGCTCCCATCGTTGCCAAGTTTCAGTCGATTTCAAATGTCCGCTCCTTGACTTGTGCGCCCTTCCCGTCCTGGATGCCCGTCCCACCTGACCAGCTCGCACCTAGACTTAAAATTTAGATCAGAGTCTTGCCCACTTTGCCCAGACTAATCGTCCTTCAGCGTCCTTGTAGCGTCCCCTGCATGTACTGAAATCCTCCCTGGGCAGCTTGTGAGCTCCTGTGGAGAGCGGCGGCCTTTTCATATACCCCTCCTAAGCCCTGTGCCCAGCGCACCATCTGGCACACATCTTAGCCTTAAGCAGTGGGCAGTTGAAACAAAGGCAAGCGTTTTCTCACTTCCAGATCCATAAGTACTAACCAACACCCACCTTCTGGAAGGCATCATGGTTGGGACTGGTAGGAATTTGCACTATGGTGAGGCAATATGCCAACACCAAGCAGAGTATTTAAATGCTGTGAAGAAGCATGAAGTGTTTACAGGGTTCAAAACCACATCTTGTAGATGCAGTTAATATAGGGGATGTTCTACGAATGTTTATTTTTCTCGGTCCTGGCCTATACATCAAACTGGAGGAGGGGCAAGGGGGGAGGTGTTTATCGATGCACCTTGTGCTATGTGCTTTATGTGATATCACTTCATCCTTAGGACCACGGTGAGGTAAACGTTATGATTCCTGTTTACAAATAAAGAACTGTGGCCCAGTGAATTTAAATGATTTTCCCAAGGGACACGGTGAATGACAGTGAGAAATCAAACCCGGTCTGTTTCCCTAGTACCTAGTAGAGTGCGTAGTACATAGTGGACAGTCAAGAACTATTTGTGGGATGAATGAGTGAATGCAACTCCCAATTCCATTATCTTTCCACTGTCTCTTGCTAGAGGAATTCTTGAAAGTTAACGACTGACTCATTTTACAAAGACACCAAGCCCTTGTCTCACCGCTACCTAGTGCAAAAGGTAAGACTGGAAACTTGGACTCTTGTCCCCAGTGGAATGCTCTTCCCAGCCTATTAGGTAGCCAGGTCTTTGGTTTGCACAGCTCTCTGGGAGTTTATACTTCAGTTAGGGACAAAAGCCACCGATACATAAGATAACTGGAGTAACAGGGTGATATAGGATTGTGTGCTAGACTGAGGAATAGATCACTGTGTGCCTGTTATAGGAATTCAGGGGTGGGGAAGATCCCTGTGGACTGTAGCATCTGAGAGTTTTGGCTTGGGCTTTGAAGGATGTTCAGGAATTGGATTGGCATAAAGGCAACCTCCTTTTTGTCTTCCCAGGCCCTGACCTGGTTTGGGCCATCCTTATTCTCACCTAGTCTCCCCCTCTATCAAGTCCCTCCCCAACAGTGCTGCCAGAGCAATGTTCCTAATCCCAAATCTGACCATCATTCTTTTGCCCAGAAACTTCCTGTGGTTCCCCCTTGCATGCTGAGTAAGATCAAACACGTTACAGTGTGTGACTCACAGTACTCGCCCGGCTACCTCGGTAACAGGCTCAACTCCCCTGCCCCTCCCCCACCACTCCTCCGCACAGGCGCACTGACTTCCCCCTACAGCGTGAAGTTTCCCAATTTCCTCCCCTTCACTTATCCTATTCCCTCTACCTGAAGTTCCTGCCCTCAGTTTCTCCCTCTTGTCTGCCTGTTGAAATACTACACAACCTCCGGTGTCCAGCTCAAATGCCATTTCTTCTATGCTTCTCTTACATATCAGAGGAATTCAGGGATGGGAAAGATCCCTGTGGGCAACAGCAATACTACTATTGCATAAAACTTATAATTGAGAGTTTGAGAATTTAATGACGTAGTGTATACAAATGTGCCCAAGGTTTGTGTCTGACATTTATGAATTTATACAAGATTTAATTTATGGAATCCTAAATATGCCAGGCATTGTGGTATGTGATACAGTGATAAACAAGACAAAGTCACTCCTTCAAGGTACATTCTAAGCATTTTTTAAAAGTTAGTTCCATTCTCCTCCTAACACAATATGCGGTACATTGTAGGTGCTCATTGCTTGTTGAACTGAACTCACAAAGTATAAGCTAGATCGTATTTTTCTTCTCCCGATTCTATCTGACTTCATTTAGGTACTTACTCTGTAATATACAAACCATCATCCTTCAAATGCATGGACAGCGTGAAAGTTGGCTTTGGCTTTAGTTCTGCTGCCGCCTTGGTGCTGGCGCACTGCTGATGGGCATGAATGACCTGTTATGTAGGTTGAGGTCACTGGATTTTGAAGTGAAAGATAAGAGGCCTGGTCTGCTAAATGCAAATGAAGAGTGAATACTGTCTGGTGATAAAGGGGGTGAGAAGGGTGGGCCTTCACTCGCCCCTCTTCCTTCTAGCCCAGCTTCCGCCCCTCTGCGTAGGGACACCGTACTGAATCCTTTTACTCAGGCTCCTTGAGTGGACTTTCTCCCTCAGCTTCATTCTCTTTCTTCCGTCTCTTTCTTGGATCACTTCCAAATGACTTCTGCTCTTCCACATCAATGAAACTGCTGTTACTGAGGTTCCAACAATCCTCTCTGAACATGTAGTTCTACGCAGGATCTGATGGTAAGTGAAATACAGCCTCTGCATAAGTCTTCACCATTAAAATATCCGGTGCCTTGTCGGGAGGAATGAAAATAGACCCACTTAAGGTTTTTTAGGTTTGAATGCATCACAGTGTTCTAGAGACCAATTGACTTCGGTATTTGGACAGAAGGATAGGTTAGGGCCCACTAAAGAGTGACACGAGACCTTTAAATAAAGACATGTTGGCGAGTTTCTGCTGAGAGTTCAAAAAGCAAACTGCCCCACGTACCAGAGGCTAAATCCAAATCTCTGAACGTTCCCGCAGAGCTGCTAGACTAATCCCAGAACGAGGGGGGCATTCAAGGAGACGTTTAGTAGAAACTAGAGTAAATGTGAATGACCTTTTAAAGATAAATTAGATGTGGTATTGTGATTTTTGTGTTTTTTTTGTGTGTGTGTTGAAGGCAAACTGCTTTTCTAAACTTGCAAAGCCTCCCACCATATGCAAAGTCGTGGGGAAAAATGTGCTTGATGGACTGGGGCTTCCAACACTACAAGTGGAAATATTCTGCACCATTCAAAATTTTCCCAAGGTAGGAGGCAGCTTAAATGTGTTCTTCACTATGTCCTGGCTCCACTGCATTTATGAGCATGTATTGTCTAAATTATGGAAAATTAACGTTTTGAAATTCAGTATGTGTGAAATACACGCACCATTTGTAGGTAATTATGAAAACAAAGCATGAATCATACAGTCTTCCATGATGGTTTATTAGGTTATGTGGACTACTGGTACAGACATGACTTGCTAACCTGAAGATGATCCAAGATGGAGAAAGGAAATGGGGCAAAAATAGTTTTAAAAACTCTGACATTATTAATGTCATGAGTTCTATAAATCTGCAGATAGGGTTATAGATTCATGTATTTATGTATAGATTTACAGATATATAGACCGATCTACAGAAAGAAAATTTCATTTTCGTAAATGAAAATAATTATGATTAAATTTGTCTCCTTTTCGCTATTTTTTAGAGAGGTAGTGATAAAAATGAAGTTCAATGTAGGGTTTTTAGAAGGGTATTTTAACAAGTTAATAATTTTAAACGTTCCTTCAAGTTGGGTTCCATCGTGTTTCAGTAGCTATAAAAATATCTCAAAGAAAATTATAGATTCTCATTTTCTCTTTGAAATTGGTGATAAAATATCATGTACCTTAAAAGCTAGATACATTAAATTTCCTATTTCCTGTGAAAGGTAGGGAAAATGTAGAACACGTTTATATTGTTTTCAGAATATATGTTCTGTGGTGATCTCAACTCACTTCGAAGTCCATGAGAACGCTTTACCCGAGCTAGCTGAAGCAGAGGAATTAGAAAGGTCAGATGCCGTCAGCACTGCGGTGCGGTGGGTCAACGAAACCATCACTGAGGAGCTTCAGGGCTTAGCTCCTTCCAACCAGGCTGAGGTGGATCAGGTGCTCAGGTAAATTTCGCACTTTGAAATGTAAGTGTCCGGTATAACTATGTACCTCTTCTCTTTCCATTTCACCTGCCAATGAAATGGGTCTGTCATATCTATAGGGTACGATCAGGAAGTCAATTAAGAAGCATATGCTAAAGCAGCAAAATTTAGCATAAAATGTCGTTTTTCTTCTGAAAACCCTGTTATTAAAATTTTACTTTGTAAGGCTACATAAGGCCTTTTGGCCTCTTTTATGCATAGAGCTTTCCTAGGATTCAGTGAAAAGTTTCTCAGGAAAAGGATTAAGAATCCGGACGTCCTCCTTTCCCCCTCCCCACCTCCTCACATGCCCCCCTCGTCCTTGAGCCTCTCTTATCCTTTTATATAGCCCAGTGGGCGATGCTTATGTTCTGACCTCCAGACACAACCAAATCTTCCAGATTTTGCCCATAGGTTGACTCTAAAATGTGAAAACCAAGGAACTGTTTACTAGGGCTATGTGAGCACTGTTCAGTGCCTAACCAAGTGTGGCTTAGTTACTTTTCCTTTTGTGTGGGTCCAACGCCACAACCCTCTTGGCCAAAGAAGGTCAACTGGATTCTCTTTCTCTAAGCTTCAACACTTGCTTAATTGTGCATAACTTCACATTTTAGTTTGCCTCAGAGTTGGATCATGACCTTATAAAAAACTTGTTTGAATAGTTTTAGGTTGCCTTACAGTTTTTGAATGCTATTCCACTTAGTCCTTTGTGTGTGTGTGTTATTTGCTATTTTTTTTTAGGTAATCTTCTTTTTTAATTTTTGAATTTTTTTTTTATATAGCAGGTTCTTATTAGTTATCTGTTTTATACATATTAATGTATACATGTCAATCCCAATCTCCCAATTCATCACACCACCCGCCCCGCCACTTTCCCCCCTTGGTGTTCCATACATTTGTTCTCTACATCTGTGTCTCTATTTCTGCCCTGCAAACCGGTTCATCTGTACCATTCTTCCAGGGTGTTATTTGCTATTAACACATCCTTCTTTTTTCCCAAGCTCTCAGTCATACCTTCTATTCTGTTACATTCCTTTTTTTCCTGGAGTTTTCCCTCCCAAATCTTCCATCTTGACTGGTTCCTCTTTAGGCCTACTAAAGAGATGCCATAAGACATCCCTTCATTGTTCTCCTGTTTCCTGGATCCCATGTCGTCCTCTTTCTTTAATTACCGGATTCCAACCTTTAAAAGTAAGGATGAGAAAATGGTATTTGGGATGTAAATTTTTTGAGTTCTTACATGTGTGGAAATGTCAGTACTTTCCCTTTGTGGTTTACAGTTTAGCTGAGTATAGAGTTCTCATTTGAAATCAATTTCTCTCAGCACTTCAAAGGCACTGCCCCATTGGCATCTGACGCAAATCTGATTCCCATGTCTTTTTTTTTTTTGGCCTGTTATTGTTGTTTTCTCTGTGGAAGGTTTTAGCCTCTGTTTATTCCGGGGAGCTGATATTTTTCATAGATGCACCTAAGCTGGATTTCCCAACAGTTTTCTTAATTGTTCATTTTAAGCACCCACCTCAAAAAGAAAAGAAAAAAAGTAAAGAAAAGAAAGAAAGAAAAGGAAGTCCTGCACATAGTGCTATATATTTTACTGTCTGTTCTTGCCTCATTTTTAATCTGATGGTCATTTATTCAAAAAGAAAATCCAATAGCCCTTAATCAAATTATATCTTCAAATTTTACATTAAAAAATAACAAACAGGGCTCAGATAATTTTAAAAATGAGCACCTAAAATCTTTAAACATTTATTTCCAGGCCAAAATGATTTGCAGTTCTTGAACATAGTTTTATAACAGCATCATTTTTTAGTCTTGGAAATTGAAGCTGATTTGTTCTAAAGTAGCTTAAAAAGCAGAGTTAACTACTGAAACATTTTGGGGTCAGCACTAAAACATGACCAAAATTACTAGTGATATTTCTCAAAATCTCATTGTAAAGTTGTACTTTCTTACCATTAAGGACATTCTTTGAAAGTAAAGTACAAGAAGATAAGGAGAGAAAAGAATTGGAAAAGAGCCTGGAAGACTCCACAGTGCCTACACCTTCACCTCTAACACCACCACTGCCTCCTCCACCTCCAGCCAAAAAAAAAGGGCAAAAGCAAGGTCGGTGGCTTATCATCCTGCAGAACCATTAGTAACAAATGTGGAGGAAGAAAGGCTGAAACTTGGACTGCCTTTCCAAGTTCAAATCTCTCTGCTGCAGACCTAGGTTGGAGTCCCACCAGGTACCATCCATCCTCCACGCCACTTCCTTGCTTAAAGCTACTATGTGAGGTGGGCACGGTTTTCCCTCACCCCACCCTCCATTTTTATTTGTAAGATAAAAATATTTCTTACCCAGAGGTGAACACTTAGTAAACAGAGTGCACTGAACAGTGGCAATGCCCAAGGCAGGGAAGGGGAGGGTGGCCTGGAGACCTTTAACTGCTCCTCAGAATTCCCATTAGCTCCTCAGAAAGCCACTCCCTATTTTAAAGATTAATGATACCCTTTGATATGGAGAACCAACATTTCCTCAGTCATAGGTAATATAGTAATGAAACTTATTTTTGGAAGACCTTGCTATTTTAAGACAAATAATCTTAAATTTATCGTGGCCCTTTGTTCCATGCCTTCCAACATATGGCTAACCTCAGCTCCTCCAGTATATTAATTCTGGAGCTGGTGCTAGAGCTGTTGTAACAGTGATTAGTGTGTCTGTCCAACTACAACATGCTCCTGGAGGACATGAGTCACGCCTCATCCAATTTAGCACTGCCAGCGCCTAGCACAATGCCGGGAACAAACTAAACGCCAGGTAAGTGTGGGTTCCATTAAATAAGAAAGCGCAAGAAGCACGGACCAAAGAGATCGTGAAGCCAAGGCCTCTTATTTCATAGATTTAGATACTGAGGACCAGAGAGGGGAGGAGAGTTGCCCAAGGCAGAAGAATCCTGTTAGACCAATCTTCTCCTGGAGGATGGGGATGACCACTACTGAATCATAGGCAGAGACTGCCAATAGGTGTTCATTTGGTGGTTTCTTTTGACTGATAGAACTCGGAACATAAGAAGGGAAGAAGTAGGAGGGGACAGTAATTTGCTAAACATTTAATATGTGCTGGGTGCTCACACATCTTATTCCACTTGTTTTACCTACCTGACTCAGGTCAGTAGCTGTGGGGAAGGAGAGGACAGGAGGAAGACTAGAGATTAATTATGGACATTGTGGTACCTGATCAGACAGGGTGGCTGAGAATATGTGAGAGTGAAAGATGGGTGAGGATTCTGGGTGGATGGTTAGATCTGGAAGGAAGTCCTCATAGAAAAGGGCATCCGTTTGGGGTGGGCAAGCAAGATACGTAGTTAGATATTCACATGAGATATTCAACACGAAGCTGCGTATGCAAGAGCGATGGTGGAACATAGGAAAACAGGATTTGGAATTCAAAGACCGTCCAAATCCTCTCTCTATTCTCTTTCTGTTAGGTATTGGGCAAGTCTTTGAACCTAAGCCCCCGTTTAGGTGAGATAACAATATCTGCCCCACAAGACTGTTGAAGGATTTAATACTGAATGTTCTAAAATTTCTTACGCAAAATCCATGGCTAAGGATTATTTGAGCATTAGGGTCAGACAGAAACTTCTCAGGGGTTGAAGTGGTGAATATTTTCTTGCCAGCCTCAGCTTTCAACCCTTCTTTATGCTGGGCCTTCACATCTATAAGTAAAGCATTAAAATATATATATAGTTTTATCATAGTCAAACTTTCTAGAAAGCAATCTTTTATCAATATTTTTTTCTTCAGGGAGGAAGGATACTCTTACAGAAAAACCAATTATACCCCCAGAACCTGTTGAACCCATACTCTGTGGCAGCATGGCCATAGGAGCTGTGTCACTGGCTGTTGCCAAAACCAGTGCCGTGCTGGGCAGTAATCCTCTATACTTAAATATTGCACTGCTGAAGCACCACCAGGTTAGTGCCCATTACATTCCTTTACAAGGACCCATGAGTATCTCGAGATGAATGAACCATGTTGCTCACTTCCCCTTGCTTTCCCCCTTTTTCAGGAGCAGCCGGCAAAGCTAACTATACCTCTCCTGATGGTATCTCTGGTCAGCTGTGGGAAGTCATCACCTGGCAAGCTGAATTTAATGAAAGAAGTGATTGGTATACCCCATCCTGGACTAACAGCTAAACAAGTACCTTACATTATCTCAAACTACCTTTTCTTAAAAAAAAAAAAAACCTTCATCATCAATGAGTTTTTAGTGTATGTTCCTAAGGCTTATGACACCAAGGGAAAAGGAATTAAATATAAAATGAGAAAAAAAAATTAGGAAATTAGGGAAGTGGGACAAAAACAAGACCTCAAATGCAAGAGAACCAAATTTAGACCACCTTGGATCTCCAGCTCATCACAACAGTGACTCATGCTCGTGGCTCACAGAGAAGCCACGGGCAAGTGATTTTGCAGGCCTTGATAGTGCTGGAAGGATATTCTTTGGGGCAACTGAGATTTTTTAATTTACTAGTCTATGCACTATGGCTGCGACGAGAGGAAGGTGGCACTTTCATAGCAGCCCTTCTGTTAAGTAGGAACTGCAGGGCCTAGCAGATTGCCCGGCACATAAGAGAGGTTTAGTGCATGTTTATGGAACATAGAATGAAGGAATCCTAAGTGGCATCTTTACTACTCAGAGGTTTGTCAGTGTCTCATTGTTCTTCAGTGGCATGAATGAGTCAATACGCCTTTTTAAATCTTCATGAATTATTCTACCAATTAGGCATTCGGGAGAACTAAACATTCGTGTCCTATAGTGGATGTTTACAGGAAAAGTACGGGAAGCTCCATCCCCTCTGGTAGTCTATTGACTGATATTTTATCGAAGCTAGTGACAATCATTTGTTTAAATCTCAAGATAATTTCTTTATGATAAAGAATCCTTTTTTAAGGAGAATAGTCATTACCCACTTCTATCAATTTTGGAAGACTAGGATTGATATCTGGCTCACCATCTGTCAGATCACGTTCAGATCCTGGCGCCAGGATCTTTCCTTCAGTTAATATCTGCTGTTTAGGTACCAGAGCATTTGGCCTGCCATTCTTCATCTGTCTCCATATGCAGATCCCACCATCATCAGAATACATTTTTCTACTTTCTAAGTGACAGTGGATTTATACTAATTCAAACACTATCATGCAGAATCCCTTGATGACCTGTGACATATATGGCAAGAAGGTTGGTCAGGAGACCATGAAAGAGAATGAAGTTAACTTGATCCAACCAACCGAACCAATCAGTTCTGAACAATGAAGAGAGGATAATGAGGAAGAAAAACCTCTCATTCATTTTCAACCAAATAAAGATTGAGGGTTGAAGATTAACATTTGATCTTCTGATTTTGTAGGCCATATGTAATTCACTAACCAGGATGCCATTATCAGGGACCCTACAGATTTTCTAAGTTAGAAATAGCCATGTGTGGTATAAGTTTTTATGTTTAAAATTCTAGACTGCAGTTGTGGAAGATCATGGTTATTCTACTTACAGGGTGTGGACATGCTTCTGGAAATTCAGAAACACATTAACCAAGCAATTGAAATGGTATGTAAAGAGAATCTATGGAATCTAATAACTGATGCTTATATACCTTCTAGTAACCAAATTATAGTTCATTATGCAACAAAATCAATATTGTTGTTACAGATATGAAAGCATATTAATTTTCTTTGGGTTTCCCATATGAGCCAAGCTTATACATTCCCTCATTGCCTATGGGTCCAGTTTCTAATGGAACTTAACAATCTTCTTTTGATTTCTGAGGCAGCTGGCCCTATGCTAAGATCATCCCTTTGGATTTGCAAAGAAAGAAAGGATCTGGTCCCTAGGATTAGCGAGAGGCAGTTTGGTATAATGGTTAAGGCGCAGTCACTTGTGCCTGCTTAGAATCCTGGTGTTGGGCAAACAAGCACCCTTGGCTGAGCAGCCCTTGAGGGGGAAAGTCACAGAGGCAGGATGAGGGGCAACTGTATGAGTCAGTGGGTTGTTCCGTCATATTCTAGCTGGGGTAATGCACAATGATGTGGCAGGGCTGAGGGACCCAATCCTTGTCTTTTATTTTAGAATAATACTGCATTTATAGAGAAGTTGCAGAGATAGTGCAGAGAGTTCCCAACTACCCCTCACCCAGTTTCCCCCAAGGTTAACAGGTTACATTACCATAGCGTATTGGTCAAAACTAAGAAATCAACATGCTACATTACTAATAAGTAAACTTCAGACTTTTGTGAATTTCACTGGTTTTTCCACTAATGTCCTTCCTCTGTTCCAGGATCCAATCCAGGACCCAATATTTATTTAGTGTGAGGCTTTTAAGCTACATGATTAGGAAGCACTAGCTCCTTCCCCAGCAGGATGGGGGCTGAGATATAATCTCAGTACGACATAAAGGAACTTTGGCTCCAGTGCTATCTTGCCAGCACAGAATATGTGATGGGGGAGGGTGGTGGGGGCCCAAGCCCTACAGTTGATCAGAATTGCTTTAAGCACCAGCCTGGAGCCAGTTGTCGGGGTGCTTTTCAGGAAGACAACTGTTTTATGGGTGAAAAGATAGTGAAAAGATGCAGGATAGCTTCTGTATTTGCATATACTGGAGTGTGTGTGTGAACCATGTTGCTTCTTGACAAACATGCCCCAGCTTATACAGCCAATGAATGCCGGGCATTAAAGTGCATCCTTTAACAGGTTAAATCCTTGTTACAGCATGCCACCAATACCCCAAACTATGGAAGCTTCTCTTTGGTAATTATCTTTGCTTTTAATGTCAGATGACATTACACACACCAGATTCACCAGATTTAATGACCATGGGCTGCTTCCAAAAGTCAAACCCATCCTGCCAGAGAAAGTGTTTGTACTGTGAGAATATTTAAAACAATATGTCGGGCCTTTAAAAGCAAATGCCACAGTGTGGTTATTCCTTAAAGACAAGGAGGGGACTTAACATCCTCCTGTAAAAAAAGAGTTCCTGCACACAGCAGGAGTCAGGACATGATGAGTGAATAATTACTTATATAAGTAGAAATGCATGAACATGTATATCCATACCTCATACATGTGACTGGAGGCAGAATGTAAGGATGAACTAAAGGGAACATGTGCCTGATTTTGAGAAACAGTTTGAGGTTTATGAAATTAAAGTGTGGCTGGCATCATCCCTGTGTGTGTGTGTGTGTGTGTGTGTGTGTGTGTTGTGTGTGTGACTGGCTCAGCCCCAGAGCAGTGGGCAGGCCAGAGGACCTGCAGCTCTGCTTGCTGCCACAGACGTGTCTGAAAATCCCGAGTGATATGTCTTTATCTTCTGTCTCTCAGTCCCCTCCTCCAAAACCAGAGACAAGAAAAAGTCAAAATGGAGGCAAAAGAGGTCAAGTAAGTAAATGTATTTGTTTACCATGCTTCTGTATGACAGTTCATTTCTATATTCCCTGCCCCTTTCCCTCTCCCAGTCATTTTGCTCCAGGACTGGTCTAACAAAAAATGGAAATCACACGGTGATACTGCTTCAAGGGGACTAAACCAGGCAACCCCCAGAGCTGGAATATAATTCTGCCCCCACCTCTCTGGCAACAGGCTGCCAGGCCATCACTGCTTGCAGTTGTCTGGCCAAGTGAAATCTCAGAGGGCTTGGAGAGGCTCTTATGACTAATAGGATTACATGGGAAACCCTCTAGGTGAAGTGCTGGGGAAGATGAATCTCTCTGAATACTAGCTCAAAGGCATATAGGATGT
Organism: Leucopleurus acutus; assembly: GCF_964270905.1. Classification (NCBI taxonomy): domain Eukaryota; kingdom Metazoa; phylum Chordata; class Mammalia; order Artiodactyla; family Delphinidae; genus Leucopleurus; species Leucopleurus acutus. The sequence continues at coordinate 13,895,195 of NC_139156.1, read as the reverse complement.
TTTGGCTTTTAATTTTAATACTACCAAAGAAAGAAAGAAAAGGCACAAAAAGATAGCAATTCCTTCATCTGGTCCCCCAAAAGCACTGAGGCACCATTTCAGATGAACCATTGCCAGAGCTCAGATTTTGCCAGGAGGGTCAGGCAAACAAGCCTGGTGAAAATGGGCTGCAGACCTCAGCCAGCTGCACTTGATCAGTCCATCACTTTGGTGACTGTGGTCGCTCTGACAGATACACCTGTTATATGCCTGACTTTCAGCAATATAGTTAGAACAACCAACAAGAACCCCGAAGATAATGCAAATGGATGAGGGTTGCTCACATGTGTGATATTTGCTCTGATAACCCTGCAATCACTACCTGGATGTCAGGGACTTCAGGGTCCGTTGAAGTCATCAGCAAGAAGGACTAGTAAAGGAAGGAGAGGACTTGGTGGAGATAAAAAGTTAAGTTCCTCTTTAAACTTGGGAGAGAGAAGAGAAATGTGTGAACAGATACAGCAGTAAGTAAAATCCTTGACAGGTGTGTATACTAGAACTGGACCTTGCAAGAGAGGCAGGGGCTGGTGAACAAGTAGCAAATCTCAGCTCTGTTCCCTTCATTCCAGCAGGTTGTCTGATGTATTCTGAGAAACTTAGACCAAGATCAGCCCTTCCTGAGATCAGCTTTACTACTCCCCCCACCTCCCCACCATTAGAAACAGGATAGATGATAGATTCTAGAGAGGCAGCCATACCAGAATTAGAGGCATGGACTACTAGAGGCTCAACTACCTGGATTAAAATCTGTTCCAAGTTACTCAACTCTCTCTTAAATAGGGATAATAATGGTACCTGCTTCATGGGATTGATGTAAGGAGTAAATGTATTTACTTTATGTAAAGTGTTTAGAATGGTACCTGGCATTTAGTAAGCACCAAATAAGTGATGCTTTCATAGTTTTGAAGACTCCGTAATGAAACTCCTTAACTGACACACAAAAATTTCCCCAACTATTCCTTTGCCAAATAAAAGGTTCCTCTCACTGACATTAAAAATGTTGGATGGTTCTTATACTTAACGAGTACTATCATCAGTAAAAATAGGATATTTATACCTACTTTCATGTTTGCTCTTGAGACTGGTATACACACACACACACACACACACACACACACACACACCCCTTAGTGATACTGCTTCAACTTACGTTAAAATTGCATAGTGACAATTTATGATGAGGGCACGTCAAGGCTGACCTTGCAATCGAAGCCTATGGCTGCCTTTCCCCTGAGCTCATTTGGGTCCTCAAATCTTCTTCCACTGCAATGCATCCTCAGTGCTACATCCTTTTAGCTGAAGTCTTCAATCCCTTTTAAAATAAAACTTTTCCTGAAGGAGAGTTAAATTTTTAAGTTTTAACACTTATAATCTTCTAAAGGAAAATGGAACATAGGAAAGAGCAGGTTTGGAGGAAGAAGGGACAGGCAGGACAGACATTTACAGGGACAGCCTGTAGAGTCACCAACCTGGTGGTTATGGCTCAGGTGAGCCTGTGTACAATGATAGAGCCAATAAAGAGATAATAACATGGGCAACTAAAGAGAGCAAAGTGTATTCCTAGGTCAAACTTGAAAACCGTGGGAGTAAGAAAATTATTCCCAGGTACTGCAGGACAATCATCTGCCCGAAAATATGCAGAGATGAGTGGGAACTAGGGGCAGGATTAATCGAGAATCAGAGGACCCCGTGTTTGGAGAGCTGTGTCTGTTACAAATTGCCAGCCACTGGAAGCCCCAAGAACCTTAATGTGCTCTATTTACGTGCATGATTTTCTTGATCCTGAAGCAGCAGATCACCGGCAAGATGTCCCATCTTGGCTGTTTAACCATTAATTATGACACCATAGAGCAGCCACTGCTCCTAATACAAGGAATCTGTGCGAACCTGGGGCTAGAAATGGGAACGAATCTCCACCTAGCCATCAACTGTGCTGCACATGAACTGATGGACTATGTAAGTTTCCACTCCAGAACATTTACTTTTTGTTGCAGTCTCATTGTTTTTAAATTAGAACTCAAAAGAAGAGCCTATCTGTACGTATTTCCAAAGAAATCCTACTTTTTAAGTTAGTACCATGGGAGGGGTCCAAATATACTGGAGTTGAGAAAGGTAAGTTAACTAATGACCAGACAATAACATAACCATATAACTTTAAAAATTAACAGAAATGTCACCATAATTATATATAGAAATTCTGTAATAAAAATGTCTAAAATGGATTGCTTACATTGAAATCATGAGAACTATTAAAAATAATTTAACAAACTGGTATGTTCTGCAGAGTACATTCATTTGGTTGGTGAATGCTGAATTGGTCAAGCATAAAAAGTGGCTCAGTTGTAACTATGACTTGATAAGCCCTTCTAGACATGTGGTTCTTCGAGTTTCTGCTGGTGATTCACTTTTTTTTTTTGAATTTTATTTTATTTATTTTTTTATACAGCAGGTTCTTATCAGTTACCTATTTTGTACATATTAGTGTATACATGTCAATCCCAATCTCCTAATTCATCACACCACCACCACCCCGCCATTTTCCCCCCTTGGTGTCCATACATTTCTTCTCGACATCTGTGTCTCTATTTCCGCCTTGCAAACTGGTTCATCTGTACCATTTTTCTAGATTCCACATATATGTGTTAATATACGATATTTGTTTTTCTCTTTCTGACTTACTTCACTCAGTATGACAGACTCTAGGTCCATCCACATCTCTACAAATGACCCAATTTCGTTGCTTTTTATGGCTGAGTAATATTCCATTGTATATATTTACCACATCTTCTTTATCCATTCACCTGTCGATGGGCATTTAGGTTGCTTCCGTGACCTGGCTATTGTAAATAGTGCTGAAGTGAACATTGGGGTGCATGTGTCTTTTTTTTTTTTGCGGTACGCGGGCCTCTCACTGCTGTGGCCTCTCCCGTTGCGGAGCACAGGCTCTGGACGCGCAGGCTCAGCGGCCGTGGCTCACGGGCCCAGCCGCTCTGTGGCATGTGGGATCTTCCCGGACCGGGGCACAAACCCGTGTCCCCTGTATCGGCAGGCGGACTCTCAACCACTGCGCCAACAGGGAAGCCCTGCATGTGTCTTTTTGAATTATGGTTTTCTCTGGGTATATGCCCAGTAGTGGGATTGCTGGATCATATGGTAATTCTATTTTTAGTTTTTTAAGGAACCTCCATACTGTTCTCCATAGTGGCTGTACCAATTTACATTCCCACCAATAATGCAAGAGGGTTCCCTTTTCTCCACACCTTCTCCAGCATTTGTTGTTTGTAGATTTTCTGATGATGCCCATTCTAACTGGTGTGAGGTGATACCTCATTGTAGTTTTGATTTGCATTCTCTAATAATTAGTGATGTTGACCAGCTTTTCATGTGATTCTTGGCCATCTGTATGTCTTCTTTGGAGAAATGTCTATTTAGCTTTTCTGCCCATTTTGGATTGGGTTGTTTGTTTTTTTAATATTGAGCTGCATGAGGTGTTTATATATTTTGGAGATTAATCCTTTGTCTGTTGATTTGTTTGCAAATATTTTCTCCCATTCTGAGGGTTGTCTTTTCGTCGTGTTTGTAGTTTCCTTTTCTTTGCAAAAGCTTTTAAGTTTCATTAGGTCCCATTTGTTTATTTTTGGTTTTATTTCCATTTCTCTAGGAGGTGGCTCAAAGATCTTGCTGGGCTTCCCTGGTGGCACAGTGGTTGAGAGTCCGCCTGCCGATGCAGGGGACACGGGTTTGTGCCCCAGTCCGGGAAGATCCCACATGTCACAGAGCGGCTGGGCCCGTGAGCCATGGCCACTGAGCCTGCGCATCTGGAGCCTGTGCTCCGCAACGGAGAGGCCACAACAGTGAGAGGCCCGCATTAAAAAAAAAAAAAAAAAAGATCTTGCTGTGATTTATGTCAAAGAGTGTTCTTCCTATGTTTTCCTCTGAGAGTTTTATAGTGTCCAGCCTTACATTTAGGTTTCTAATCCATTTTGAGTTTATTTTTGTGTATGGTGTTAGGGAGTGTTCTAATTTCATTCTTTTGCATGTAGCTGTCCAGTTGCCCCAGCACCACTTATTGAAGAGACTGTCTTTTCTCCATTGTATATCCTTTCCTCCTTTGTCATAGATTAGTTGACCATAGGTGCGTGGGTTTATCTCTGGGCTTTCTATCCTGTTCCATTGATCTCTATTTCTATTTTTGTGCCAGTATCATGCTGTCTTGATTACTGTAGCTTTGTAGTATAGTTTGAAGTCAGGGAGTCTGATTCCTCCAGCTCTGTTTTTTTTCCCTCAAAACTGCTTTGGCTATTCAGGGTCTTTTGTGTCTCCATACAGATTTTAAGATTTTTTTGTTCTAGTTCTGTAAAAAATGACATTGGTAATTTGATAGGGATTGCATTGAATCTGTAGATTGCTTTGGGTAGTATAGTCATTTTCACAATATTGCTTCTTCCAATCCAACAACATGGTATATCTCTCCATCTGTTTGTTTGTATCATCTTTAATATCCTTCATCAGTGTGTTATAGTTTTCTGCATACAGGTCTTTTGTTTCCCTAGGAAGGTTTATTCCTAGGTATTTTATTCTTTTTGTTGCAATGGAAAATGGGAGTGTTTCCTTAATTTCTCTTTCAGATTTTTCATCAGTGTATAGGAATGCAAGAGATTTCTGTGCATTAATTTTGTATCCTGCAACTTTACCAAATTCATTGATTAGCTCTAGTAGTTTTCTGGTGGCCTCTTTACGATTCTCTATGTATAGTATCATGTCATCTGCAAACAGTGACAGTTTTACTTCTTCTTTTCCAATGTGTATTCCTTTTATTTCTTTTTCTTCTCTGATTGCCGTGGCTAGGACTTCCAAAGCTATGTTGAATAATAGTGGTGAGAGTGGACATCCTTATCTCATTCCTGATCTTAGAGGAAATGCTTTCAGTTTTTCACCATTGAGAATGATGTTTGCTGTGGGTTTGTCATACATGGCCTTTATTATGTTGAGGTAAGTTCCCTCTGTGCCCACTTTCTGGAGAGTTTTTATCATAAATGGGTGTTGAATTTTGTCGAAAGCTTTTTCTGCATCTATTGAGATGATCATATGGTTTTTATTCTTCAATTTGTTAATATGGTGTATCACATTGATTGATTTGCGTATATTGAAGAATCCTTGCATCCCTGGGATAAATTCCACTTGATCATGGTGTATGATCCTTTTAATGTGTTGTTGGATTCTGTTTGCTAGTATTTTGTTGAGGATTTTTGCATCTATATTCATCAGTGATATTGATCTGTAATTTTCTTTTTTTGTAGTATCTTTGTCTGGTTTTGGTATCAGGGTGATGGTGGCCTCATAGAATGAGTTTGAGAGTGTTCCTTACTCTGCAATTTTTGGGAAGAGTTTGAGAAGAATGGGTGTTAGTTCTTCTCTAAATGTTTGATAGAATTCAACTGTGAAGCCATCTGGTCCTGGACTTTTGTTTGTTGCAAGATTTTTAATCACAGTTTCAATTTCATTACTTGTGATTGGTCTGTTCATATTTTCTGTTTCTTCCTGGTTCAGTCTTGGAAGGTTATACCTTTCTAAGAATTCATCCATTTCTTCCAGGTTGTCCATTTTGTTGGCATAGAGTTGCTTGCAGTAGTCTCTTAGGATGCTTTGTATTTCTGCGGTTTCTGTTGTAACTTCTCCTTTTTCACTTCTAATTTTATTGATTTGAGTCCTCTTCCTTTTTTTCTTGATAAGTCTGGCTAATGGTTTATCAATTTTGTTTATCTTCTTAAAGAACCAGCTTTTAGTTTTATTGATCTTTGCTATTGTTTTCTTTGTTTCTATTTCATTTATTTCTGCTCTGATCTTTATGATTTCTTTCCTTCTGCTAACTTTGGGTTTTGTTTGTTCTTCTTTCTCTAGTTCCCTCAGGTGTAAGGTTAGATTGTTTATTTGAGATTTTTGTTGTTTCTTGAGGTAGGCTTGTATTGCTATAAACTTCCCTCTTAGAACTGCTTTTGCTGCATCCCATAGGTTTTGGATCGTCGTGTTTTCATTGTCATTTGTGTCTAGGTACTTTTTGATTTCCTCTTTGATTTCTTCAGTGATCTCTTGGTTATTTAGTAACGTACTGTTTAGCCTCCATGTGTTTGTGTTTTTTACATTTTTTTCCCTGTAACTGATTTCTAATCTCATAGCATTGTGGTCAAAAAAGATGCTTGATATGATTTTAGTTTTCTTAAATTTACTGAGGCTTGATTTGTGACCCAAGATGTGATCTATCCTGGAGAATGTGCTATGCGCACTTGAGAAGAAAATGTTATCTGCATTTTTTGGATGGAATGTCCTAAAAATATCAAGGAAATCTATCTGGTCTATTGTGTCATTTAAAGCTTGTTTCCTTATTAATTTTCTGTTTGGATGATCTGTCCATTGGTGTAAGTGAGGTGTTAAAGTCCCCCACAATTATTGTGTTTCTGTTGATTTCCTCTTTTATAGCTGTTAGCAGTTGCCTTATGTATTGAGGTGCTCCTATGTTGGGTGCATCTATAGTTATAATTGTTATATCTTCTTCTTGGATTGATCCCTTGATCATTATGTAGTGTCCTTCCTTGTCTCTTGTAACATTCTTTATTTTAAAGTCTATTTTATCTGATATGAGTATTGCTACTCCAGCTTTCTTTTGATTTCTATTTGCATGGAATATCTTTTTCCATCCCCTCACTTTCAGTCTGTATGTGTCCCTAGGTCTGAAGTGGGTCTCTTGTAGACAGCATATAGATGGGTCTTGTTTTTGTATACATTCAGCAAACCTGTGTCTTTTGGTTGGAAAATTTAATCCATTCACGTTTAAGGTAATTATTTATATGTATGTTCCTATCACCATTTTCTTAATTGGTTTGGGTTTGTTTTTGTAGGTCCTTTTCTTCTCTTGTGTTTCCCACTTAGAGAAGTTCCTTTAGCATTTGTTGTAGAGCTGGCTTGGTGGTGCTGAATTCTCTTAGCGTTTGCTTGTCTGTAAAGCTTTTGATTTCTCCATTGAATCTGAATGAGATGCTTGCCAGGTAGAGTAATCTTGGTTGTAGGTTCTTCCCTTTCATCACTTTAAGTATATCATGCCAGTCCCTTCTGGCTTGTAGAGTTTCTGCTGAGAAATCAGCTGTTAACCTGATGGGAGTTCCCTTGTATGTTATTTTTCATTTTTCTCTTGTTGCTTTCAGTAATTTTTCTTTGTCTTTAATTTTTGCCAATTTGATTACTATGTGTCTCGGCATGTTTCTCCTTGGGTTTATCCTGCCTGGGACTCTCTGTTCTTCCTGGACTTGGGTGGCTATTTCCTTTCCCATGTTAGGGAAGTTTTCAACTATAATCTCTTCAAATATTTTCTCAGGTCTCTTCTCTCTCTTCTCCTTCTGGGACCCCTATAACGTGAATGGTGTTTAATGTTGTCCCAGAGGTCTCTTAGGGTGTCTTCATTTCTTTTCATTCTTTTTTCTTTATTCTGTTCTGCAGCAGTGAATTCCACCATTCTGTCTTCCAGGTCACTTATCCGTTCTTCTGCCTCAGTTATTCTGCTATTGATTCCTTCTAGTGTATTTTTCATTTCAGTTATTGTAGTGTTCATCTCTGTTTGTTCTTTAATTCTTCTAGGTCTTTGTTAAACATTTCTTGCATCCTCTCGATCTTTGCCTCCATTCTTTTTCTGAGGTCCTGGATCATCTTCACTATCATTATTCTGAATTCTTTTTCTGGAAAGCATATCTCCACTTCATTTAGTTGTTTTTCAGGGGTTTTATCTTGTTCCTTCATCTGGTACATAGCCCTCTGCCTTTTCATCTTGTCTATGTTTCTGTGAATGTGGTTTTTGTTCCACAGGCTGCAGGATTATAGTTCTTCTTGCTTCTGCTGTCTGCCCTCTCTCAAATTTTAAATATAAAAGTATTTCTAAGTTATTGAAGTTTTTGGAGAATAATTAATAATAGTAATTAATGTCAAATTCAGGGCACATGACCAAATACGATTCCACTTTAATTTGTGATTCTTTTAACTTCAAAGGAAATCTTGAATAGTATATAAGAAAACTAAGTTTCAGCTGACTTTTAAAAGTTTTTACTTTCCTAAAGAAACTAAGCGCATAAAGGAATATTTAATGTAATTTCGTATTCTTCACATAATCATTGGTTCCTAGGCATACCAGTAAGAGAAATAATTGCATGTTTTCATCAGCAACGTATACCAAGAACTATGAAAATACTGACTGCTAGTGTTAACTAGAATGGGTATTTATTGCTTATATTCAGTAAAATGCTTTAGCTTGATATCAGATAATTCTTACAGTGTTAGTTCAAAATCATTATCACCTCCTCTCTGACAAGATAGGATTGCATATGTTTTGCAGTATAGAAACTGAGAGTTCTTGCTGCTATATTTTACGTGAAAAGACGCATAGAATCTTTTCAATGATGGACTTATTAGGAGCCTGCTTAATTCCAATGGAATCCATTCTATTAGCAGCAACAGGAAGGCATTAATAAATCAAAGAGCCATTCTGGTCCATTCCACCTCCCTCCCAGTACCTAAGTATCCCAGGTGCCATCCCTGGATACAGACTTGGACTGGACATAAGGGTGCTGTGTTTACAGAGACTACACTAGATCCTCCAGCTTTGTTTACTCCTATGCTTAATGACTCGGGGGTGTTCTAGACTTCAAATGAATGGGTTGCACTAGAACTCCACTTTCAAAACAATATTGTTACTACTAGAACTTGCATGCTTGCCTTCATGTAAACCTCTTTACATTTCATATTGGTTGTTAGTATCTCAAAAGCTTAGCCCCGCTTTCAAATTTTAGAATATTTACAGTAAACAAGCTATTCATTCACTGTGAGCTGAAGGATGGTATTTCTAGTGAGTAGGCAGGTCTGCATTGCTATTCTGTTTATGAATTTATGTTATTGCCCATCTATCCAAGCAGTATCTGGCACCACGTTACAAAACTTAAATAAGAAATTACTCCCCTCCTACTCTTTACTCGTTTTTTTTGTGCAGAAGGCTTCATCTGAAGTCAGTGGGAAATCTATGGGGCATCCAGAGGAATGCTGACTTGATTTTCCCAGGTTGACATTTAACATATATTTAAAGTAAAATGCATAGATTTCTCAGGTGAATGTGGCCTGGAAATAATCTGTTTGCAGTCTTTTATATAAAATGAATGAAAATGAATTTGAATCACATCTTTAATGTTTGCAGAATTCATCATTTATCCTTTAATATCTTCCTTATACTTATCAGAGTAAAGGAAAGTATGAAGTGATGATGGGAACCTACAAAAATGCAGCTGAGATGGTTGACCTGTATGTGGAGCTGATCAACAAGTTCCCTTCAATTATTGCCTTAATTGATCCTTTCAGGAAGGAGGTAACAGGATTCAACTTGAATTTTATAATAAAACAGAATAAAATATTTCTTTTGGATCTGTAGATTTGAAATGTGTTGTAATTTGGGCTGGGGCTGAGTTGCTTTATTTTGGCATTTTTGAGAAAAGGCACTTACTAAGCAAATGAATAGCAGAAACACACAGGAGTGTGCCTGTCTATGGAATGAAACAAGTATCTCCCAGCACTTCAGGAATACCTGGGTATTTACGAGCAGCCTAACTGATGGCAGGCGAGCCCAATGTGCTAGCGGGTGTTTCAATAGGTTAATCACATATCATTTCCAAGTGCTCATGGAAACAGGACTTCAACTAGGCCAAATGTTTTTTAAACCTAAATCCAGTTACTATGCATGCACAGAAATTACAAAACCATATTTTTAAAAGGTGTGAGATATTGAGGTTTCTGATTTATTCACACTAATGCACCTAATGCATTTTTTCACACTAATGCAGGGTTGTTTATGTGCCATAGAACTCTCTCTTCCTAACCCACTTAAACTTCAAAACTTACATTCTTGATTTTATGAATTTGAGAACCATTAGATATAGTGAGCTGGTACCCTCTTTGAGACAACTCACCTATTTAAATTTGAGGGACAAAGAGAATGCTGGATCTTACTGGAGCCCCAGGCTCTCTCAGTCCCATCTTTCCTTTCACAGACTGTGCTACACCCCAGCACTTGTGGAAGATGCTGAGCCTAGTTCTTTAATCTTGCCAGACCTATCTTCTGCTTCTTGTCCCAAGGCTCTGGCCACAGCTCTTTTTAATGCGATAAGATGTACCTGCATGGTCTGTTCTAATGGGACAGGTTGAAATCTGGTACAATGGCTGGGAAGACTGTATATTACTATTTAAATAATGAGCATTTCATTTCATTTGGTGGTCTCACCAATAAAAAATAAGGGTGTTGGGAATGAGGGTCTACATCCCCGCAGGCTCATTTCCTTCAGTTTCCTTTTTACCAGAAATAACACTAAAATCTCCTAACCAGCCAGTCTTCAGCAGCATCATGGATAACACAGTGGGTAGGAAGAGCCTGTGCTTGAACGACATAATTAATGTGGAGAATAGCATTTAATGTGTATTAACATTTTATTCACTAGATCTTCAAGCTCAAATTTAATCACTCTAAGTTTCTGTTCCATGAAGCTTGTTAATTTGTGTGGCTGTGGTATGGGCAACATGAAGCCGCAGATGCAAACAAACCAAGCTCCCCACCCCTGTTTTGTGTGTCTCAGAAAGGTGTGTAACTGATTACGTGCTGTATGATTCCTGTCGTTTTGTGATGATGTCCCCTACGTTGTAATGATCAGTTCTTAAATATTTACCCAGGACTCTGAACAGTGGGACAGCACCTACAATGCTCTTGGCTCCAAGTGTTACATAATTGCAGGCACCGCATCCAAAAGCATCTCTAAACTTCTAGAGGATGGGAACGTCGGCATCCTCAGATGCAGCGGGCTGATCGTAAAACACACAAATCAAACTACGATGTCCGACTTGGTGGAAATGACCAATCTTATTGACAGTGAGTAAAAGTATAGCTCTGAAAGACTCATAATGAACTTAAATATGCAGTATATCAGTTAATGAAAAGCATGGAATAAATCTTGGAAGAAAAATACACCCCAACCATTTGTGAGTGATTCGGTACTGGAAAACAAAACGCAGCTTACTACTGATTCACTTCATAATGTTCCAGTAACAGCCCCGCCCGGGGGCCCTCCCCTTCAGGGAGGGCTAATGCAAACAGGTGGCTGAGGCCACAGCCCTCTCAGCTTCACAAGACACCACAGTGATTTTTTTTTCAATCACTAGCCCACAATGGCTTTTTTTCAACTCCTCAAAAGTTTCAAACTTTTTACAGCCTTGAGGTCTTTGAACATGCTGTTCCTTCGGCCTAAAATGCTTTGCCCTGTACCATTTAGTTGGCTAACTATTCCTTCAGGTCTTTTTGCCTTAAATGAAACCTCTTCAGGTCTACATGCCTTCCCTGACTTCCCCCACCCCTCACTGGTTGCTCTGAACCTTTCTTATCCTATATTTTCAATTATAGTACTGTTCACAATTACTTGTAGGCTATTTAACGTCTGGTATCCTCCACTAGACTGTAAACTCCCAGGAGTTCATGGGAGTTTTGTTCACTTATGCACAGGGCCTGAAACATGCATATCGTGAGTGGGTCTCAGGAACTAGGCAGCAGGCTGGTCTCAGACCTGGAGCAGGACTCAGAGCGAGCCTGGCAGCCAAGGGCCTGGGCTGGTGCCAGAGGATGGAATGAAATGCCTGTAGTCCCTTAGCATGCAGGCTGCCCTGGTCTACGGCCCAGACAGGGTGGCGTGCAGGTGGTGGATGGAATGCCCCAAGGCCTGGTCTTTCCTCCTGGGCCTACCTCTCAAGCAGCCATTCTGTCATCCACTCCAGATAGCTGCTGTAACTCCTGCCTGTAAGACACAACTCTGTCACCATAAGAAGAACTTTGGCTTTGCAGTCTTGTAGACTGTGCAAATTTTAAGGGGTTTTGAGATCTTCAAGTGATTGATTAAATACTATCAGCACTGCTTTCCTAATAAGTTAACATTCCGAACGACAGATTCCTTTGAATAAAATTTTACATGAATTGTGAAATCCATTATTTCGGCATATGATGGCCTTGCACTTACTGTATATTTTGACTCAAAGATGCACATTGAACATGATTGACCTTAAATTGTGTCTTACAGCTTAGAAATGCATCAGTCTAATTTGAGCATTTTCCCTCTACAGTGGTAATAATGGTGCCTCTTACAATTTATGGTATGTTAAATTTGATGAAACATGGCATTCATTTAATATTTATCATCTAAACTACTGCAAAGGGGTAAACAAATAAAATCAGGGTAGTAAAAATGCAAACGTTTGGGTTAGAATTCTCAGGTGGTCAAATAATTGACTCTTCGCAGTTTTAAATCTCTGGCAAATTTTAAATTTTGATCCCAGAGGCTCATATATTTGATGATTGTTTCCATACGATCTAAAACTGAAAAGAATTCCTCTGCTCATAGGTAAGAAGCACATCGCTGTCTTTGGAAGTGCAGAAGGAGAGTCGTCTGATGACAGCCTTGTCGATTTGGTAAGTGCTGAAAACCGGTCAATTGCAGAATTGCCAAGACACTGCTTTTATCCCGAATTGGTATTTCAGAGAAAGGCGGTCTGTGGCAGAGAAAGTCATGTAACCTTTTATGAAACAGACTTGCTCCCTCCCAGAGAGCTAATCTTTGAACTTTTAAAAAGAAGAAAAATTGAAGTCCTGGTAAAATGATGAGCACACTTAAATGGCTGGGGTGTGCACGTGCAATCTTACCTCCTAAAATGAAGTAAGCAAGGCCAGAATGCTCTTAGATAAAAATCAGCATGCTTACATGACTAGTAGAGCATCTGATGTACAGTCACACTCTCTCTCTACCTTTGACACTTTCAGCTTACAAGCAGGCCACTTTACTCATGTAACAAAATGAGAAATTAATTTAATGAGAGCAAAAACAAAACAGCACACAGGGGCAGTGTCCTTTCTCCCTAAAGAACTGTTTTTAGTTTAGCAAAATATGACTCCATTTAAAATAAGCTGTTCCCTCACCTCTTTAGGCCGTTGGACTTGGTGTCCGGTTTATCAAGTTGGGAGGTCTTTCTCGTGGCGAACGGGTGACTAAGTACAATCGCCTCTTTACTATAGAGGAAGAACTTGTCCAGAATGGAACACTGGGTATGTGCTGCTTTCTTGCTTAGTTTCACTTAGCCATGAATAAGAGAACAAAGATTGGGAGATGGGGGAATAGAAGTCTCTCGGCAGGAGGGCAGGGAAATCCAAAGACTATAAATAAGTGCTGACAAAACTAGGATGGCATTTGCCACGTGTATTGTTTTCTTAATGGATTATCTATTTACCTGAATGTTTAAAACTCTAGCCCTAATCTTGATGAATAGGCTGTGTGATGCTTTTCAATAGACTTAATTGATTGGAATTTCCAAGCCTACCTTTTGTTATGGTCCAAATTATACTTAAGGTTTTTCTGCACAGCCCAGGAAAGTTAAAGGTGGATGTTTTCCTGGTGGTTCTTGGCAACAACTCGTTTTACTCAAGTAAATAGCATGTTAATTTAATGTACCTTGGAAAGGCTATGGTCTCAAGAGAGATGAACCAATCATTTACGACATCAAACTTTGTAAATCTGCATGGGTAGAAGCACCTTATGTACTGGCTAATTGGAGAGCAACACCCCAAATATACATTTTTACTCTATATATTACTGACTGTGATAGCCAAAACAAAGCATGCAAAGACATTTAAAGAGACCAATAGTTGTCTCTGAAATTCTAAAACTATTTTGTATTTTAAAATAGAATTGATATACTGCAAAAAAGTATGTTAATTAAGCAGTGCTGACATACTTGTATACCATAAATGAAACTATTAAATGAGATAGATGTATTATAGAATGTATTGTGGAACATACCGATTATTGAATATGAAAGCAAGGAAGTACTATTTTGTGACTAATAGGAATTTCTTTAAAAGCGACCAAGAGAAATAGTAATTATTAATTTGTCACGTTTAACATAGGTAATGACCTTGTTTCCTAGAAAACAAAGATATAATTGGGAGACTATTTCTAAGTCATGCGAGGGCAGTCAAAATTTACTTTGTATTGTTTAGTGTGTAACAGTCAAAAGTTACTTTGTATTGTTTAGTAGGTAACATGAAGGCTTGTTTTTTCAAATAGGTAAAATTATACTGTTCCTACATATCAGTCTGATTTTTTGTCATCCTGACTTGTGGAAGCTTTAGGTTCCTTCAGTGACCTATCACATTTCCAGCCAGACTTCACCACAAGGGAAACAGCTGCTTCAGGGCATCAAAAAGGACTCTAGTGACTGGAGGCCCAGCCCCTCCCTGGTGACAGTGCCAGCCCCTGAGCATTCCGGAATGGATTAACAGATTAATGAGGATTTCGCTGACATTGGCAGTGGTCAATAAATATGAAGGGGACCAAAAAACTGGAAAACCAAATCACTGCACTGAGAGATTGAGTAGGAAATCTTGTCAAAAGCTCAGTCATTAAAACACTCTCCCTGCCCAGAACACATGGAACCTGACTGGAATAGTCTTAAGTCCTCAGTGGTTTACCTTGGAATAGTTAGTTGGCAATGGTCTGTCTCACGCAGAGTACCAGCCTTTCCTCTAGTTCATCTTCCTCTTATCCTTTGCTGCTCAGCCTCTGCCCAAAGTCTGCTGTAAACCAAATGTTCCAGAATGTTGTCTAAGGGTACACTGCAAACTCAAGTGTATTGCAGTTAATGTATAAACAACGACATGCCCACTTTAAGGTGGTTCTACAATCCTTCCTAATGGTGATGTGACACCTCTGGACAGTTCTAAAGATGATCTCCTTTAAATCATGTAACAAAGAACGTCAAAATTGGCACCACTGGATTAGACAGTAAAATTTATTGTTGTTTTTAATAGGTTTCAATGAAGAACACACATTTTTCTACTTGAATGAGGAAGCCGAAAAGGCTGCCATGGCTGGTGAGCTTCCTGAGCCCCCGGAGCCCATCTTCGCCACAGAAGTTGTGGAGGAATCAGCCAAAACATGAGTGTCTTCCAGACGGGCTGCACACGCCCCAGCTGACAGACACACCACTGTATTATTAGACTGGGAGCTCTCAAGTGTGTCTTCATTTTGGTTTTGCTCTAAAACTTCACTAACTTGTGTGCTTTTTCTTCTTTTAATTTCACTGTTTGGTGAAATACAGAGATAGTATTTTGTCCGGAATTACACCTGTGAACCTTGTCTTCTGGCCATCACGTTCCTACGGGGATCTTGTTTGTATACGAGCTCTCCTGTCCATTTTGGGGGGTCATGACCTAGTAAAAGAGTACAATATTTTTGCCACCAACTCCACACTCAGTTCAAATACCTCATACTTTACAAGTCAGAACATTTCTGAAAAAAATCTTTCACACTAGGAGCTCTCTCTGCCAGGAAGGTGTACATCTTCTGTTTCATGGATTTTTTAAGAGCGAATAGCTTCCTCTCACTTTCCTACCCTTAATTCCCTTTTCTTTGATTCCCATCTTTTTCTAAATTTTAGTTGTTCATCTATCATTTATATCTTTGGGGGTCTCCTCAGATCCTTTTTGGAACAAGAATGAGCATAAGTGAGTAAACACATCAATGAATGAATATTCTTAAAGCAATTAAATGCCCAATCATTTTTACTACAGTATCTAGTAGGTGACTAAAAATGATGCAACATATAGATTGGCTGAATTGTCTCTTGTGAAAGCCAGTATCAGGGTTATAGCAGAGGATGACCAGAAATAAACATATTCAAACACATACCTATAGATATAATATCCAACTGCTTTATATGATTTAGATTCTCTGTTCAAACTGTTACCTTTTGTCTTTCCCCCAAATTATATAAATTGCTATGTACTGACCTGTGGGAGAGTTGGCTAAGTTTAGATTTCTGATATATTCCATAAGTTTTTACTAAGCATACTGAGGACCTCTCCTTTTGAAGAGTACTAAGAGGGGAAGGTAATGGCCTTACGGCAGAGCCAAGGCCTTACTCTAAAAGCAGTGATTTAAAATAGGTTCAGTTGCAGATTCTCTCAGAGCACAGGGCAGGAGAACTGGTTGGTATCACTCTAAGTTGGGAGAACTGTGTCACAGTTTGTTGTTGCTACTGCCTTTCCCGATGCTTAGCAATAAACAACGGATGAGTGTTCAGATAGCCTCTGCACATGTACACACACACACACACACAGATGAAATATGGGAGATCGTATGAGAGTATGCCCTGGAAATGTGACAAAAATTATAATTAAATGAATGAAACTAGAGAAAAAAGGTAGAACCAAGTTAATAACTGAATAACTACATTAAACTAACCAAAGAGGTGATTTATTACCTCACCAAGTCAACACTTTAATTTCAGCGCTGAGCACAGCCTACTCACCGTTTCCTTACTTGAGGATTGGGGTCACCAATGGATGTGCAGCATTTCAAGTTTTTGAAAGTGATAAGCATTGTTTCTATTTATATATTTTCTCTCTCTCTCTACATATATGTTAAAGGATATAAATAAATATAAAACATATATATATCATCATACCCTATATTAAAAAATGGCAGTGGGACTGGGAAATGTTAGTGCTCCGAAGAAACTTCAAACCAAATCCAATCCTTAAGTAAGGGCTGCCTGATGATCTTCCTAAGGTCAGCGATGATAAGAGACAGTTATCCATTCTCCACAACTTATTGCCATATAAACTGAACCTGTTCCACGACGAAAGTGATTAAACATGTATAGTGTGCGTTTATAAAAATCATCCGAACTTTGTTTTTAAGATTCTGTGATACAGACTATACACTATACCTAACATACAACCTAAAAATGGTCTGAAAGATTAACAATAATCTCTACCTGTACTACTCCATTTCTAACAAACATTTACTGTTAACAAAACAGGTGAGGAAGGAGGAATTCCTGGCGAGTAGCCAGAGCCAAAACACACATCTTGTTTTCCTCAACAGGCCAATCAAGGCGGGTGGTTACAGCCCTGCTAATTCCCTCCACAGGACTGATCAACGGCTGAAACCACTGTAGGTGAGGAGTTTATGTGAGACTACCTCAGATACAAAAGGATGCTAGAATTAATTTTAGCAAATTAATTTTAAATGCTTTGTGATGTTGGTGAAGAAATAAGCAGCTCAGAAAAGGCAAGAACACTTTCAAAATACTGCACCAGTGACTAAATGTTGCTTGGTCCAGCTAACACAGTTCACAAATGGTTAACTCCTTACCCTGGAAAGGGTGTGTGATTAAATATGGAATGACAAGTGTACATATTTTTATATTCCTAAATATGTGTAAGACACATGCCAGCAGACTGGTAACAGACACAGGAATGCAGAAAGCAGGAAGAAACAAAGAATAGAATTCCTCAAAATAAACCATTTTGTGGATTATTAAAAATTACTAAAGTTATAAAGTCTTACACAATTTTCATATTAAAGAATGTCAAGTTTGGGGAACTAAACCAAAAATGTCAATAACCACAATTGACCTTTAATAGGAAACTGTTGGTGCTTTTTAATAAGTGTGGTGAGGAGAGTTCAAATCACAGCATAACAGAACTTGTTTAAGTGAATTAATGCAGTTTGTAGTTAGTATATCATATAGCAGTATTATTCAATTAGGGGAAATCACAGTTGAAAAACATTACATTTTAATTCCCTATGAGTAAACTGATAAGTAACTGTAAAATCATCACTGGAAAAACATGGAAACAATCAAGCATAACGAGCCTACAGAAAGATAATTATCTCCAAATTTAGGAAGTACATTTACCTGCCTATTCACCTTTTCAAGCCTATGTTTAGCATACGTGCAAAATAAAATACAACTACTGCAATTATTACTATCATTTTCTTTTGCCCTTAGGTGAGAAACACCTGACAGCTTCATGCTGAGCTATGCTAACAAAACGAAACCTTTCACTTTCTTTAATAGTAAAATTACCATTACTGAATCACTGTCATAAAAAATGCACTCAAGTACATTACCACTTATTTTAAACAAACACCAGTTTTGAAACAATCAACTTTGAAAAGCTGCATAAGTGCTTTTTTTAATCCCTGATTACATTTGTATTACTCACTGTGGTAGACTGAAACATTGTATTTTTAGAGACTACCACCTAATTTCTTTAAAGAGAACAACAGACCTGTGTAATGTAGAACAGCAGTGAAGCAAGACAATTGTATGCCTGTCACCCATCTTCACTGTACATAAGAACTGTGATAAAATATGGTCCTTGTGCCACATGAGTCCATGAGAAAACAATTAACTCACAGCACAGAGCACGCGGCTTATCAAGATAATACTCTATTAATTCAGGGTTTGGACTTTCACCTCAGTTCTGCCTTCTGGCCACTAGAGCCTTCCCCCCAAAGTCCTTGGGAGGCTGTGGACACAATCAATAGTATGTGTTTTGCATCCCCCAGTTAATAATGTGTGTAATTAACACTGGGTATGGGACTACTAGTTTGACATCAGCTCCTGAATTTTAAGCTTATCTCAGTATATCCTAGAAAGCAATTTGTATGCCACAGTGCCTAACCATTTCCATGCTACTGAAGTTTCTCCATCAAAAAAGGATCAGACCCAAAACAGAAGCTTCTTTGGGGGCTTTTAAAATCACCTTAAGCTAGTCACTTCTGTTTATCCAATTACACACAAGTGCTGCAAACTTTCATCATTACATTTGATTAGTGGTATGCACATTACCTAAAAAGATGACATGAATTTTTTGTAAACTTCTAAAAGAAGTCACACTTAATACAGTAACTAGAAAAAAATCTTATCCCTATAAAGATTTAAAAAACTACAAAGAATGTGTACTTTGCTAAATAGCTTACTTATAAGTGAACTTACAAAAGTGACATCAAAAAAGAACCTATACTCTGAATATAGTGACAAGAACAGAATGTCTATAGCCCTTGCCAATACACCAAAACTAAATCATGTGCTTGTTGAAAAGGACTTCTGAACATATCCGCCTTCTGGTTTATGGATCAGCAGTTGGAGCTGTCTGTATCTCTTATTTTTTCAACACTGTCTTCTTTGTCTTCTGGTTTAATTTCACCTTCATCATCCTTGTGTTGAGCTGGATCTTTTTCAGCGACCTGGTCTTTGGTTTGGGGTTCATATGTGGAAACAGGATCTAAAACTACAACTGGTTCAGCTTGTTTTTCACTGCCAATGTATTGTTTCCTGCATCCAGTGTTACTGGGAGGCCTAGGGGATGAACAGTTAAACAAAAAAATTAAAAGCAGAGAGAGAAAACATTTATCTTTCAGATTCCTGGATTCAGATGAGCAAAAACCCCAAAACGTTCTAAGTCTAATCAACATGCAAAAAGTGGTCTTTGAGGTGCCAGCCATTACAAAAAAAAAAAAGCTATTAGATTACATATTAGGAGCACAAGGCCAGAAGACGGAAAAAGAGCAATTAACTGCATAAATGTTAAAAAGCCAAATGCACCTACCTGCTTAATTGCATGCTCTTCTCACAGAAGCACAAAGCTCACGGATACTCTGTGCCACCTCCCCACTGCCTGCCGCCCCCAGACTCCTGTCCCACCCCCACTTAGCTGGAAGGAGCGAGTTAACCCCTCCCTTGTGTGCCGGGGTACATGTGATTGCAGATTAGTTCTAAGACTGCAGCAAGGAGGGAAATAAACCACTCCCATCCCTGATGGGCAGCTGAGAGATATGCCAGCTGCTGCCATTACTGGCAAGAACAACTCTGGTCAGACCTGTGGAGGTATGAGGGAAGGAACAAAAGCAGATGGGAGAATCCAGAGAAGAAGTTGAAATGCTAAGTTACCATACACTTTTTCTAAAAAAGGAGAATCATGTTTGAGAAATTTCTTATTGAATTTCAAATGCAGTTTCTTTTTCCACTGAGGTTCCCTTTCTTCTCTTCTAAGAAGCTACTGCTTCTCAAGCTAAATGGGCAACAATTTCCTTGTGGAAACAGATGTCCTGAAACACTCTTCTCTTTTCACGTGTCAGGAAATTAGGCTGTGGGCACCTAGTCCTCTCAGAAGTCAGGTCAGAAGCCACCACCTGAAGGTACTGGACTGCTGACCTGATGCCTGGAGGTTGAAGGGTGTGTAGTAGGCAGGGCAGAGGCTATTCAGACTTATCTGGTCTTCTTGGCAAATGCTGGGATACTAACCATGACCCAGCACGCCACTGTCCCACTTCCACCTCTGGATGTCAGGATGTGTACTGGTGAACTGTTGGCCAGGGTCTGCCCATTGCTCTACCAGCCCCTCACCAGGACTTGATTTCTACTAGTCCCTGACCCCTAGCTCAGATCTGCTGGTTAGACACTCTCTTACCACCTAATACTTGTCCCTTGTTGGATTTACCACAGTTATAATTAAATACTGGCAACCAGCTGTTTAATGTCTCTCTCTTCAAATAAAATGTAAACATCCATGAGGTGGACTGTTCAGCTTTGTTCACAGATCTATGCCAGCATCCAGCGCAGATCCATTTGTGGAGTAAACAAATGAGCAAATACTAATGAACTACTGTGTGTGAAAGGCTCAGAATGAATGTGCAGAAACCAAGGCTTTGGTGTGAGTAGGTCTGAAGGTCTCTCTTATACAACAGAAGTAACAGAACAAATGATCAACTATTGAGACAAAGTGGCCTGCACGATCCAGCCACAGGTACCAAAACTCAAACCCAGTGACCTCAGTTTCATCACCTGGTACTATGAGATCTGTCCAAATGTCTGAAAACCACTCCATAGGGCTATCCAGTTCTACCATGTGACTTGATCATCATTCATAAGTGACTAGCACATAACTGTCTTCTTTGGAGGCCGTAAAAGCAAAGAGATGACCTGAGAGGAAAGCTATACTGTAGTGAGGACAGATTCCTTTATTTTTGCCTGGATTTGTCAACACCCTTGTCATTAGAAAACACCATGACACTGCCCATCTACCTTGGCCCATCCACTTCTCAAGATATCTGTTACTGTGCGTTGGGAATCAATATGGGATGTAGTTGGTATCTGGCTTGACTTTCTCTGACCCAGGCAACACCTGGAAGGCTCAGTCCATTAGGGTATGGTCAGAGAAGCAAAACCCCCATGAATGGCATAAAGGATTCATTATAGGCATTAGACCTCAGGCAATGGAGCGAGTGAGTTAGTTAGGCAGTCTACGTGAGTCTGTTGCCTCTGTGTATTATGCTGGGCCTGAAATCAGCAGGTCTTGCAGCTGAAAAGGAACTTGGGTGAAAAGTGGCAAGAAGCTGAGGACAAACCAGAGCAGCACCTGTCTTTCACAGTCACCAATCCCGATGATGCAGATGAGCTGCAGGATAAACTGGAGCCCTTCCACATGGAATTTGCACATGCACCTGGCCTAAGATTTGGGGAAGCTGGAAGGGAGATGTGGGGAGCTGGAGAAACTGTGGGCCAGCTGTGCCACATGCCAACTAGGTGACAACGCACATGAATTGTAAAAGAGCCTGCCCTACGCAGACTTTTGGGAGCATTAAAAAAAAAAAAAAGACTATTATGTCACTCCCACTTTCTAAATCTCGTGCAAATTTCTCCTGTAGACAACCCTAACCTGGAAACAAATGGGAAAGGGAATTTTCGGAAATGAAGTTCCAAGTTCTGGCCTAGCTAAAGTTGTTACAGTCAAAGCCACACAAAGTCTGCTGGTCAAGTCCCCAGTGTGGTTCCACTACCCTGGGTCTAAGCCTCATTGTATAGAAGCCAGCCAGTCTGCTCTACGCATGCAAAGGAAGTATCCATCTCATTCTAGGTGAGCAACTTCCATCAACCCATACTGACCTTCATCACTTTTGTAGAACTACCATGGAAGTTCTCATGCCCATGTGTGTCTGCAGATGAAGGGGTGGTAAACACATCCTAAAATGCTTTCTTCATCAGCTGGAGGCTGAAAACTTCGAGGGAGCTCTCAGGGCTCCACAACAGCAACAAATGATGTTGACTGAACTGAAAACTCAGAAACTTTGTATTGCCAGGCTGAAACTGTCCTGGAATTGTCTCAGTCCAGAGAACTGTTCTTTCCTGAAGTAGGCTTCTTAATAATAGATTAATCTATTATTAAGTCACCTGTACACTCCAATTTGAGAACACCTTTATTATCACTGAACTTGGCACAGTGGAAAATTATGTGTTGAGAATCAGAGTAACTACTTTCTTGAAGATAATGACCACTGACTTGGAATCCCAATGGCTTAAGGCTAAAAGGGACTATGGCAATCATCTAGTCCAACTAGTCCTTTTACAGATGAGGAAAATGAGGTTTGGAGAGAGGGAAAGCCTGACCTAAAATTATACAGCTTATCAGTGGCAGAGCCAGGACAAGAATCAGAAGCTCCTATCTTCCTGTTCCTGATTTTTCCACAACATCACACAGCTATTTACCAAAGGCATCTTCCAAAAACACGATAATGATGCCACAGGCTAATTCTGGCATGTTTACTGATTCTTTCTGAATCCCTGTTTTCAGCTTCATCTTTCAGAACTATAAATATAAAATCCATCCCTTCAAGCTACCCCTCGTTTTTTGTTGGTTTTTTTTTTTCCTTTGTGACTTAAAGCTAGCTCTTCCTGGTTTGACATCATTAAGTCCATTCCTGGTTCCCATGGGGAGCTGCCCAGGGCTCCTTCTGGAATGAAGGGCCTTCCTCCTAGGCTTCATTTCTAACTCCATTCCCATCTCATGGGAAGAGCCAGAAAGCTCCATCAGTGATGTTGCCAAGAACCCAGGCTCTTGCTCTAGGCAGCCATAGTGGCAGGTTCTACAA
Source organism: Leucopleurus acutus (assembly GCF_964270905.1). Taxonomy (NCBI): domain Eukaryota; kingdom Metazoa; phylum Chordata; class Mammalia; order Artiodactyla; family Delphinidae; genus Leucopleurus; species Leucopleurus acutus. The sequence goes on along the minus strand of NC_139156.1, from coordinate 13,872,321 downwards.
GGTTAAATCTGAAGCTTCTCCCCCAAGGTGAAAATCCCAGCTGCTCAAATGCAACAATCCAATGGGAATTGCCGTATACTATTGTTCCATTCAATTTTTCTTCTTTAATTCTTCATCTAAGAGCAATGACCACAAATAAGGAATTAAAATTCAGTATTCATAAAACGTACGGCAGACCTTCTCCTGTATGCTGCAAAATCTCCAAGTAAAACTTAAATTTTATAGGTGACATAAAGACTAAAATCATGGAATGTTCAGTCTGAGAGGGATTACTGACATGAACTAGTCCAGCCTTTTCATTTGTCAGGTGAAGACACCAAACAAGAGTGAGTTACATGATTTGTCCAAGGGCACACAATTTGTTAACAGCAGATACAGGATTAAAATTGTGGACTCTTGACTTCCTGTCCAGTACTTTTTTTTCTTACCACAACATACTGCTTGTGATTTTTAACCCAATCAAATAGATATTTTCATGGGTCATTTTAAATCATTTGTTAAGTGCTATTTCAAGACAAAAAGAAAAACCCAAAAGCAAAATAAAAGCTAGGAGACAATATATCAATCTATACCACTCTGTGAAGCCTGATGCCCAAGTACAACTTGGTTGCTCTTTTACAAAGCAGTTACTTCTCCCCCACCTGCAAGAGGGCCAGAGGTAGGGCTGGGGCAGGTGAGGCCACCTGCTGACTCCAACTGGTACTGGTACCAGAAGAATCAGAACAGCTGCAAACGGTATTGCCAAAGTTGAACTTTATAGTAAAGGGACTCAGTGACTTATCAGACTGTGTTACAGGAGATGAAAATGCAGCATTCGAATTTTTAAAAAGCACATCATGGTTTGCATTCAATGAAATTCCTTTCAAAATCGACTTTCCACATTCCAATTATATTCAGCAACATTCGAGCTAACATTTCAGCTGCAATTCAAATTAACTAATGCCCAAAAGAGTCCTAATAGACATGGTTCTGAGCTCAACTGAATACAATCAAAGCTCACGAAATGAAGGGGGAAAATGCTTATTTCATGCAAATTCTGCATATCACTCAAGCTTAATTCTACTGATAATATAAAGGTGGGACATTTTGAACATTACAGTGAACGAAACTTTTAAGCAGTGAGAGTTATTTTATAAAATGCTACCTCTGAAAAGCTGACTGCCAAACAGTGTAAAAATGGTTTGAGGCATAAATGTCAAGTTCATTTCTATTTCACTTCTGAGGTAACTATCTTTCAAATCGCAACAGCTGGACTATTTAACACAATCTGGTGAATCAAAGTATAGTTCTTCTCTGGTCTCCCAGTGGGACGCCTGCATTAGTCTGTGGCAGCCATCCAACAGATGACGCACAGCCGGATGGTCTGAACTCTGTTTCATTTACAATAAAAATGGATAAAGCTACAATCATATTTACCACCTTCAAGGACAGAAAACGGCAAGATTTAAATTTGTCTTTATAAAGTAGTTTCCTGGGAAAACTCCAAAGAGGAAGTCAGTTTTATATCCTCCCTTGTGTAAAAATAAGAAGTCTTACTTTTTTTTCCCCCCAAGCCCTTTATACAGTTACTACAGCAGTGAACAGTAGTGGCATTACAACAGAGGTAGTTTTTATTGTTTCTCTCAGACATCCTATTTTTCAGGATATTTTAACACACTTATCCAAAACTTAACCAAAATAAAATTTCAGACATAAGATGAAACTTTCTATATTATTGCTAATTCTAATACTTTTAAATATAATGAAGGTAGAAAAAACGAAGCTAATTTCTTTTGGCTTTGTGTACCTTTTGAAACTGCGTTTTAGTGCAAAGAATAAATTAGTTTGCCAATTTGGGTCAGCTTCTATTTGAGGGAAAAATAGATAGCATTTAAATTATGAAAAATAATATTGGTAAACAACAGAATACCGCCATGGTTGAAAATCTGACATCAGCTTCTAGATGCTAATTTGCCATAAGATTAACAAGAATTCCTTTTTAACAGAGGTAACAATGGCTGGGCAAAGACCTCTGTGTCCACACTGAGCCATAGTTTCTTTGGTGGAAAAACTGCAGCACAGCCATCTCAGTGCACGGGTTATATCTCAGACCACAGTGCACGTTACGAAGCCTTGTCCCAGTTCTTTTATTCTTCTAGCGTAAGCTGGACTGTGCACATTTACAGATTCCAAAATACACTGGCCCAGGGAGGCTCAGGAAACTGGACCATTCTCGCCAGCAAAATCAATGATAAAGCATGAACTACGACTGATTTTAGCACAGGCAAAGATTCTTAAATGTGTATGATACTTTTTTTGGCTACTTTTTAAGCTTTCTGTAATTTTGTACAACTTTAAGTCACCATGGAAAATCCATTGAGATCTCAGCTATGAAATGTGAATATTATTTAAAAGAGATATTTTAAGGAACATAAAGGCTTCCACAAGAGACACCATATATAAATAACACTGGCTCCTCAAGAAAGCTGCCATGCACAGAATGTTTGCATTTTCATTCTTAATTTTCAGAGCAATGTTTTTTAAATTTTAAAAGATTTTCTTTAGATTTACTATATTATATACTTTAAACTCTCTTTTAAGACAGGAAGTCATGAAGCATTCAGTGTGTTACTTTTCATACAGTTATATGACAAAATATATTTTAAATGAAAAGCATTTATCAGGTTTCAGAAATTAAGTCAATTTATCCTCAGATCTGAAATTGCATTTAAGTTTTAGCCAGACTTCTATTTGAATAAATTTTAAGTCTCCACTACTCCACTATATAAAAATAAAAGGAAACAAAAATACTGCAGACTACTGAAAGATGTTTTAAAAAAATGACAAAGCACCAAAAGCAATATGGTTCTCCATGGAGAAATGATATATTTTATGCTAAGTCTCTTAAAATCATAGGTGTTTGCAACTGGAGGCAAATGTTAGAAGGCAATTAATTCTTTGAGAGAATTGACAATTACTCAGCAGCATTTTAACAATTATTTTGAGATTTACGCAACAGAACTTTAACACTAGGTGTAATATAGCCTCAACAATTAATGTGGAAGAAGCTGCTGTCTGTAAGGCAACTCAGAACACCTGTAAGACAAAACTGACAGGCGGATCTTCTGGGCAGCCCACAGGAAAACTCCTTTGGAGGGGGGAGGAAAAAGAGACTGAGTGAGGAGATCTCAACTTCCAGAACATTCAGTTCTTCTGCTAATTTTGTTGTTAAAACTTAATTGTCCATGTACAGGAACACATGGAGAACCTTTGTAGTAGTGCTTTGCTGAGCAGAGCTGTTTCCTGCAGTGTCAGTACACAATTCAGCCGTACTAAGATTACAGTTGAGAGCACAGCAAATCCTTTAATTGTATAAGAGCATCAGATTAAGCAGTAACTTCCATGCAGTTCATTTGCTAGCTAGTAGTCTCTTCTCAGAAACAAATGTTTGCTAAGTACAGGGAAGGTGCCCTCCTTTCTCGCACCATGCATGCAAATACACATATGCACACATACACAAAAGGAGAGAAAAGAGGAGAGGAGGAGGGGAGGAAATGGTAGAGTTGGGAGTAACAGGAAGAAAACCTATTCTTTCCACCACAAGCACTAAAAACTTCTCTATTTTCCATCTGAACAAAATGTTGACCCAAATCCCTCTAAAGTAAGTGAAGAATCTCAATTTCTATTTGGTAACATATTTCAAAAGCTCAGATTCTCCAGCTGCAATGCAAAAGAGCAATACTTTTCAATTTCATTTACAAAAATTAATCTTACAAGAATTAATCTGTGCGGGGCCACAGGTCACACGTATTTAGAGACACCACAGACCTAGAAATTAAATGCAAATTAAAATAAAAATGGCTGCACTGGAAACGGTCATTTTTCTACTGAAATTGAAGTCCTGTAATTGCTACATAGGTTTTTGGTTTTTAAATTCTTCTAGGGCACAATGTGACCCGTTTTGACCTCCCAAACAAAAAAGGCAAGCTAGCCGCCTGTCTGATGGTTGAAAAGGAAATTTTAAAGAGCTTGATAAAGCTTAGAGTTTTGGGGAGCTCTGGGGTTGAAGAGGGGCATGATGAATTAGAGAAGTGTTAACTGGAAGGGTCTCTGGCAATTGTGGCTTAAAAGCATCTTTGAGAATGACCAAGAGATGAGGACACAGCTATGAAATCACTGCAAATCACACCAGTTACAATGGAAACTGGGTTCTCCCCTTTGAAGCAAGGTTCTAGAGATGTAACTAGGTGAAATGACAAATCATCCTTGAGGTTGACTCCCTTGTTTAACTGTAACTGTCAGGCGGATATTCACCTTTCTGAAAGTAATTAATAGAAAAAGTGAGCACAGATGAATAAAGCTCAATACAGACAAGTAAGGCCACTTCTAGATGAGACTGTTCAGAGACAAAAAAGCAAGACTGTGAGAACACAAGATACTCTTGGGTCTCTGCCTGATTGTGATGTAGAACTCTTGTAAGATCTGCTTGTCTCTTTCTCCATACTGCAGGCCCATTTGTCCTGCCTTTCTTTAAAACAGAGATGTTCTAAAATATGATGACAATGGACACTACACCACAAACTCAAAGGAGCTAACCAGTAATTGACCAAAGGTGGAGCTGACTCACAGAGGTGCAGCATAAAGTGGATGCAACAGTGAAATTTATTTGGGGCTGTAGAATGTATGTTTTAAAACAACTGTATTCACAGTGATTCATCTTTATATTGTCATATTATCATTTAGTAAAACACCTTTCTAATCCAGTGATTCAAGTCAGGTATTTTCAAGGTATTTGACTTCTGGGAATGAACTAATCTTCAGCATGTTTGAAATGTAAATAAATAAAAAATGTGTACATGAAACTTATGCCAAAGATTAAAGGAGCTTAGGCTGGTATTCTAATATGGTAATTTCCAAAAGTTTATTTGTGAAGCATGCCCCTTTATTGGCCATTTGACATGAAAAACACTAAAACAATTTCTTTCCAAATCTCTTTTAAGTCTTCTTGCTAATTCAGATTGGCTCTCCTTTTCAGAATTCTTTGCTTTACTGGGTAACATTTTCTTCCCTTGGCAAAAGATATATTAATTGCTTAGTTTAGCCTTAGGAAGAGGAAAGAAAAAGGAAGAGATGACACTATCTGTGAGTATGTAGGGTCAGAGGAGCAGGATGTGAATAGGGCAAATGGAGCAATTTAGCTACAGAATCATTGCTTCCTACAGAAGAAACCTTAGAGTCATTTTCTTCCCTTCCATTCCTACAGCTCTTAATACACTCAACGCAGTATGCTATAGCTCAAAAGCATGGGCTCTGAAGTTAGAATGAAGAAGGTTCAAATGAAATCTGACCCAATTATCGATTAGGAACAGAATTTGGGGCAAATTGTTTATGTCACTAAACCTCAGCACCTTTGGAAGAATTAAAACAACACATAAAAGTACTGGCTTCATAAATGTTAGTGAAACGATAGTAACAACAACAAAACATCACCAAAGCAAATTCCAAATTGGAAACTGGCTCGTTACTCATAGCCTCCATCTATAATCAACATAGACATCCTGCTTATAGCGATGTAAGTGCATTTCCTCTCTGATGAACGCTATTATAATATGGATATATATTAATATATATCGATAAAGAGTAACAGAAAATTTTAAAAATAAAGAGGCGAAACATATACAATGGAAGGTTGTAGGCTTTTACCCCCAAATGTTTTCCCAATTCACTTCACTTACATCACTCGAGATCATCAGATCTCCCCACTGTGGATAACAGAGCTAACGTGTCTCAGGTACCTCACACAGGATTAAAATGGAAGACAACTCTACCCATAGCTAGGAATTATACTTGCATTTTCTTACTTATTGCTCAACTTACGTTCGCTTCTGAAATACTGACTTCCTAGTTACCCTTTAAATCAACGCCCCAGAATGTGTAAATGTGGAACTTGTCAACCTAACTGGAGTTCAAGAAGCAAGCTTTGTCTTGACTGTATTGTATTGCATGGTACTTTTCTGTACACACGGCTGGGAGACATGTCATGGGTCTGTGTCACATTTTAAAAAATGCATCTGCAATGGCGGCAAACTGATGGCTATTTCCAAAAACTGAATGAACTAGCAAAAGCCAAAGTCATTTGGAAACATATGTTGAACATATAGTAGTGGTTAAAATGGGCCATATCATTTTTTGACCAAGATAAAAACTGACACTAATTCTCTTACACAACCCGCCAAGTGGCTCTAAAGCACTCTTTACTTCTCACCCACTTTTTCCACCCCAGAATAAATGGATAGGAAAGACTGTCCAATTTATTTCCTCTGTGGTCAGGTATCTCTAATCCAAATAGGTCTAAAAGCATTTGGAGCAATAGTGACAGGGTTGGAATGAGTATCCTGACCCCTAAGAATATAACCCTGAAGGATAACAATCATTTCAATCTGGATTTGTAAGTTCCTAAGATGTAGTTTGAAAATTAAAATTTTTCAAAAAATTATTTTATATTTCTAGGTTTGTGTTTTACTGTAAATCTATACTGAGAGACACGTTGGGGGTAAAAACTATGTGCTTAACTCTTGTTCTTTATCTTAACTGTGAACATCTTTATCAAGCAACCACATTTGGGAGGAATTATTGGGATTCTAGAGCTGAAAGAGACTCTGGAGAGTGCCTCATCTACTTGCCTCAATTTTAGATAAGAAAAACAGTACAACAAAAAGTGAAAAAACAAAAACAAAACACAGAGGTTACATAATTTTCCCAAGGAAACCTGGCCCAGTCAATAAGCCAGGTGTTCAGTACCTAAGCTTTCAACCCTAACTTTTGTCCTTGATAATCCAGTAATGCCCCAGCATTATAATTTTATATTAAGATAGAAAAAGAATTTATTGAAATATTTTTCATAAATTATTTAATTTACGTGACAACCCTACAAGGTAGGTATCATTACCCTCATCTTCCACGTGATTAAATAACTTGCCTGAGGTCATAAAGATAATAAATAGCAAACCCAAGATCCGAACCCGAGGTCTCACTGTAGAGCTGGAGTTCTGGAAATAATTCAGTGCTGCTCGCCACCCTGTGCATATGTGGAAAGACACTGATTTAGAAAACGGATCATGCTGTGTTTCCTTGTTACTCCTCGTCCAGTCTACAGGCTTTTACTGGTGAAAATACAAATCATTCTTGGCTTTTTTGACCCTGTGCAACACTCAGTTAGCCTATTTCCAGTTAGCCTATTTACTGTAGCTGTCTGAAAGTAATGGAATCGTTATCTTTTAAAAATTCTATAATTTGGAATTTTCCCTATTTTACATTGACCATCCCAGCCATTGATTAGCTTGAATCAATGAGTCTTACTCTATTTTAACACTGTCAGAATATTTTGGATCAGAAGGGAAGAGCATGAAAGCAAAAATAAGGCTTATACTCTCCATTCGCTTGGTCAGCTCTTTACCTCTCATGGCATAAAGGGAGATTATGAGCATAATTCCTGTTTGAGTAACAACTAATCGGAATTAATGAAATTCAAATTCACTGTTAGATTTAAGATATTATTACTAGATAGTATGTATTCATTAGAAATAATTGAGGACACAAATATTTCTAAAGCTATTATTGAAAGATAAATAGAAACAATTAGGCTTCTCCAAGTCCTGATTATCTTTTTCTTTCTTTTTCTTCTTTTTGCTTAAAAAAAAACCCTGCTTGCTCAGACTGGTGACAAGAATGTTAATTTTAATTAATCCTTGCAATTAAGTATTAAAGGTGTCTCTTGCTGTCTCATAAGTTCCTAAGAAATAAATCCATATATCTCTCTGGCTCTACAATTTACCAGATAGAAGTTACTCAGTAATTTGGAACATACACATATGTTGATTTTAGGAATTAAAAGGAAAATAAACTTTCTGGGAATAGCCTGATGCTATTTAATTTTCTGGGTAAGTGAAGATCTTATGCAGAAAACATCTATGTTTCTTCCTTCACTTTAAAAGTTTTCTTAGTAGGTTAGCAAACTTTCCTGTCCACCTGAGGCAGTGAGCACAGCCGAATCTTTCTTTTACAACTGGGTATTCTGTTGTCTCTGATAACTTTATCTTGTATAGGTTCAAAGATGCAGAAGATATGCAAAACTGAATGTAAATGACTCCTAGGCATTTAAAAAATGTTTAAAAACCCAAATAAGCAACCAAATAAACCAAAATATCTAATACTTATGTACACATATATGTGTATATGTGTGACTGCTGAATAATGGGGGAATGCTGGTTAACTGAGTATTCTAATTAATTGATATTCTGCTGTTTTATTGATACTAAAAATGTATTTATTCATTCATTCATTTATTCAGCAAGTATTTCCTGAGAGCCTACCATAAGGCAGGAGTTTTTCCAGGTGTTTGAGATACACCAGTGACAAAAAAATGTCCTACCCTCATGGAGTTTACATTCTAGGAGGGGAAGAGAGAAAATAAGCATATATATAATAAATAAAGTATGTAATACGTTAGAAGATAACTGTTATGGGGGAAAATGGAGTAGGGTAAGGGAGAATCAGAGTTTAAGGGAGTTGAGTTACAATTTTAAATAGGGTGGTCAGGGTAGGTAGGCCTCACTGAAAAGATGACATCTGAGCACAGAAATGACAGAGGTGAGATAGTGCAGCTACTGGGGGAAGGGCATCTGAGGCAAAGGGGATAGCAAAAGCAAAGAGCTGGGGTGGAATGATTCTAGGCCAGAGACCAAAGTGGAGGGTGGAAGGGAGCGTAAGAATGGCAGGGACTCTGTGTGTGTGTGTGTGTGTGTGTGTGTGTGTGTGTGTGTGTTCGCAATAATGTAATGCATTAGAGCCTACTGTGATTGATATCCTCCCTTGACCTTGATTCCCTGTCAAGAGCCGATAATACCACTCACCTGAAAAACACTACGGTGGTGTCGCCACAGATCAAAATAAGGGTGCCATTACCAGAGAGCAAAGGCACTTTTTAAAAGCAAAGGGAACATTTGCACTTTTTAACTGCTGATCTCACTTCAAAGTGACAAATCAGGTCTATGAGGTAAGACAATGTGGTTGCCTCTACCTTATGGCTAGTATAACAGAATGAACCTGCTAGCCAAAGCCAGCCAGAAACAGCCTGAAAATAACCCTTCTCATTCCTGGTAGCTAAACCTCTTTCAGGGAATCCTGAGAAATCCCATGAGTTTTTACTTTTAAAGCTTACATATGACTACATTAAGTTCTTTTACTCAGTAAAAAGCTAGGTTTAAACATAAATGAATGAAGCACGTCTGGGAAGTGAATAATTACCATGTACATACACAAGACACTTGGATTCATTTGGATAGTCTAATTGTACTTAAGAAACACGTTTTTCAGAAAGGCACTCTTCTTTGGTAAATGACTGTCAATATGAAAATGCATGGCGTTAGTTATTTCAGCTAAAGCATGTCAAGAACTGAATAATCAAGCATTAGATTACAAAGTTTAAAAGTTAATACAGCAGCACAGACTATTTGTATTAGTGCTTTAAGTAGATAAATAGAAACGTGTCTCTTAAACAGTCATTGAACAAGCAAGATGAGAAATAAATTGAGCTTCACATAGGCCTTTATGGCATCTAACAACTGTGTCTGTCAACAAATGGATCCTTTTCACTGTCAATTCAGCACACATTTTGCAGACCTTGGGTCTGCAATTATTTCATTTCCTTTCTTGGAAATGTAATTTCCACTTACTTCTGGAGAATAAAAGGCAGACAAAAGAAGGAAGGAGTTGCAGTATTTTCTGATTAAGATTATCTGTGTAAAATGGTAAAGGAAAAAAAAATCTATACACACACACTATAGCATTTCTCAGAAACTAAGTTGTCTCAGCCAAATTGCTTTTGTGTCTGGATACTGGTTCAAATGCAGCCAGACTGTTGGTGTCAAATTAGGTGCTAAACAAATTTAATAGGACAGACGAAGAATGAATATAGATCATTTTTCTGTTAGAACTGTTCAAATGACTCCAGTCAAAAGAAAGAAAACACATTACTGCAGGAGAAAATGTACTTTTTAAACACAATGAAATTAGATAAAACTGTAAATCAGCAAAGAAGGTCATTCATTCCAAAAGAGGGGAAAAAAGTTAATAGTACCAATAAGAGAAACGCAAGACTGGAAGAAAATACCAGTTGGCAAAAATAGATCTAAACTGAATCGCAACTTCATTTGTCCAGGCTTTACCTTTTAAACTAAGACAGGTACAGCTACAAAAAAGGGTTCTTTCTCCCCTGACAGAACGGAAAATCAAAGGTTTAATTAACCATGATTACAATATTTGCTGATCTGATTTGTCTCACCTCTTCCTTTTCTTTATGTGACAAACCAGCTGACATCCTGGCAAGAGAACTAAAGCAAAACTAGACTAATTTCAAAAAGAGCTTGCCATTGTTATAAAACAAACTGATCCTCCACCAGATCTGTCTGAAACACATTCAATAGCAGGATTAATTCTTTGTCAATCAAAGTGCCACTTTCAAGCCATATATAGGTAACTCTTTACATAGCGTGTTTTCAGTCTCAGAATAGAGCAATATTAAGGCACATCTTTGAGAATTAGAAAATAAGGCTGTAAAAACATACCCTTCAAAGTAAGTTTGAAGATCTAGTATCTTCTTTGGCTGCTCATGAACCATTAAGAGGGATGATCTAAGTATTTAATCTTGAAAGAATGATTAAGTGTTTTCTGATGCTGAATAAGGATCATCCAAGTCAATTCTTTGTGTAGAAGAAGAATCTGATTTTACCAAACCAGCTTAGGGATGGAATTCTCTTTATACATGTCTGCTTTGCATCAGAATAAGACCTCTAAGCTAGGAGCCTGGAATCAAAAGTTGGCTCATCAAACAGAGGAAGAAGAGTATTTATTGGCTAACCAAATTGAAATCTCTATCTAAGGAGAAACAAAGTAACACACAAATTAGTCATCACAGATTCTTCTACACACTACTTAGTAAAGAGCATCATTACTTACTGAAATGTAACCTTGGAACTTGTGCATCCTTCCAATTTACACGACCCTTCACCTGGCTCAGGTGTTGGGGGGGACGGGCTGTTGAATTCTGCCTCCAGAGTTTTCTTGTTCAAGGCTGTTTTTGTTACACTGGATACAGAACCCAACACTGGCATGGATTTGGACTCTGAGGTGGCTAATATTCCAGTTGGACCTTAAAACCAAACACATACCTCAAGTTTAATAATTCTGTTCGATGCTTATTAATATGGTACTGAAAAACAGATGAGCTGAAAATCCCTCAGGAAGTGAAAAGGCCAAGTTTTGTTAAAATTTCAAGAGCATGCTGGAAAATGCTCCTATTAGAAATCTGCTCTGCTTTGGTGGTACTCCTGCTTTTCAGGACCACGCTGAGAAATTGTGTACAGACCTTTAACAAACTCTAAAACCCCAGGCCATGGTTTCCTCAACTGACCAGAGTCCTTTAGTAATACTGGAACTGTGAAGTCTTTACTTCTCACAGAGCATGGCTTTCTGACAGCTCTACTTGAATCATTTGGCCTCTCAAGAGTTAATTCTTTCCAAAACTCAGCTCTGATTTTAAACAGAAAATGGAATGATGTCAAAAAGCTCTTTTTAAAAGGCTCATGAAGGCTTCCTGAGCCTTAAATAGCTTTTATGAACATTTTCATTTTAATGTGATTGAGAAGTAAGTGGGTTTATTTCCTCTTAAAATACAGACACAGGATTATAAAAATTAAGTGGCAAAGAGTTTGGCTGTTTACCTTTTGGACTTTTCTGCTCTTTGGATAGGATCAGAAAACTATAATAGGGCTTGTTACTACAATTATTGGCATATCAGTCTAAAACTTCTATGCATTGAAGCTAAGCTCCATCATTACTTTTTTTTCTATCTTCAGTTAGGAAGATACTATCCTAGACAGTTTTTTCAAAGCAAGACTCTAGTATGTCTTTCTTAAAACTTCAGAAGGAATCCTTTTAAAACGAAGCAATTTATGAAATGTCACGAATGTACAAATAAAATTAGAACGTCTAAAAAAATAAGCTAGAGAACAACCCTGAAAGGTGAGGCTAAAAAAAAAAGCAAAACTTGGGCTTCCCTGGTGGCGCAGTGGTTGAGGGTCCGCCTGCCGATGCAGGGGACACGGGTTCGTGCCCCGGTCCGGGAAGATCCCGCATGCCGCGGAGCGGCTGGGCCCGTGAGCCATGGCGGCTGAGCCTGCGCGTCCGAAGCCTGCGCGTCCGGAGCCTGTGCTCTGGGGCGGGAGGGGTCGCGGCAGTGAGAGGCCCACATACCGCAAAAAAAAAAAAAAAAAAGAAAAACTTGGGACTCTCTATATCCTTAAGAAATGTCAGATCATCTCCTAAAATGGAAAGGACTGGTGGGTACAATCCAAAATGCTAGCTAATCCTTGATTATTAATATTAGGCTTTGGAATTTTATTCTTACATTTGTATATGAATGTGTCTGATGCAGTATAACAAACATATGAACTCCAAAAATGACGTTATAATTTGAAAAACCTATCTAAGAGGGGCTGGGAAATTGTGCAGCCATTCTGTTACTGCAGCTCCTCTAGACTTACTCCACGTGGGAGACACAGATCCTCCCTGGTCTGGTAGAAAGCCTCAGCTCACAAAGCATCAGTGTCTGCCTTTCTCATTTATTTCTTCTGTACCGTCTGAGCAGACAAATTTGTGACATTATAGAATATTCTGGTTCAAAAGGCCCTTCCCTCCTGCCTGTGACAAGCCTCACGCTGCATGGGGATGTGGGGGTAAAGAGAAAAGGGCAGAAAGATCAAGAAAGTTCATTCCTCAAAGTATAAATATGAAGCTGAACGTAAGATGTGCTTCAGAGCAGCTCTGCTCAGCCCTTGGGTAACTGTTGACTGCAATACTATAGATAGCTTTAAACAATCTGTCCTTGTAGAAAAGCAAGATCTGTTTCTGAATACACACCAACGCCTGCTGCTGTTCTGCAACTGAAGCCAATTCAAAAGGAGGGAGAGTGGGTGAGCTGAGCCAGAGCTGTTATTTTTCTTACATACAAAAAGAAATAAAGAAAAATGCCTAATGTTTAAGATGATGATGATGATGAACACTATTATTATTGCATCCTATTTAAGCAGTCCAATGTTTTCCAAGAGGCACTTGCTGCTCTTAGAAATGTCAGTTTTGTAGCCCACAGTCTAGGTAAATCAAGGAAATACCAGTTAGCCCCGTAAGAAAAATTCTAAAGAAAAAGGTGTTTCTGTGGCCCCTGAGGGAGATACTAACTTGGGATATGAGTTCTGCCAACCTCAGGCTGCCTCTGCCTCAATTATGATGCTTCCTTTCTCCACTTTGTAATCTCACCTTTAGCCTTTCCATAACCCTTTGTGCGCAGAAGAAAAAAATCTCAGAGATTCAAATGCACCTGAGGAACAAACCTATCAAACTTCTCTCTGTAATTTGCTCCCACTATGCAGTTGTGCTACTTTAGCATCTTATTTGCCCCCTGGAATTTTCATTTTCTCATTCCATGCCCTTTATAAAAAGATTACATAGTAAATACCTCTGCCAGTTTGATGCTTGCAAAACATTTGAACCATGTAAAAAAAATAAGTTATTTCTTTTACTAGATGATAGAGTTTGTAAGTTTGTGTCCTCTCTATCCCCCCACACACCCTTTTTTTTTTTTTTTGGCTTTGGCTACTAGGGAGCTCAAAAGAAAATTTCTGCTCACTTACAAGTCACTCCCTTCAGTATGTTTCCTCTCCATCCTGCCAATTACACAGTTCTTATTTCTCTATCCAAATATTAATGATTCTATTGAATATGTATCTCTTATTCTAACTTCCCTCAAATGATACCTTGAATATTTGTATACTGGTGGAATATAATCAGTAAAATGAAAGAGTCTCACCATGTCCATAAAATGTGTTCCTACCTTTCTCCACACTTTGAAATACTCAAATCTTCATATTGACTAAAATAAAAATGTTTCCTCATTTCTCCCATGGAAAACTAACTCTGAAATAGTGAGTGCTGCAAGTTTGACTAAGTGAGTGAAGAAAGAATGTTTCTGGAGGAACAAAAAGGTCAGTGGCAAAATACAAAATGTAAATGACAGAGCACAAAAATGGCATTCGCAAAGTCCTAAAAATTAATGAAAACTACATGAATACTTTCAGGATGAAATGCTGGAAAAGTCACAGCACTAACTCACAAGTGAATAACAATTCATTATGGAGGCTGGTAAATTCTTGTAAAGCGAACATAAGGGGGAAAAAAGTCTCTTATGGCATCCCTTAGTTTTCCTGAGAGTTGGTTATTTGGGCGTGGGGTGGTGGTAATTCTTACAGGATACTAACAGCAGAATTTCTAGAACAAACTGAATGGCTAATTTTTTTTTTTTAAAGAAGGGCACAAAGTCTTCATCTTTTTATAAAAACGGTTTGGCTGATATTATGCTGCTTCTGGTTCAAGGAACCAATTTACTCCATTGAGTAAATCCCTACATGAAAGCTAGAGCTTGATTATCAAAAACCCAAATCCTTAATATTCTAGCAATTTAAACTTGATAGACATGACAACAATGCAAATTTAAACTGTTACAATAGACTAATTGGAGTTGATTGAACAGAGTCTAAAAGATTCAGTACATTAGCTGTGGTTGCTATTAGTTTTAGTTTAGGGGAGTTTTTCAAAAGCAGCCTCCTGGCAACAAGGGGAAAACCTCATAAAGGTTTCTGCTAATTCCCATGATCAAGCTTATGGAAAAAAAACTGAAGACATACAAAGTGAGTTCTGAAACACACTTTGAAGTCTAATACACGCATATCATGATACCAATGCAAACTGTGATCTCAAGATGCTCAGATGGTCATTTATAGTTGATGACAGAGCTGGACTTTCTCATTCACTTGATTCACAGGCAGGGACAATAAACTAAATGGATATGAAAAATAAAGACGATTTCTTTGCATTTGTAACTGATTTGTAATTACGACTATTATTACTAACTATTGTGCTCTTTGTTCCAGGCACAGTGCTAAGCAATTTTTATATATTGAAATATACTGACTTAATCCTTAGAATAATCCTATGAGGTGGTGCTTTTATTATCCTCATTTTATAGATGAAGAAATTGAGGCACAGAGAGGTTAAGTAATTTGCTTAAAGGGCAAGCAGTAAACTGCAAAGCTAGGATTCAAACTCATGCCTTCTGGTTCCGGAGCCTTTACTCAATGCTACATTGTTGCCAAAGTCCATCCCGGATGTCTTTACCAAAGGGCATCTTGCCTTAAGCAAACAAGATCCATAAAAGCCTGATTCCCTACAAATAAATAAACATACCAATAAATAAAAATACATAAGCACTCTTATGAGATACCCATTAAGTACCTTTGCCATCCAATACTTCTCATTCACATAAAAAAATTTAATAATAATTTTTAAAAGATCATTTTATGTTAAAGAGACACTTAAAGGAAGATGCTTCAGAGAGGAAGAGTAGAACCGTGGAAAATTCAAACCAGCTTACTACTGCTATCTGCTTCTGTTGTCAACTTTCTGCGACGCAAAATCCTTTCTAACTCAGTTTCACTGTTTTCAATGTGAAGGGATTTTAAGCTTCTTGAACTAGTGGATTTGTTAAGTGTCCCCTAAAGTGAAAACAAAACAAAAACAAAAACAAAAAGGTTAATGTCTTAATACAATACACAAAAGAATATAAAAGTCAAACCACCAAAACATTACCAGAATTTGAATGGAATTAGGAACTAAAATGAATTTGCTATATATGTATTTTTAATGTGCATATCTTTAACACACAGTGTTGGATCATTTAAGAAGATGCTACTGATGATGTAAGATGTTAGCTTTCGTAGCAAAAGAACAGCACAAGAATACCTCTTGATGGGCTAACTATATGAAATTCAGTGGTGGGAAGGTACTTGCACATTGATGATTAAGATTCTGATGTGTGTTGGTCGACCACGCGGAGAAGAAAACAGATATACTGAACTCACCTTAGAAGGTTATCTTGACATGGCAGCCATGAGTTACTGACCCAAATCCTTGCGGCACTGAAAAATGTGGCCGATTCTTCAGAGAGAATGACCCTGGCCGCACACCTGGTGACAAGGCGTGCTGCCGAAGGAAGCACATAACGCTCTCCGGCGGCCTAACCCAGGAGGTGCTACGCTGAGCACACCTCGCTTCTCTGTGAAAGAGCAAACGCTACAGTCTACAGGGAGGCAAGGAAGGGCCGGCGCCGTAATCCCACACTCCTGAACAGAGGAGGCAGTGAATGAATGGATTACTCAGCACCCGGAAGACACTGAAGGAAACAAGAGATGCCATAAAGCTGTGCTCCTGCTGAAAGGCGTACTGACTTTCAAGAGGACAGAGGAAGACCCAGGCAGTGCTCCCCTGCCCTGGCTCCTCCAGGAAGTATGTTATGGAGGGAGAGCTACGGTCTTCTATCTCCATTACCAGCCAAGTGTTTGTACAGAACACTGGGTGACACACTTCTTTGTAGATTTAAGGGGTAAGGATTTAGCACCCCACCATTACAAGTGGTCCATTTTCTTTTCTAAGAAATGCCCCCTATTTCTTTGAAAGAGCCCTCCTCAGCTGTGCCGCAGGCTTAGGGGGGAATAAAAACCCAGCTGAACCACAATCTTTTCATCAGAGAAAATCAGAACCTCAAGTCAGGTATAACTTGCCAGACTTCAGGCCAGAGTCGGAAGGCAGGCTTTGTCCACCCAGGCTAACAAGTAGGCCAGCCTTTGTCACTTCAGCTCACTATGGGCTTGCCTGAACGCTGCTCCCTGCCCCTGCCAACTCCCTGAACGATTCTAAGAATCCTACTAGCTAAAATGGTAACTCATGTTTCTTCTTTAACCTATAAAACAAAAAAAGTAGCTTGTAAAATTAGGTAGTTACAAATCTCACATGATATAGGTTATTATGTTGGTTCGGTTAGAAAGGTGTTTTTCTCCCTAACTGCACAAAGTTATAGAAAAGCAGTCTGTTGCTGGAAAAACTGACCAACAAGATTAGGAGATTATATTCCTCTGCTGTCAGCTAGCTAACCAAAACTGATGTGTAAAATTCTTAAGGCTCATATTTTAATCAGGCATCTGATACTTTCCCCCTGGAAGAACCTCTTTCTACTTTGGATTTATTGCAAAAATTCATAACATACATTAAAGGAAAATCATATTACATGTAACACTGTAATAGCTTATTTTATAATTTAAAAAATTAGATGATTTCTTTATTTAACAGTTAACAATGCAGATCTGTACCCACTCATCAAAGAGTTATATAGTAAGGTAGGATTAACACTGATAAGGTAACGAAAACAGAACTAAAACCAATTCAGATAAATTTTTTTTAATGCATTAGAAAAACTATTCCCAAATCATTTGTGTTTATAATTTTTAAAAAGTTCTATCATTTGTAAACAGAAAAACTTATGGCCCTTACTAAAATCACTCAAACTACCAGACTGTTTGAACATCAAGGACATTCTGTGTGATTTTCCCAATGGCTAGAGTTAATTCAAGAAAAAGATATGTGTCTGTGTATGTGTGTATGTACATGTACATACACATATACCTTCCAAGGATATCTTTTATTGAAGAATTTACCTTTCACAAGAGTCTCTATTTTTGTTTGGATAACCGCATTACTTCCCCAAACTCCTGACTGTGGTGAGCTATCCTCTCATCGCACCTGATACTGAAGGAATTCATTTTCCAAGTTCTAATCCTTGAATTCCCAATTTTTTTCTCCATTCACTGACCAAGGCGGTTGACTAGGTTAGTATAGGAGCAAACTTTAAATATGGAGGCAATTATGGAGGAAAGGTTTCTGTATGGATCTCAACCGACGTGATAAAGGAGCTCAGCTAATGAAGTACCAAGACTGTCTTAATTATCTACTTATATTATAATCCTAAAATTAGAGAAATCACAAATCACCACGTGGTACATAC
The DNA here is from genome assembly GCF_964270905.1 of Leucopleurus acutus. Taxonomy (NCBI): domain Eukaryota; kingdom Metazoa; phylum Chordata; class Mammalia; order Artiodactyla; family Delphinidae; genus Leucopleurus; species Leucopleurus acutus. Next base: position 13,854,335 of record NC_139156.1, on the reverse strand, counting down.
AATTCCTTCACTTCACAGAAAAGAGAATCCTATAAATCAGTGATCCTCAGCGTTTTGGGCCAGGTCCCACAGTAAGTCAGTGATAGGGCTGGACCTTGAACTTAACTTTTCTAATTTCTATTTCTACTCCAAACCGCTTTCATCATTTAACAGTCTTAATCTCCATGTTAGATAAATGTTCATAATACCAACAACTCTAATTGTCAGGGAACAAAATTAACTATTCAACAATTCCTGGGTAATTTGAAAAGCTGAAGATGTTCAAAAAAGACCTAAAAGTGAATTTTTAAAAAGTTGTTCTTGTCTCTTTGATTTAGAGGCAACTGAACTTGAGAAGAGACTTTCTGATTAATTTCTGTTGATTTATTCTTTGGAAATGCCCGTTTCCACTTAGAGTGGCTTTTAAATGGCTGGTGTGGCTCAAGAGGTTTGCGAAACCTAAAAAAAAAGAAACCCTTGTGTGACTATGAGAAATAGCTATATATTTTTTATCCACAAAATACACAACTTTAAAAATTAAGTGTAAATAGACTTGGAAGAATAAGTTCAGTCAACATTGAGACTTTAAAAATTGGCTTGAAAAGTGTACAACTCCCCCAAACACGAGATGTGTTTTCTACCCATGTGCTAAGTTTCAGCAGTAGGCTTACAACTCAGGTCACTTTCATTGCAGTAAAAACACCCCCAGACTGAGTTCATTCCCGGTTTCTGTTTTGCAGTAGAACTGAACACAGAGCTTCTTGGTTTCTTGGCATCTCTTGGTACAGGTGCTCACTTTCCACTTCAGTACACAATCTGTAGACTTTTTATGTTCTTTTCATGTTTGTTTCTCACATGCCACAACTGTGAGGTTCATGTCATGTACTTTGCTGGGTACTAAATTCTGATAATACTAATAGTCTGAACTCCAGCAAGAAGCACCAATAGAGCCCCATCTGATAGGGGCTTCCTTTCTCTCCTAAAAGAAGTATGGTTTATTGGCCCCAAGTGACTGGGAGTTACAAGTGATCCATCATCCCTCAAGGGAAACGTGTGTGGTAGTAGTGGAAAGTTGCCATTTGGCACAGAAGAGTAGGGGAGAGCATCGTGAGTTCCACTTTAAAAAAATTTAATGCAAAGAATAACAGCTATTAGTGATACACATTAATGCCATGTAAAGTAGAGAAATCTAATGATAAATCCAGGACAAAAGAGGATGAGGGCAATTTGAAGAAAAGAAAGATGTTTTGACAATTTTTATAATTTGTTAAGTTATTCCACAAAAATCTGTTCACAAATTTCTCTCCTTGAAGTGGCACAAAACTATAGTGAGTATGATTGTATAGTGAACATGATCTTTAAAAGCAATGCTGTGATTTTCAGTAAACTTGCTACCAACCAGCATTATCAGCAAGTGGGGTAACCTGGGTAATCAAATATCATATGTATCTCATGTAGATGTCTGATTTTTCAAATAAACCTGACTTAAAAAACAGTGAAGTTTACTCTTTCACTGAGGATCAGAACTATGACCCTAGAACCTCCAAATGCCCCTGGGGGCATTTTCATGAACAAAAATTAGCATTACAATGTAGAGACAACAAAAAGGACTGTCATAGGGCATTCTCCTTAACAGAACACTGGATAACAAAATTTTCTCACCAAAGAATCCATGAGATAATAACTACATACTTTTTCCATGGTTTTAATACTTTATTCTGTAGGTAGACCACTACTGTTAGCCAGTGCTACATACCTCTCTTTAGTATTAATTCCACTCACCTAAAAACTACAGCAAACTAATTAAGCCATTCCGAGTTAAGTCTACTGTTTCATGCTTGATGAAAATAATTTTGTTTACCACAATTATGTGGATGTCTGCATGCAATGCATAATTAGCACAGTAACAACGAACATGGGAATATTAGCTCTACCTCCGCCCCCATGTTTGTTGACTTACTGTGCATAATAACTGGTATTGAGACTGTAACAAGATCTGAGAATAAAGCTCTTAGTATCCAAAACATTTTCTAAGTGAGGCATTTGTCTCCGACAGAAACTGTCAGACAGGGCAGTACTCATTTATTTTGTTGGCAAAATCTCATACTTTGGAAAGAAGAAATATGACTAGAGATGGGCATTAAGCATGTTCTCTAACGGATGTGAATTACTTTTAGAAAATGAAATTCGTAACATAAAGAAAGGAACTTCTATTATCCAAATTTATCATGACTTTTCAAAACTGTGAGAAAAGCAGACTATGACTCTGATGCTAAAATATTTGGGGAGAATCTCTGATTTATATTTAGGTGCCAAGAATTCCACTTTCATGCCCCAAAGTTAAGCACTATCCATGTGAGAGACTACTATACAATATACTATTATCTACTACCTTTATCGTAGATTTACTTATAAATAAATCTACTGTAATCTATGTATAGATTTACTTATAACATTATTTACTATATTTATATTTATAATATATCTACTACATAAGCATGTACTGATCCTCACATCTGGCCAGACACTTTATCTTCAAGTTGTAATACAAGTATTGGAGAACAAGAACAGGAAACAATGATTTGCGGGAAAGTGTACCCATTCTTTTAGAATAGAAACAGCAAAGTACTGACACATTATTAACACACCCAATGGAGGAGTCCACAGCACAGTCAAGTAAACTATCAAAAGTAATGAGGCTTACTGTAAATGGAAATCAAATATATCAAAACCAATTATTCATAACAGTAGATTTTTAAAATATTCTTCCATTTTCCCATTAACTAAATAATAAACTGAGATCTATTCTTACCAGTATTCCTTTTAGTTCATTCACTGCACTTTCAGAGCCTTTTGAAGATTCTGGCTACAATTGTAAAAAAGAAGAAAAATGACTGAGTAATTCAGTTTTAAGATACCCAACAAAGACTTTTACATGGCAAAGAGTTGGTGGCTTATATTGACTACATTTTTTAAATTAGGTTTATGTCTTACGGTTAGTAAAAAATATTAGACATGCTAATGCTCCCAAGGAGCAGTTAAATAGAAAATTAGGTAAGAGCCAAGCTACCATCTTCTACACATCATTTTGTTACCTACTATCATCATATGTAGAAAAGATCTGGTAAACATTAAATTTCAAAGATTTAATTCCAAATTATTCAGAACATTTTACAATAAACTCTTCTTCACTCTCATTGCTGGACTTGAGCCAGCAAACGAGGACTAGGAAGGCAGGAGTGCAGAGCAGAAAGCAAGCAACAGGGCAGAGCACCTCTCAGCTCCGTCAGCTCCAGGCCAAGGCCAGCTTACAGAGGACTGGCACGTCTAGTTTCATGAATTTCACAACCGGGATCACAGGGGAATGTTAGCATCACCAGCTACCAGAGTAGTAAAAGACCTCAGAGGGCGTGCAGTCCAAGTACTTCATCTTACTTATGAGGAAAGTTACACTTTGAGGAATTCTGTATTTGAGTCAGATGTCTCGATTACAAGCCCAGTTCTCATCTGGCTACACCACGAACAAAATAATTTGAAATGAAATTCTGGGTAATACCTGCCTGCCCCATAATACCACAGTCTTTGTGGACCCCTCAATGAAAAAATGGCTGAAAAAAAATCCTCTGATCTTCCCTGTACCACTTCCTTTCACAAAGGAGATGAAGAGAAAACCTACAAGACACAGTGAAAGGAATCACTCAGGCCTCTCATTCCTAGAAAAGAGGCAAGGCTAATCTTTCATCAAGAGATGGGAGGTGAATAATGGCAACCTATAATTCTTTCCTCTCAAAAGATAATAAAAGAATAAGATCCTATTCCAATTTTTAAAAACGTACAGTTAGAAAAAGTGAGAGAGAGGTTTGCTGCTCATGTACAAATTAAACTAAGGTGTTCAACTTTCATAGCCTCCGTTTTCTGTGAAATACACATGCCATCAGTGGCAGTCACAAGTGCCAGTCAAAAGCTCTAAGACACTAATTTTAACCACACCAGCACCACCACCAACATCAAGGAATTTAGTAATACGCAGTTAAATTAGTACTCTCAAGGCAGGCTTGACTTCTGTAGGTAAGCTGTTCGGTGACATGTTACGACTTCTGAACAAACACCCTGCCTAAAGGCATACTCAAAAGTGCTGCTATGCCACTCAAGTTGCCCTCTGACTGCACAAGCCTTTTCAAAGCCTGGACTGCATACTCTCATAACTGGTGACATTTCAGGAAAGTACTGATGGTACTGGGGGAAGAAGTCTGCACTGAGGCATGCAGTGACCATTTGTTTTAAAGGTTACTGACCAGGTCATTCACCACTATATCTACACAGTTTTAATGATTAAGAGCAAAAAAACCCAAAACAAAACCGTTGTCCACTGATCCTTGTTCAGCTGTCCTCCAGATTTTGAACTGACATTAAATAATGTGTAACTGTTGAAAGAGTCACGGCAAGAAAGAAAAAGGACAAAGTGATATAACGAAAATGAAAGTACATACAGAACACTTAGGATTTAAGAAGTTTTCAACATTTTTCTTTCTAAACTAATTTTGTTTCTTTTACGACACTGCATTTTTCTCTAGTAATAATTTGGTTTTGCTATTCTTTCCAAACTAGTTGTGACATGAAAGCCATAAAAATGTATTATTTTCTAAGGTTCTACTTAGACCCTTCATTTTAAAGTGGTTTCACATTTTACTCTATTTGACCCTAACAACAACCGTGTGAGCCAGAGAGGGTATCTTATGGAGAAGAAGCCCGGGAAGCTGGGTGATAGTGCAAGGACCCGACTCCAACAACAGTGCTCTTCACTCACTCATCAGACACTGGCACTGAAAGAGCTGTGCCCAACTATCTACACGCTCAGCTTCTCGTCCAGTTCTACATTCTGCCCATTTGCTTTCAGAGCTCTAGCACAAGACTGAATTACTCTCCACAGCTGGCTGAAGCTTCCATTTCCCTAGATGTGAATCTTCTCTTGGCGTGGAATGCTCGTTCCCTCTTCCCAACCCCCTTTCCCTGGACAGCCCACACCACGGCCATTCCTGCCTTGTCCAGTTATCTTGTTTGCCTGTGACAAAGTGGCAACTTTAAAAGCCCAGGTGAATTTCTAGTGAATAGTCATGACACTCGGGGACACTGAAGTAGCTGAAGAAGGGCATCCTTGAGAGTAAGAAAGGACCATAAAGTTTGGTTTAAAGGAAGAGGAAAAAGAAAGAGAAGCAATCTGCTGCTACCTTATTAGAGTGAGGAAGGAAAAAACATTTTTCAAGAAAAATGTCAAAAACTCTACTATTGAGTCTATTTAAATGGGACAGATATACAAGGGGAAGGAAAAGCTCTGAACTAGACACTAGGTACTTCCACAGACCCTGGAGCTCACTGTGGTCTAGCTTAGAAGACAGCTGATGATACAGATACACAAGTTTCTCCTTGAAGTGATCGGGAATAGGTCTGTGAAATTAATGGAAACAATCTTATAAACCTCACTATTTTTCAAAAGTTGTCTTAGGTCTGCTACGGTATATGATGTGATCCCCACACTCAGATTCCCCTCCCCCACGCACTAAAACAGAAGCCTCGGGAAGGCAAGGATCTTTGTGCCTTGTTTACTGCTTTACTCCCGGTGCCTAAAACAGTACCTGGCACATAGTAGATACTCAATAAATACTTGTTGAATTACACACAAGCACCAGGAATTGATGAAAATAAAGGGCGTGCTAATTGTTACTTGTTTGGTATAACAGTTCATATCAATGTCCCTCTCAAGGAGACGGCAGCACCCTGCAACCACAGGACTTACTTTCTGTAGTGACCTAGGTTTCCTATGGGTCAGAGTCCTTCTGAAAAGTGCTTATATGAAGCAAAGGCTTTTACGGCACATTAGACTTAACCCAAGATTTGACAGTCAATTCTGATGCAGCTTTCATCAGATTTCAAAATTTTACGTTAAAAAAAAGAAACATCAGGGGAAAAAAGCATTTAGTCATTCCATACCTTTGCCTTGGGTCTAGCTGTCTGATTAACTGGTCTGAGATGAACTCCCTTTTTAATTCTGTCCATCATCTCTTCAACTGCTTGCCTCTTCAGGTCTGTGACTTCTTCAGCTATTCAAAGAACACACACATAAATCATCTTATGTTACAAGAAAACTACTTCCTATTTCTGGTAACTTAGAAAGACTGCACTATGTAATTAACCACAGTCATTTTTCAGACAGAGTCACAAAACACCAATAATTTACTAAGGTTAACAGCTCCCAGGTAGCAATATTTTTTTAATAAAAATCTTTTAATAAGAGATTTGCTTTGAGAAATAAGAGTTATAAAATTTAAGGTCTAATTTGTAGCCTGGAAATCAGTATTGGCTCATCTATGTTAAACAAAGTACATTTTGTTCCGTTTGTCAGCATAATAATAGACCTGAATTTCTCCAGGTCTTTAAAAACCTAATTTTGTACCTAACTCCAAATAACCATTCACTTTTGTCTCAAAGATGTTTTTGTAACTTATAGTACAACCTATGTCAAAGAAATCCAACCAAAGCAGGAATAACTATCAAAAAGCCCATTTGAAAATAAAAGATCAAAGAGATTTTTTTACCTCCTGGAAGAAATCCACAGTCAAAAGATGAGCAGCAAATAGATAAAATCTATTTTTAAATTGCCATCTTTTGTTTAGGAATCATATGGGAAGGAAACATTTAACCAAACCTTTTTCAAGTCTTTTAAAATTGTCAATGTTAAAAGAAAACATACATCCAGAAATGACTGCAGTTAAGTAATTAAATGTGATAAAAAATTTCAACTGTCTATTGTTTAATCTTTACACTCTTTGGCTGCAAAAACAATAAAGCTGTTGAAATATGTATCAACTAGATGAATGCAACTGAGGTGAGCTGAGACCTGTTGGTCAGAAGAGTGAAATCTGTCTCTTGCACAACAGCTTAACCAAAAGCACCAAATCATTCTGGAACATTTATCACCATTAATGCAGCTCTAGATCTTGTGTTTACCTCCAGCTAACTCACTGTATCCAATACATTCAAGTTTAAATATCTCATAAAGACCCTCCAACAGACTCCACGTTGTGGGGCAGGCATATGGTAGGCATTCAGCAAGCATCTACCTACTGACTGACTTGTTAAAGTTCGAGCTTTAAATGGCTATCAATAGTTTTACTATTTGAGCAGAAACAATTAAACCCCAAAAGAATGGCTTCTAAATGGAGGCAATCACAACTATATCCCCCAGCTAATTCACAGTCGTGTCAGGCTTTGCGCTAAGGAGGCCGAAATCATGGCTTCTTTTACTGCAATATGGCAGACTTCACTCTAATCCTGGTTAGCTATTCCTCTTATACATGCTGAGGGGAGCAACTTAGAGAATCCAGAGGCTCCATTATCCTCCACTCTGCAACATCACAGTGATGGGATCACTGCTATATTCATCATATAACCTAGGTTTTCTAATACAGTCCTGATTTCAAATAGTGTTGTCATCCTCAGAAGCCACTGAAATGCTGGGAATTCAAATTTCTCAATATCCAAACAGCATTTTTCAGTTCCAGAAGTCAAAAGAGTATCTTTTGTGAGGCAACATGGGAGACATGGCACCAAGGTCAGAACTCATCCACCAATAAACGAAAAGACAACAAAGCTGTGGGTTGATCAATTATGTGCCCTTAAGCAGTATTTTCTAAGGCAACCTCTGCTGATGGCTCAGAAACATGTTCAACAAGGGGACAGACAAGAAAATTACTATGAACAGAGATTCACTCATTCATTCATTCACCGACTCACTTATTCAATATCTGAATACCTATTATGCACTACATGGTACTTTTGCTGACCGTTTTCAAAATCAGAGGAAATAAGACACAGATCTGTCATTCAAGCACCTGGTATGGGTATGGAATTTATTCCAGGGAATTTAAAAAAATCTTCAAAACCCATTCGATTTTCAGAAAGGCTGCCATTTTGAGTAAGACTTGGGAAGAGCTGCATGGCAACAGGAACATCGCCTACAAACAGATTAGCACTCTGTAAGGAACGACTAAAACTCAATTAAATGCACAAAACAAAAACTAATTAAGGCAGACAGATGGAGAATTATGGTCAACACCATTCAAGTCTGCTGCAGCATCTAACACAACAGGAATTTAAAGTAGTTTCTTATTTTTGCTTGCCAGAATCACAGTGATAATTCAGAGAAGTGCCACTATCTGTATTGTGTACAGATTATAAACCAGGCTCATAAAATTTTCTCAGTCTTTTTCAAACGTAAAGGCTTAATTGGTCTTAAGGAAAAGAAATCACTCTTATCAGATTCCCTACTCAGGCACAACACAAGGGCAATGGCTAGGTTAGCTACACAAGCTTTCTCTCTCACCGACCCTGTTTTTGAACTAGCAAAATGCAATCTATACGAACTTCTGAACTATTAAGCAGTTCTAACAAATCTGCAAGAATCACCTACAGAGAGCTCATGGTATGTTTTGTGATTCTTTTCTGCAATCACGCAGTTGGTAATTGTTTCACAAAAGCATGTAATCAGGGGGGACAACAGAAATATGCAGGATACTGGAGATTAAAGAAGAGGGACAAAGGAAGACAAGGGGTCTAATGTTATTGAACTGCCACAGGAAAATAAAATCAAATGTTCTTTGAGTTAGTGCTTCCAGGTCAGTCTTGGATCAGAAAGCTACATGTAATTAATTGAGGCTTAAATTTTAAGACCCACTTGAAAAATAAGTTAGTTCCTCAAAAAAAAAAAAAAGACCCACAGACAAAACCATCACCTTATTGCTCAATAAAACCTTTTGGTATTACCTAGAGGAAACTAAAATGAATTTTTAAATGTCACAGGTTTACTTTTCTCTTTCAATAACATTTTTTAAAAGGCATTAAAGAAAATCTTATGGCACTGTGATGCACAAAATTTCTGAAGAACATATCATAGTTGAATAAGTTTGGATTTGACCTACAGTCATAAAGTTAAGAAAATTTCCTTAACTACAATGATCACAAGAGCCTGCTGAATGAGGACTTCTGCCCTTCAGGGTGACTGGTACCATGCCTTTTTTTTTTTTCTTTTAGGTAACATTTTGAATATTTTCTATGTCATGGGCACTACTCTAAATGCTTTACATGTTGTGAGACTCATAATTCTCAAAACAACTCTATGAAATAGGAACTATTATTCCCATTCTACAGATTAGCAAACTGAGGTAAGAAAATATCAACAAATTAATGACCTAAATATATGATAAACAGCAGGCATACCTCTCAAATCTCAGAACTTGTCCAATAAATGCATTCTTATCAAAATTAGAGTTATTAACTGCAAAGTATGTAATGATTTCTTGTGTTTAGATCTTAAAACTACTTCTAAAATATTTCACAGACCTTCCCTACAATCAAGCTTTTTAAGAGTCATAACCCAACAATAAAAGTTTCTCCATTCATAAGCTCTGAAAAACATACCAACTGTATAGCAAAAGCCATCATACGATGCTAATATAAGAAAACACTGTGATAGCAAGACTGGTTCCCATGTTATAAATGCAAACTCCAAAGTGTCTCAGATGACCCCAATATTGATGCTCTACATTCATTCATCATGTCTTTAATCGCTGTTGATCCACTCAACAATTATTTTTTAGTGTGAATGATTAACAAAACACTATAAACTACCTTGCCAGACAGAGCAAAGTACGGCTATGGTACCTATCATTTAAGGCAGTATGATTTTAGGGCGGCCCCAGTTTAAAAATCTCCTGATCAACTTCTGTGTCTGTAACTACTTAGATTCCCAAAGTAACAATTCAATAGCTCAAGGATGAGGGGGAAAATGCTGCCACATTTCATGAATTGTAAATGAAATATCATTTTCATAAGGAAAACTGCATGGTTTCTAATACTGGGAGTTAATAAGTTCTAGAACACATCTTTTTAAATTTAAGGGTGCTGTTGAGGTTGATAAGCTAATAATGTAATTTACTGAGAAGGGGAATTTATTTTATTCTGACTGCCTTCTTGACCCTCTAAGACTTAACCAGTTTTCCCAAAACAAGACCGAAACAAACAAAATTTTAATCTTAATTACAGTGTCAGGGGAGGCTTAACAGCCAGTAACCCAAGAGCAGGGCTGCCCTGCAAATCACCAAAGGCAGGACTTCGAAATCCTGCGATGCCTTGCAAAGCAGAATTTGCCTTTTAGCTGCATTACAAGGGGCTGTAGGAGGCAGGGGCAGAAAGTCAGTTCATACAGATGATAAAATCAAACAGCTTTCGTTTGTAATGGTGCTGCAAGGTTCTTGCTAAGAAGAAAAGACCAAGTCTAAACTTTGATTCATTCAATATGCATGAAAGCTGTGGGAGGCTGCAGAGAGAAGTAAACCCTCACAGAGCCTGCAATCTGTTTGGAGGAGAGATGTGGAAATAACCCCAATACCAGAGCAGAGGCTGGGGGGTGGGACATTAAATCCTCACAGTAACAAAATTTGAAGTAAACTGCTATAGCAACACACAGTAATGAGCCATTCATTCTGGATTATTAATACTCATAAATAAAGGAAGAGGAGGAAGAGACTGGGAACACACCAGACAATATGCTGAAACCTGAATGGAAGACATGGAATCAGAACAGTACCTTGCTAGAGGACGGGCAGGAGGGCAATTCTGGAATGAGGAAAGACAGGAACAAATGCACAGAAGGCTTAGACGTAAGGGGCCAGCCATAAGGTGAAACAGATGTAATTAGAAATGAGGCTAGAGTAAAGGCAGAGAACCATCTCTAAGCAGACAGGGTTTGAGATTCTATTCTGAGGCAGGGAGAAGCACAGAAATGGGATAAGATGTAGGACAACATAATGAGACCTGGCGTCTGAGAACACGGCACTGCAGAGGTATGAAAATGGCTGGGGCGGGGCAAGGAGACCCGGAGGCAGGAAAAGGGGGCCAAGAAGTTTGCACCCATTTGGGCTTGAACCAGGCTAACCTAGCATGCTCCATAAGTAAAACAGGTTGAACAAACACTGCTGAGTTTAATTTGGGTTCTATGGTCCTCAGGCATAAAGGCCCAAGATCTGGGGCCAGCATTTCAAGCTTCTGCTCTCAGTGTGGGTCCACATCAAACTGCCCACAGCTCTGTGCACTGACTCTGCACCTACCCACCTGGGGCCTCTGCTCAGCAGCAAACCTCTTCTCTCTCCATCCCCATCTCTTCCTATTATCCTCAGCTTCTCCCTCTCCAAAGAATCACAGGGTCCTGTGAATTTTACCTCCCTAAACAGCTCCTGAATTTATCCATTTCTTTCTCTCTCTACTACTACCACCCGCATCTCAGCCCCATCAACATTCACCTGAATGAGTGCAACAGTCTTCCCTCATCCACTCTCATTCCTGTACAGTCTGTTCTCTGTTCTCTCACTGCAGCCAGTGTAATTTTTTACAAAGGACAAATCTCATCATGTTACACTCCTACTTAAACTTCTACTGCCCTTAGGATAAATATCAAAATCTTGACCACTGCCTCTAGAATCTGGCTCCTGTCTACCTAGCAGACTTCCTCTCTTGCACCCCATGTTCTAGTAATATCAACTTTCTTTCAGTTTCCTAATATGCCAAGCTCCTTCCCCACTCTGGACCTTTGAATTGTTGCCCCTCTATGTGATCTATTTTACCATATATACCCTGACCTTCGAAATCCACAACTACTCAGCTTAAATTTCACTTGCTGACATCAGTAGTCCACCTCCATAATCTCTTAGATCAGTACTGATAACCACTCCTCCACAGTGCTGATCAAAAAAATGTATTTAAATAATTATATATTGCACTGGTAATTACGTGTTTACTTCCTATCTGCCCCACTCAAATGTGACTTTATGTCTTGTATCTCCAGTACAAAGCACTGGAGAGAACACAGAAAGTGCTTGACAAAGTCTCAGTTCATTGCTATCAACTCTAAAAAGCCTTTCCCCAGGACTTCCCTGGTGGCGTGGTGGTTAAGAGCCCACCTGCCAGTGCAGGGTTCACGGATTCGATCCCTCATCCGGGAAGATCCCATATGCCGAGGAGCAACTAAGCCCATGCGCCACAACTGCTGAGCCTGTGCTCTAGAGCCCAGGAGCCGCAATTACTGAGCCCACGTGCTGCAACTACTGAGCCCACGTGCCACAACTACTGAAGCCTGAGCACCTAGAGCCCGTGCTTCGCAACAGAAGAAGTCATTGCAATGAGAAGCTTGTGTACCACAACGAAGAGTAGCCCCTGCTCACCTCAACTAGAGAAAGCGTGCGCACAGCAACGAAGACCCAACACAGCCAAAAATTCATTAATTAACTAATTTAAAAAAATAAACATAAGGAGTGGTGATTGTATAGCACAGAAAATACAGCCTATATATATATATATTTTTTAAGACCTTTCCCCAAATCCTCATTTGGAATTACTTCCTCTCTTTCTTTTACACCCCAAAGTACCTCACCCCCTAATGAAAACACATTTCCCAGCATCCCTCGCATTACAGTGATATGTGTGAATGTTTACCCACTCTAGACAGTAAGCTACGTGAAGACAATGACTGTTCTTTGGTTTATGCTTCTAGCTGTTAAGTTCACTTTTCTCCCCAACAATCTGTTCATAGTCAAAGAGCTAACAAGTATGTCTACTGTTGAAAAACCGTACACCACCAACAAAAAGTTAACCAAAGGGGTGGGGTGAGAATTACCTGTTTCTGGTTGAGCTGCCTTTTCTTTCTTAGCACCACTGCCACTGGGGTGGGATCGCTTCCGGATCATGGACATGAGGGATCTTTAGGAGAAAGAAAAAGATCAACAGGATTAGTGGATGCCTTATGATCCAAGAAATAAAATGTATAGATTCTAAGTAATCAGTTAAAATCCAACTCTTCTCTAAGTGCATGAATATATAACTAGAATTTAAGTAGCCTACTTTCCACTTTAATAAACTGTTAAATTTTTAAGAAAGAGAAAGATGTCTCATCCCTTTACTGTGTAAAAACCAAACTAGTTACTGGGAGAAGGGGGCTGCTAACACTATTACTAATTTTATGCAGAGACATCTGCAAAGTAAAATAGATAGAGAAAACCTTTCAATATCCATATTTAAAATTCAGAAACAGCTATCTATGTAATACATTTGAGGGAGAGGGAAGGACAAAAGAATTAGGGGATGTTTTGGTAAATATCTATTTGCGAAATATGGGCATAAAAACATCTGAATCTGCACAACATAGACCAGATACTTCAGGGATAACATATATTCAGACCACTGTCTCTCTGGTCCATGTTTCAAAAATCTGTGTAAAATCCAAATCATGATAAATTTGACATGAAAATTTAAAACCTCCATATATTAAAAGACATCATAAAGAATAAAAAGAAACTCTACAAATCAATGAGAAAAAGCACACACCCAACAGAAAAAAAGGACAAAACCAAGAAACCCCATAAAAAAGGATGTCCAAATTTCCAGCACACAAACAAACAGGTTCTTGACTTCTTTAGTTATTAGGAAATCACAAATAAAAGCCACATTGAGGTTTTACTACACACTCATCAAATAGGCAAGAAATTTTAAGTCTGATAATATCAAGTGTTGGTAGGTTTGTGGAGTAACAGGAATTCTCAAACTGAAGATGTATAAATTGATAGCACCACTTTAGAAAACTGTTCAGCATGAAAATAGACATATCCTATGAGCCAGTGATTCAACTTCCATATATATTACAGAAATACAAGCACTTGTGCACCAGGAAGCATGTACAGGAATGTTCATGTAGAATTTCCATAACTTCCCTGAACTGGGAATGACTCAAATGTCTATCAGTATTACAATGGATAAACACATTTTGGGACATTCATAAAGTGGGTTACGTATCAATGAATATGAATGAACTTTGGCTACATAAAATAATATGGATGAATCTTACAAAATAATATAAAGTGAAAAGAAAAAGACACAAAGGAATACACTACAATTCCAATTATATAAAGTCATAAACAGACCGTATATGTATTTACAGTAGTTTAGGGATATGTATATAGGCAAAAAAAACCCTTTTCTTTAAGAAAAGGATAAAAGGATAGGACTTGAGGGTACTAGCATTGTTCTATTTCTTGATTTTGATGGTGATTACGTGGATACTCATTTTATATTATTTTAAACTGTACATAAGTTTGTGTACACTTCTACATATATATTATCACCCCCACCAAAAAAAAAAAAAATGAATCAAGAACTCTGAAATTCTTTCAACTACATTATGAATGTCCTCAGTGTGGTAAACTGGATTTGACAAAATACAGTCCTGAGGAAGACAAACTGGGAAGAGAGGCATAATGCTGCCTGCAGAAAAAGGGGCAACTGGATACACAGTACTATTTGCTCTGAGGACAGAACAACGTGATGTTCCTTAACCACTATCATTTTTAGGTTTTTTTTTCACTTCTTACTTCTGTCTTTGGTTATATTATTAATCCCCTCCCTAACTGCCTTTTCTTAAAATTCTCACACATACTGAACAATCTCCCACAAAGCATAGCATAAAGAAAGTGCTACATCCTACTCTACCCTGTGAAGTTTCCAGGACTTACCAACTGGGAAACAATCGGTCACTGAGCTTTTAACTTCATCTAGTTTGTCTTCTTTGGGCTCATAGTGGCCCAAAATGTAATTAAATTATTTTCACAAAACTTCTAATTTGCACAGAACTTTAAAACAAGTACATTTTAATCCATAAGGTGAGGGAATTAAATGATACAAACTTTATTTTTTCCATTCTGTCAACTGAAGACAGAATATTCAATGTCTACTTGTTAACATTCCATAGAAGGGTGGGGTTTGGGGAGGGCTCTCACTAATCAGAGGCCTCTCCTCATTCTGTAATGATCCCATCTCTGGTTCTGAGGGGAAGTTTTGAGAATGTGTATTATTGTACACAAAGATTACAAAGCAAGAAGTTATTTGTACTGCTCAGAACAGTTGTATGTATTTACATAAATGAACTAAGAATATATGTCCAACACTGCAAACCACCTAAGTAGATAAGAGAAAGTGCTAGCTTTAAATGTTCTGAAGTATAAGTTGAAGACTGATACGGTGTCCACAGGAAAATCATCTGTAATATTAAAAAGAACTGTCAAGATGTTGCTTAGACTAAAGAGAAAATATCAATAGATAGTATGAGTTTCACAGGACAGATGAGAAGACCAGGACAAGACATCTGGGACCAATCATCCAAACCTCTGGCTAAAACTGCCCCAGGTGGAAAATATTCACCTTGAAATTCTTCAAGTGTTCTTCACACCCACTGTGAGGGTTAATTTATGAGTCAACTTGACTGGGTCATGGGGTACTCAGATAAATGGTCCAACATTATTCTAGGTATTTCTTTGAGGGTTCTGGATGAGATTAACATTTCAACAGGTAGCCTGAGTGACTGTCCTCCCTAATGTGGGATGGGCCTCCCTCAATCAGTTGAAGGCCTGAATACAACAAAAGGTGACCCTCCCCCAAGTAAAAGAAAATTCCTCCTGCCTGACTGCCTTGAAACTAGGACATCTGCTCTGTCCTGCTTTTGACTCAAACTGAAACACTGCCTCTTCCTGGCCTGTTGACCTTCAGACTGAAACAATGCCACAGGCTCTCCTTGGTCTCCAGCTTGCTGACTCACCCTGAAGTTCCTGGGACTTGTCAGCCTCCATAGTCATGTGAACCAATTCTTGAGAATACATTCTCTTTTTATGTATATGATGTGTATGTACACATGTACACACACACACACACACACACACACACACCCTATTGGTTCTGTTTCTCTGGAGAACCCTAACACACTAATATACCCTACCCTTTCCCCATGAGCCACACCTGGCCAGGACCTGTCCTTTCACTCCATTACTACAAAATGACCAAGATATGCCTTTTTCCTCTCTTAACTCTCTCCCATCTGTCCTCTAAGTCAAATGAGCAGGAAGAGGAGGGGAAAGCAATAAAGCCACTTAAAGAAGCCACAGGCTCTAGTCTTTTTCTTCCACTTCCACTTCTATCCATGATCTACTTCAGGGTAAAACAAACAGCTCAGAACAAAGTTGGAAAACCTTGATTAGTGGATTCAAAGTCCATTGAAACTCAATACAAATGCAAATATACTTTTTTGACAAGAAAGTACTCCTTATCAAAAAATAAAAATCTCTTTCTACTGAGAAATTATATTTTATACTACTTAAATTCATCTTAAAATAAAAATCATTCATGTTATTCAATGAAAATTTTCTTTAATGGGCCTTATAAGAGTTCATGCTTTAGATATACATAGTCTGAGTCCTACTTTCATTTCTCAGTGTGACTGCAGGATGCTTTTTGAGAAAATATTCTATTTGTTATACTTTACTTTTAATTCTAAGGGCTCTCAAGGTTTCAGAGACTAAAAATTAAAGGCCAACAGCAAGATTATAATCATTTTTTAACAGTTATCCCTCCTCACAGACAGAAGTGACCTTTCTTATCAAGCTCAAAATTCTAGACCTTAGAAAAAAATCAAAGTGATGAATTTCCTATTATAAATGTCAAATTCAGAATACCTCTTACAGATTTAGCTACTCAGGACAGAAAGAATTTAAAATACCTGAAATTCTTTCAATTGACTCTTGGATCGATCACGTGTAAAAATTATTTTGCCTTAACTACTTCAGTGGCTTAAAGTAGATCTGTTAGGTTTCTGTTAGTTCAGTACTTTTATTTTTTAAATAACTGAACAAAGCATAGCTTTTCAAATTCAAGTTAGTGAGAGAAAAACATGAAAACGTTCTGGAGAAGCTCAAAATTCCTTGATCTTCCAGTTAAAGGAAATCCTAATGATATGGACTGAAGTTTTAAAACTGAAGTATCAAAAAAATTTTTTTAGATGTCTAGCTCCTTGGTTTGGAACATCCACATGAAATCTAAACACCTACAACAGAAGAACACTGTAGGCCACAAGATGTCTTTATATGTTACAAGAAAGGAATGATATACTGGCCTTCAGAAAATTCTCTGAAACACCTGCTGATATCTTTCATACTTTTTACCACCACGCCCCTCAAAATGATGCATCTAAGCCCGTATTGCTTAAAAAGGGTACCAATAGCATAAACTTCAGTTTCTCTGACAAGGACTAACATTTGATGCAAAGCAGGCTTCCTGGACGTGCTTACCGGATAGGATTTGGAGGGGGAGGAGGAAGCGGTGGTGGAGGAGGAGGTGGGGGAGGTACCGAATTCTCAGACTGGTTCACCCGTTTCTGGAGTTCATCGACTGCACAGAGAGCAAGCATTCAGAAAAGAGCTGAAATAAGCAACTTAACACCTTATATACATGTAAAGGAAAAAACAACCACTCTCAAAATCAAGTTCTTTTATTAAAGCAAAGTTAGAAATTTCAGTATGAAACTGCAGAACTCTTTAAACTTTTTATCATCAGTAAGAGAGGCCTTATATATGTTACAAAAAATTTACCATCTTTTTGCTATATATACAAACTATGGAAAAGAAAAAATAAATCAAGACAATGGCTGGATGGGTGGGAAGTAAGGATTGAGAGTAGGCTGAAGAAATATTTGTTAACAATAGAATTTACTACTCAAACACTAAGAAATTGTTAATACTTGACTTTTAAAGTATACAGACCAAGAATTAATTTTAAAGATGACATTTAGTAATGAATTTTAATAGCATACTTTCCTCCTCCACTTAATCTCCTTCAAAAACTGCAAATCCTAGAGTTCTTGATTTTAACCAGACTCAGACTCTCAAGTGTTTAACTCAGAAACTTTTTGCTCTTTGGAAGAGCATTCTGGAAATATAATTTATTCATTCAAGCCATTAATGAAACAAGTTCTTACTAAGCTCCAACAATGTGAAAGAGCCTATGCTCAGTGCTGCTCATGACACAGTTCCTGACTTCAAGAAACTCAATTTGAATTTATATCACAGATGTGAATGCCTCTAATCGGGCTCTAATGGGCTACAGGTACTGCACTCAGGAATAGCTCTCCCTCTGCGCAGTCACTCTACTTTCCATGACTGACTACCCTAATGATTTGTGCATTTGTTTTTACCGTCAACACTTAAATAAGCAGTGGGGGCCAGGCTCCCTGACACCAAGAATCCTCTAGTTATTTCATATGCATGTGTCTGTTTCTCTAAAGGGAGTTTGAGATCCTCATGGACAAAAGGCATGGTTTCTTTTCTTCTACATTTTTTATAGCACCCTAGGATACTGGGTATGGCTGGGTACACACACAGCAGACAATAACTAAAAAGAATGGACTACTTCTTAATTTTAGATCAATTTCAAAAAATAAATTGTAATTCACTTTCATTGTGGATTAGAAAGCATTGAATATTTTTTAAAGGAAAAAGCCTACTTGATTTTTCTGTACAGATTTCAAAATTCTAGTATAAAATTAACCAAAAATATCTGAAGTGAATATTGAAGCTGTTATAAAGGGAACAACCTGCCCCCTTAAATTACCTACTTTCCAACAGAAACTTATTACTTATCCCTGTGTAGTAATCCAACTCACACATTCTTGTTAAGCCTTCTAGAACTGAATGAATAAATCGTTTAAGTAACTCCTGGTGTTTTAAAAGTTTTTCCATTTAATATATATATTGTTGCCCATTTTATCGTTAGGTGTGATACTGAAAGTATTATTTCATGTGCATAATTAGACATTGAAAATGTAGGTGGTATAAACCTAAAAAGTTTAATTCTTTTTAAAAATGCACCCTAAAATGAATAAAATAAGTATTTAACGAACACTCATCTCTGAAGCCCTGAGAAATGCTGAAGTTTTGGTCTCCCCACATTAATGATATCTCCGTCTCTTAATTCTGTATGTGATGCTCATAAAGGCTGTGAGTCCAAAACAGAAGTCTAAATATTTGTGAATCACATGATTACAGCGACCGTTCTAATGAATTACAATAGTCAGAAATGAAGAAATTTAAAACAAATCTTGGTATTTTTCTATAGCATTTAGTAAATGTACTGGTCATGAGAGATTCACATAGTAATAATAAGACATAATAGGCTACTCAGTGCTTTTACCGGAATGCTTTAAATTTCTAGCTTTCTCCTCAGAATTCTGATATTTCAATTCCAATTCTTTTTTATCTTCTTCTAGAAGCTCCAGTTGCTGTTTGAGGTTGTGCATCTCTTTGCGGAGAGTTTCATTTTGTAGCTGCTCTTCTAATTTTTTGACCTATAAGTTATAAACAGACTTTTATGTGGTGACAGTTTTTCCTCTGTCAAGGAAAATAAGGGGAAAAATAAATGTTTCCCTTTTACTTTGCACTTCATAGCAAAGAGATTACAATTCATCCTAAAAACCACACAAATCCTAGGATACAGATAATACTTAAGATCACTATCAGCAATGTAATTCAATATAAATTTATTGAAGACTTATGTCCCAGATAATTTAATTTTTAAAGGTGACTAGAAAAAATAAAATATTCATTTAATTTAAGTAACAAATTCATTTAAAACAGATTAACGCCTTTGTGCCCATTTTCAAAAGAAAAACTCAGGTAATATTAAAAATTTGGTGGGACAACTTGGTAACAAATATAAAAAACCTTAAAAAAATATAAGGAAGAAAAGACCCTTGATTCAGTAATACTACTTTTAGAATTTGTGAAATAGTAAGACAAGTGTTCAAATACATTAACTAGAATGTTCTTTATAACAGGGAAAACTTGGAAATAACCTAAATGTCCACCAATATTACTGATTTAATAAATTATAGTTATGTTCGTTAAATGAAATACTATGCAACCATTTAAAAATCACATAACCTCACTATACATTGACATGGAAATATATATTACCAAATGAAAAAAATCAGGTTATAGAACCATATGCTTGGCATGATTCCGTTTAACCTATATTCATAAAACTACAATTTACATAAACTTTGGATATGCACCAAAATATGGCATTTTTAACTAATCTTAATTTTCTGCTTTAGCTTTTTCTGTATTTTAAAATTTTGTTTTATTTTAATCATAAAAACAACACAGCTGTGTTTTAAAGATTGCTGAATCTGCAAGGGAACTTATAGACAGGTAAGAAATATTTTCAACCACATACCTGAAAGATTATCCAGAATAATTGTATAGTATAGTATAATACGTTTAGAAGTACTGACTGCTGTAAGTTCATTTGTAACTTTTACCTAATCTTCAGTACCTTTCCCACTACCCCAACAAGGAACATACACAACAATTTAGTCCCATCCTCAATACAATTTACTGGGTTCTTGCACGCATTATTTACTAAATGAGTTAACTACAGTAGTAGAACTTTTCAGAACCAAAATTTCTAACATAAGCTAAATAAAAATAAACCTTCTTTCATTCCCTTCATTTGAAAAGGTAATTCCTGGGCTTCCCTGGTGGCGCAGTGGTTGACAGTCCGCCTGCCGATGCAGGGGACGTGGGTTCGTGCCCCGGTCCGGGAAGATCCCACATGCCGCAGAGGGGCTGGGCCTGTGAGCCATGGCCGCTGAGCCTGTGCATCCGGAGCCTGTGCTCCGCCAACGGGAGAGGCCACAACAGTGAGAGGCCCACGTACCGCAAAAAAAAAAAAAAGGTAATTCCTGCATATGGGGACAAAAAAAATTATTTCCCTTCCATCCTACTCCCCAGGCCTCTTTCCCAGGGGCAAGCACAGTTACCACGTATTCATCTAGAGGTTCTCTACCTATACGCCAACATTTCTTATGGAAGAAAAAAAAATTAACTCTACCTCACAACCAACTTGGTTAAAAACTCCAGGAACTTCCAAGGATTAAATGTCAATATTGTTGCTGAAAGAGACTTCGACAGGTGGTAACAAATGGCAGCTAACAGCCTTTCCTTCACAAACTAGGTACACTGTAAGTAGTATAAACACTGATGTAATTTTTCTCAAGTGGTTTCTTTAATTTGAAAGGCTTTGTTCCACCTCTTCGCCTCTCCTCCTCTCTGCCTCTCTTTCTCACCCACCACGGTGACTATCCTTTCTGCCTAGCACATACAGGTAGGCTGTGTCAGCTGGAATAGCTCTACTCATACAAATTGAAATAACCACTTAAGTCTTTAAACATAGATCTGTGCAAGTTTACAAAATCACAAATTTTCCCTAAGCAAATAATTACTACTAACATGGACTTTTCCTCCCTCTTTGAATAAAACCTATGCCCTCCAACAAGCTCTTTGAGACCACTACACAATACACTCTCCTAGTGTATGCAGTCTCCCAAAACACAATCAACTCAACTTGGAAATGCAGATTTCCAAACTGCATTATCCAAGCTCTTTTTGAGTTGTATCTCTTTCTCTCGCTTCTTCTGACCCTTTGGACAGTTTAAAGATCATTATAAAGCTTACAGCAGTGCATAAATTTTAGTTGGATACTATAAATTAAATTCATTTGGTAGTTATTTTTTCTAAAAGGTGAAAAGACTGGAAAGACTTAGTCACTTAGGCAAAACATGGAACTATGAGCTACTGGACTGACTCTTCTCAATTTAAGTATGTGTGTGTATTAAAACTCCAGGAGAAAATCTGGTACCTTTTGTTGATGCTCAATTCTCTCTTCTTCAAGGAGCTGTATAAGTTTTGCATTTTCATCTAAAGCTTTCAAAAGCTGCTGGTCAGGAGCAGAGTTCTGTAGCAGAAGGTGGCTTTGTCTCTTTAGCTTGTTTTGTTCAATAAACATCTGCAAAAGTTAATTATAAAAATGTATATACCAATCATTTTCACACATCTCCTCAACTGAAACTGGAACAAAAGGAAAAGTATGTGCAGTTTTTATTAAAAAGTTAAAGGCAATTTCTGAATTATAGTATAATGATTTTAGAAGTAATGATTGCTATGATTTCATTCATAACTTTTATATAATCTTTAGAACTTTTACCCTTGCCTCAGCACAGTATATATACAATAGTTTAGTCCTACACTGCAGTTTTTAATAATTTATTATTGCTTTAAAGTACATTAATACTAACAGTAGCAGCTAATATTTATCAAGAACTTAAGCCAAGTACTCTACTAAATATTTTATACACATTATTTTAATCCTTACATCAATCCTATGAATCGAACGTATCTGCAATGAAAAGCTAAAATGTACTAAATACTATGGGATAGATACAGTGGCAATCATTTTACATACATTTTATCATCTAATCCTTAGAACACCACTGTCAAGTAGACACTATTATTACCCCACTTTTACTAATAAGGTAACTGAGGCCCCGAGGGGTTAAGCAGCTTTCTCAAAGACACAAGTGAGTAGCAAAATCAGGATTTAAACCCAGATCTGTCTGATTTATAAGCCCACGCTCTCAACCATCTGGCTAATCTCCATCCTCTGCTATCTACTAGACCTAAGATTCTGTCTTAAATTAGTCTTTCCCCAGTGACGAAAGTAGTTAACAGTAAGAGGGTAAAGAGGAAAAGGAAAAAGGTATATTAATATTTACTGAGCATTTTATAAAACAATTTACATATATTATTAACTTAATCTTGACAACTTTACATGATTGAAGGCAAAATTATTTTCTATTCACCCATTATTTCTTTTCCTTAATACCCTACACAAGTCAGCCAATGGGTGATTCCAAGCATGAAATGTTTTTCAAATTCTGATTATCAGGCTTATCTTACAGTAGAGCAACAACATTTTCAAGTGAAATTTACATTCTTCCTCCATCTAACACCTCATTTCTCTGTAAGAACAGGTATAGATAGAGCATGAATGAATGTGCGCGCGCGCACAAGTGCCAGGCTGGAGAAAAGTGAGACGGGAGGTGTCCACACGCTAGGGAAGAGTAATCAGTATTACATCATAGTATCTTAAACTTGAGATCAGTGGTTTAATTGAAATGACTTATTTCAGGTTACTATTATTTAAAAAAATTATTTTTAATACATTTTTCCCTCTTAAAACTTAACTGGTTGGGGTCCCTTGCTGGTATCTTAGAAAATATCTCAGAGTCAACATGAAAGGCCAGCAAAAAGCAGCTGACGTAAGTGACATTCTCTGGCTTCCCAACAAGTGAGGCCTTTTGCCAAGAGAGCTCAGAGGCCAGGAGCAAACAGAGAGGAAGCGGTCAGCAAGGTTGACCAGGACAGAGGTGGGAGCTCAGCACTAAGACAATGCAGGGTACAGGTGACCATCAATGCCAAGGGTGCTTTATTACTCTCCCTGCACTGCTTCTCTGTACTCTGGTTCTCTCTTGGGAAAAGGGACAGATGTCCTTTTCTGTGTAACACTAGGAAAACTTGCTTAACTTTACATGATTATAAATTATCTTAACTCTATTATTCTGGAGAGAAAAGAATAAAGATATGTCTTAGGGATGCTAACAACATGAATTTCTTTTGCAAAACCCTGTAACAATCCCTAAATTACAATATAAGATGAAAAGAACATACAGAAAAGAAATTCCTTTCAATAATAATGGTAACTTGAAAAATATTAGTCATTAGACTACCTTTTATAGACTTTAAGATACTAAAATAAAACACTAAATAATGCTTTTTCTAAGATGTATTTAAAGAAAATTCAGTTACCAAACACTAATGAATTTGGTTTTTAGCTACGGTAAGAACTTGTTGGTTAGAGTTATTAAGTTGGTCCCTTACCAGACAAATAACATCATTGGTATCAGAATTTCAGAGAAATTCTCCTAAATCTTTTCAAAGAATGAGAAGAAAATGCTGTGTTATTAATATATAATTTATTTTTTCCAAAATGACATTAAAATATCATCATCTGAGTTGTCTGAAAACAACACGAATTACATAATAGTTTCATAGTATATTGGGACTACATGTTGAAAAAGGTATCCACACCATTAAACAGAGAAAAGAAAAACTACACTAAATAGAAAAAATTATATACTCAAAAAGTACAGGGAAGTCATCAAAAATTGAAATTATGTTGAGGAAATACAAAAACTTAATATAGCTAGGAAGACAACTCGTTGTTTCTTCCTTGTGGGGGGATCATGTTTTTGATTTCAGGGTTTATTTTTTATTTTTTTATTCATTTATTTATGGCTGCGTTGGGTCTTGGTTGCTGCCCACGGGCTTTCTCCAGCTGTGGCAAGTGGGGGCTACTCTTCGTTGTGGTGCGCAGGCTTCTCATTGCGGAGGCTTCTTGTTGCAGAACACGGGCTCTAGGCGTGGAGGCTTTGTTAGTTGTGGCACGTGGGCTCAGTAGTTGTGACACGTGGGCTCAGTAGTTGTGGCACACGGGCTTAGTTGCTCCGCAGCATGTGGGATCTTCCCAGACCAGGGCTCAAACCTCTGTCCCCTGCATTGGCAGGCAGATTCTTAACCACTGCACCACCAGGGAAGTACTGGTTTTGGTTTTTAATTGGACAAGTGTGAACAGAAGTAAGGAAGAAATGTTCAATTTTTAATTTACACATTTGAGAATTGTTTGTATGTTTACAAGGTATGTATCTTCCTTTTGTAACTAAAAAGGTAAACTAAATTAACTTCAAAAATTGATTTCTGAGCAGAAGCAAGAAGAACTGCAATCCTGCAGCCTGTGAAACAAAAACCACATTCACAGAAACACAGACAAGATGAAAAGGCAGAGGGCTATGTACCAGATGAAGGAACAAGATAAAATCCCTGAAAAACAACTAACTGAAGTAGAGATAGGCAACCTTCCAGAAAAAGAATTCAGAATAATGATAGTGAAGATGATCCAGGACCTCGGAAAAAGAATGGAGGCAAGATCGAGAAGATACCAGAAATGTTTAATGAAGACCTAGAATTAAAGAACAAACAAACAGAGATGAGCAATACAATAACTGAAATGAAAACTACACTAGAAGGAGTCAATAGCAGAATAACTGAGGCAGAAGAACGGATAAGTGACCTGGAAGACAGAATGGTGGAATTCACTGCTGCAGAACAGAATAAAGAAAAAAGAATGAAGAAAAAAGACAGCCTAAGAGACCGCCGGGACAACATTAAACGCCATTCGCATTATAGGGGTCCCAGAAGGAGAAGAGAGAGAGAGAAAGGACCAGAGAAAATATTTGAAGAGATTATAGTTGAAAACTTCCCTAACCTGGGAAAGGAAATAGCCACTCAAGTCCAGGAAGCTCAGCGAGTCCCATACAGGATAAACCCAAGGAGACACACGCCAAGACACATAGTAATCAAATTAGCAAAAATTAAAGACAAAGAAAAATTATTGAAAGCAGCAAGGGAAAAATGAAAAATAACATACAAGGGAACTCCCATCAGGTTAACAGCTGATTTCTCAGCAGAAACTCTACAAGCCAGAAGGGACTGGCATGATATACTTAAAGTGATGAAAGGGAAGAACCTACAACCAAGATTACTCTACCTGGCAAGCATCTCATTCAGATTCAATGGAGAAATCAAAAGCTTTACAGACAAGCAAACGCTAAGAGAATTCAGCACCACCAAGCCAGCTCTACAACAAATGCTAAAGGAACTTCTCTAAGTGGGAAACACAAGAGAAGAAAAGGACCTACAAAAACAAACCCAAACCAATTAAGAAAATGGTGATAGGAACATACATATAAATAATTACCTTAAACGTGAATGGATTAAATTTTCCAACCAAAAGACACAGGTTTGCTGAATGTATACAAAAACAAGACCCATCTATATGCTGTCTACAAGAGACCCACTTCAGACCTAGGGACACATACAGACTGAAAGTGAGGGGATGGAAAAAGATATTCCATGCAAATAGAAATCAAAAGAAAGCTGGAGTAGCAATACTCATATCAGATAAAATAGACTTTAAAATAAAGAATGTTACAAGAGACAAGGAAGGACACTACATAATGATCAAGGGATCAATCCAAGAAGAAGATATAACAATTATAAATATAGATGCACCCAACATAGGAGCACCTCAATACATAAGGCAACTGCTAACAGCTATAAAAGAGGAAATCGACAGTTAACACAATAGTGGGGGACTTTTAACACCTCACTTACATCATTGGACAGATCATCCAAAATGAAAATAAATAAGGAAACAGAAGCTTTAAATGACACAACAGACCAAATAGATTTCATTGATATTTATAGGACATTCCATCCAAAAACAACAGATTACACTTTCTTCTCAAGTGCACATAGAACATTCTCCAGGATAGATCACATCTTGGGTCACAAATCAAGCCTCAGTAAATTTAAGAAAACTGAAATCATATCAAGTATATTTTCTGACCACAATGCTATGAGATTAGAAATATGAATTACAGGGGAAAAAACGTAAAAAACACAAACACATAGAGGCTAAACAATACGTTACTAAATAACCAAGAGATCACTGAAGAAATCAAAGAGGAAAACAAAAAGTACCTAGACACAAATGACAATGAAAACACGACGATCCAAAACCTATGGGATGCAGCAAAAGCAGTTCTAAGAGGGAAGTTTATAGCTATACAAGCCTACCTCAAGAAACAACAAAAATCTCAAATAAACAATCTAACCTTACACCTAAAGGAACTAGAGAAAGAAGAACAAACAAAACCCAAAGTTAGCAGAAGGAAAGAAATCATAAAGATCAGAGCAGAAATAAATGAAATAGAAACAAAGAAAACAATAGCAAAGATCAATAAAACTAAAAGCTGGTTCTTTGAAAAGATAAACAAAATTGATAACCCATTAGCCAGACTCATCAAGAAAAAGAGGGAAGAGGACTCAAATCAATAAAATTAGAAATGAAAAAGGAGAAGTTACAACAGACACCGCAGATGTGCAAAGCATCCTAAGAGACTACTACAAGCAACTCTATGCCAATAAAATGGACAACCTGGAAGAAATGGACGAATTCTTACAAAGGTATAACCTTCCAAGACTGAACCAGGAAGAAACAGAAAATATGAACAGACCAATCACAAGTAATGAAATTGAAACTGTGATTAAAAATCTTGCAACAAACAAAAGTCCAGGACCAGATGGCTTCACAGATGAATTCTATCAAACATTTAGAGAAGAGCTAACACCCACCCTTCTCAAACTCTTACAAAAAATTGCAGAGAGGGCTTCCCTGGTGGCGCAGTGGTTGAGAGTCCGCCTGCCGATGCAGGGGATACGTGTTTGTGCACAGGTCCGGGAAGATCCCACGTGCTGTGGAGCGGCTGGGCCTGTGAGCCATGGCCGCTGAGCCTGCGCGTCCAGAGCCTGTGCTCCGCAATGGGAGAGGCCACGACAGTGAGAGGCCTGCATACCACCAAAAAAAAAAAAAAAAAAAAAAAAAATTGCAGAGGAAGGAACGCTCCCAAACACGTTCTATGAGTCATCATCCTGATACCAAAACTAGACAGAAATACTACAAAAAAAGAAAATTAAAGACCAATAACACTCATGAATATAGATGCAAAAATCCTCAACAAAATACTAGCAAACAGAATCCAACAACACATTAAAAGGATCATACACCATGATCAAGTGGGATTTATCCCAGGGATGCAAGGATTCTTCAATATATGCAAATCAATCAATGTGATACACCATATTAACAAACTGAAAAATAAAAACCATATGATCATCTCAATAGATGCAGAAAAAGCTTTTGACAAAATTCAACGCCCATTTATGATAAAAACTCTCCAGAAAGTGGGCATAGAGGGAACCTACCTCAACATAATAAAGGTCATATACGACAAACCCACAGCAAACATCATTCTCAATGGTGAAAAACTGAAAGCATTTCCTCTAAGATCAGGAATGAGACAAGGATGTCCATTCTCACCACTATTATTCAACATAGCTTTGGAAGTCCTAGCCACGGCAATCAGAGAAGAAAAAGAAAGAAAAGGAATACAAATTGGAAAAGAAGAAGTAAAACTGTCACTGTTTGCAAATGACATGATGCTATACATAGAGAATCCTAAACAGGCCACCAGAAAACTACAAGAGCTAATCAGTGAATTTGGTAAAGTTGCAGGATACAAAATTAATGCACAGAAATCTCTTGCGTTCCTATACACTAATGATGAAAAATCTGAAAGAGAAATTAAGGAAACACTCCCATTTACCACTGCAACAAAAAGAATAAAATACCTAGGAATAAACCTACCTAGGGAGACAAAAGACCTATATGCAGAAAACTGTAAGACACTGATGAAAGAAATTAAAGATGGTACAAACAGATGGAGAGATCTACCATGTTCTTGGGCTGGAAGAATCAATATTGTGAAAATGACTATACTACCCAAAGCAATCTACAGATTCAATGCAATCCCTATCAAATTACCAGTGGCATTTTTTATGGAACTAGAACAAAAAATCTTAAAATTTGTATGGAGACACAAAAGACCCCGAATAGCCAAAGCAGTCTTGAGGGAAAAAAATGGAGCTGGAGGAATCAGACTCCCTGACTTCAGATTATACTACAAAGCTACAGTAATCAAGACAGTATGGTACTGGCACAAAAACAGAAATATAGATCAATGGAACAAGATAGAAAGCCCAGAGATAAACCCACGCACCTATGGTCAACTGATCTATGACAAAGGAGGCAAGGATAGACAATGGAGAAAAGACAGTCTCTTCAATAAGTGGTGCTGGGAAAACTGGACAGCTACATGTAAAAGAATGAAAGTAGGACACTCCCTAACACTATACACAAAAATAAACTCAAAATGGATTAAAGACCTAACTAAGACCAGACACTATAAAAGTCTCAGAGGAAAACATTGGAAGAACACTCTTTGCCATAAATCACAGCAAGATCTTTTTTGACCCACCTCCTAGAGTAATGGAAATAAAAACAAAAATAAACAAATGGGACCTAATGAAACTTCAAACCTTTTGCACAGCAAAGGAAACCATAAAGAAGATGAAAAGACAACCCTCAGAATGGGAGAAAATATTTGCAAATGAATCAACAGACAAAGGATTAATCTCCAAAATATATAAATAGCTCATGCAGCTCAATATTAAAAAAACAAACAACCCAATCCAAGAATGGGCAGAAGACCTAAATAGACATTTCTCCAAAGAAGACATACAGATGGCCAAGAAGCACATGAAAAGCTGCTCAACACCACTAATTATTAGAGAAATGCAAATCAAAACTACAATGAGGTATCACCTCACACCAGTTAGAATGGGCATCATCAGAAAATCTACAAACAACAAATGCTGGAGAGTGTGTGGAGAAAAGGGAACCCTCCTGCACTGTTGGTGGGAATGTAAATTGATACAGCCACTATGGAGAACAGTATGTAGGTTCCTTAAAAAACTAAAAATAGAATTACCATATGATCCAGCAATCCCACTACTGGGCATATACCCTGAGAAAACTGTAATTCAAAAAGACACATGCACCCAAATGTTCACTGCAGCACTATTTACAATAGCCAGGTCATGGAAGCAACCTAAATGCCCATCAACAGAGGAGTGGATAAAGAAGATGTGGTACATATATACAATGGAATATTACTCAGCCATAAAAAGGAACAAAATTGGGTCATTTGTTGAGATGGATGTATCTAGAGACTGTCATACAGAATGAAGTAAGTCAGAAAGAGAAAAACAAATATCGTATATTAACGCATGTATGTGGAACCTAGAAAAATGGTACAGATGAACTGGTTTGCAGGGAAGAAGCTGAGACACAGATATACAGAACAAATGTATGGACACTAAGGGGGGAAAGTGGTGGGGGGAGGGGGTGGTGGTGGGATGAACTGGGAGATTGGGATTGACATGTACACACTTATGTGTATAAAACTGATGACTAATAAGAACCTGCTGTATAAAAAAATAAATAAAATTAAAAAATTAAAAAAAAAAGAAAAGCACTGTCAAATACTCAAAGTTTGGCAAAATGAAAATAGGAAAAAAACCCTGATTTCTACAGCTCTATACTGTACACTCCAACACAGCAAGGATCATATTTGCTTTCTTCATCATTATATTCCCACTATCTACACACTGTCTGGCTTACCAGATGTTTGCTGAATGCACTAAAGAACAGAATGCAAAAGTGGTACTTCTCTGGTTAAGCTAAGTCGTGTAGTTATCTGTTGAAAACCTGAGAATTTGTAAACCGTGAAAAGGGAAGATATACTAGTTCTAATCTAGCTTTATCTTTTCTTCTCACTACTGTGTAGATCAAACCTAGACATTGTACAATCATTGAGCCCTGTTGCAAATACTTATGCTACCAGTAATGTAAGTGCCACCGCTCTTGCTTTCCTTCCTCAAACTTCTCTCTCCTCATTCTGGGTTAACATGTCAGTACTATTGTTTCCACCAATCACTACCAAGTGGATGGCAGACTGAATCATTTATTCTTTTTTTTTTCTGTGGTACGCGGGCCTCTCACTGTTGTGGCCTCTCTCGTTGCGGAGCACAGGCTCCGGACACGCAGGCTCGGCGGCCATGGCTCACGGGCCCAGCCGCTCCGCGGCACGTGGGATCTTCCCGGACCGGGGCACGAACCCGTGTCCCCTGCATCGGCAGGCGGACTCTCAACCACCGCGCCACCAGGGAAGCCCAAGTTCCATTATTTATGTATGCTGCAGCTTTTTCCAAAGGGCTCTAACACACTTCAATTTTTTTTTTCTTCCTTCCAGGAAATAAGAGAACAATACTTACCTTTCATTAAACTCTCTGAGTAAAATGAATCATAATATTTGAAATCAGATCTTCTCAGACTAAATCTTTTGTATAGTTCATTGCTAGCACAGCTACATTCAAGCACAGAAAAACTCCTGCACAAAACCATAATCTGATCTTCAAATGTCATTCCCATAACCCCATGCTTTGTCTTCCTTCTACACCTTGGATACGTCCACCTAAGAATGTTTTATATTTCCTTAGCTACTTTCCTTGAACCTACAGTATGCACACAGATTCAAAATATTTACACATGATGGAAATCTCATGCAGATCAGCTCCATATCATGAGCTGTTACAGTTCAGCCAACTGGTGCCTCATCATTTCCCTGGAAACCAGTCCCAGAGCCATGGAATACCCAATAACCACATGGCAACAAAGTTAAGGCCAGAACAAGAGAAGCTCAAAGCTTATCTCTAACATGAGAGGCAAGTCATTACTCTGGTGAAAGGCTCAGATAATGGATGTGTAACATGACAATGTTCCACAGCAAGCGGAAGCATCAACTCACACAATGAGAGCACTGAATAGCAGCTGAAGAGAAATACTAATACCATGATATTGTTATTTCAGATGGTATACTGAGATGTAACCTAGATTCTTGAGGTCTTGAGGCTACTGGAAACATGCAAAAATCCTGTACTCAAGCTGGACTTTCCCTCACAAGTTATGGGATGGGTATCCCTAAATATAATTTCTTTCCCCGACATAGCATTTTATAGTTTACAAAATTCTTTTGAAAAATTGTGCCATTTGATTTTAAAATCCACTTTGTTAGGTTAGTAACATCTCCCATTTTATAGATGGTGAAAGTGAAGCCCAAAGAGGCTAAGGAACTGCTAATAACTGCTAGTAACATACAGCTACTAACTGAATGACATGGCCAAAATTTAAACCCAGATCTTCCGACACCAAGTTCAATGAATGTGATACTATTCCATAGCTCCCTAAATCAGGTGATTCGTAATTCAAAGTGACTGCTTATTCAACCTCAAAAAATATTTTTATATGTCATCTGCAAAGTTCTTTAAAATATAAAAATAAAATACGAAGTCTCTGCAAGATATTTACCTCTTGTGCAAACGACTCTGCTTTCTTTCGAAGGTCCTTCTCCAGTTCCAAGTTCACTTGCATTTCCTCATACTCTTCTACTGCTAGCATGGACACTTGAGAAGACAAGGAAAAGAAAATGGACAATACGCCACACAGATTATCAAGAATACGGATGAAAAATGGTGACGAAAGATTCCTTATTCAGGCATATAAGCACCCACATTCATTGCTGGTTGGAGTATAAATTGGTAAGACCTTTTTAGAGGGCAACTTGGCAATATGAATCTAAAATCTAAAACTATTCATACCCTTTGACTCAACAATTCCACTTTTAGGAATGTATTTATTCTTCTAAAAGAATAAATCATGAACATATACAGAGATTTAATCGCAAGGGTGCTCTGTGCATCATTGCTGAAAACAGTGAAATAATCTAGATGGTCTAACACTGAAGGATCAGTTAAGTATGCTGTGTACAAGAAATATTCTGCCATCAAAATTACATTGTAGAGGCATATTTACTGAATGGAAAGACATTCATGATATATTTTTAAAATGAGTTCATTTTTGTTTTTTAAAAGCCACATACAAAACACGTCAACAAGGATTTCACTGAAAAGGAAACATGTGAAAGGCCAATTACCATCTTCATTAGTAACCAAGGAAAAGGAAAGTAAAACCATAGCTACCTTTTTATACTCACCAAAGAGGCAACTGGCAAAAATTTAAAAGTATAGCTATATCAAGCTGGGAGAGAATACAGAACAATGGAAACAAATACACTGTTAACAGGAGTATAAACTTATAGATCTACTTTAAAAATAATTTGGCATTATGTAGTGAAATTGAAGATAAAATTTTACCTTTGGCATATATCTTAGTGAAACTCTTGGATATGTGCACCAGAAGACATGTATAAGAATTTTCATAACAGCATGACTTGGAATAGCAAAAAAACTGGAAAAAACTCAAACATTCACCAAATGGATACTGGATAAATGAATTTTGGTATAGACATTGAATGAAATATTATACAGCAGTGAAAATAAACATACCACAGCAATACCCTTCAACATGATGAACCGGACAAACACAAAAAGCAGCAGAAGGACATATGCAAAATTATATCATTTATATAAAGTTCAAAAACATGCAAAATTAAAAAATATGCTGTTTAGGGATATATATATATATATGACAAAACTATAAATAAAAGCAATGATAAAAGTCCAAGGAAGGAACACAAGTAGAGACTGATGTTCAGGGGCTTGTAAAGCACTGATGGGCAAAAAAGATATTTCTTTTGTTGGTATTTTATTTATACTCCATATACGTTATAAACATATTTAATAAACAACTCAATGTACATATATAGGTTTTTTGATTGAAATATAGTTGATGCACAATATCATATGTTATAGGTGTACAATACAGCGATTCACAATTTTTAAAGGTTATGCTCCATTTATAGTTATTATAAAATATTGACTACATTTCCGGTGTTGTATAATATACCCTTGTAGCTTATTTTATACATAATAGTTTGTACCTCTTAGTCCCCTACCCATAAATTGCCCCTCCCCCCTTTCCTCTCCTGGAAGAATAAACACTAAAATGTTAATAGTGCTTATCTCTGGACTGTAAGGGTTGAGTTTTAGTTTTTTTTACTTTTCCCATATAAATCTATACTTTCCACCAAAAAATATGTTACTTGAATAAAAAGAAAAAATGTACATATGTAAGTTATTTCAAAGTGTTCTCCATGTTTATAAAGAAGAGAAACAGCCTTAGATCCATATGGGCCCAGAGTCAGAGCTTTGAATGAAAGAATCACTGTGGACAGAAATCTTCAAAGGGACGATACTGTCAAATAGGAGCAACATGAATTCTTTCCTACTTTTTGATATTCTGTGACCTATTCTGTTAAATAATGATGTAGACGGGACAGAGGGAGTGATGACGCCATTACCAACTAGGAACCACATAGGTGGACAGCACACTAGCCTCTCCACTGGCTTCCAGCAAGGCACTTTCAATCCTGAGCTGAGTCATGTCAATAAAAACCTTTAAAAAGGCTCTCTTAATGGCAGCTTTCACAAACTGTTCCTCCAGGGCACTTCAGTCCTAACTGATTAAGGACTGGTTTGCTGCGTAATGACATAGAATTTCAAACTCTGTACTCGGTCAATCTACTGCCTCCTCAGAGGAAAGACTAATAGTCTTACTCAAGTAAAGCAATGAAGTGGTGGTTTGTGATGTGAATTACAGGTCCCTGAGAGCTAAACGATTTTCAAACCTGTTTAAAAAAAAAAAAGAAATTTCACAAAGAAAACAAAGAAGATTATGACTATCTGAAGCCCTGGGCAAGATAATTAACTTTCTATTCTATGTCCAGAACACTATAATAAAAAGTGAATTTTCACATGACCTGGCCCTCTTGGATTCTGAAAGAAATTCGGTTGGTCCTAGTCATGTATTTATTTATATAATCTCTCTCTGCCTAGATAAGGGTCTCCCTGAAGGCAAGGTCCATGATATTAACCTCTGCAGAGCCCTCTGTTTCTAGCACAGTGCATCACGACTGAAAATTCTTCTACACCATTTCTATCTTCTTAAATGCATAAAAGGCAGAGGAAATGTTACAAGCTAGTGCATCTCCCACACTTAGCTACAAGGTCCTTTATTTACTAAAAAAAAAAATCTCAATTCATGAATGACACAAAGATGGAGAACTACCACCAATAACAATAGGGAAGGCCCTGGGTCTGAAAGGTTTCCTTTTAGTGTTGTAGCTTCTGAACTAGGAAAGACAGTGGCTGAGGGAAAAAAGGAGAACAAAAAAAGCATAGTAAGTCCCCTCCCTTAAGAATTATGTTTGCAGAACTGCACTTTGCTCCTTTGCCCTAAACCAGGGGACATAAGAAATGGTCCCATGAGACTTGATGCTGTGTTTTATGACAAGTATGATGGAATCAAATTACACAGAATTTTCTCTAGAAGTAGCCTCTGGAGAAAGTTCCTTCTCACCATGAGACCAGGTCTGCTTCTCCTGACCAACAGGTAAATTTTTATATGATTCATAAAAATGACCATGAATCTCTCATCACTCTGGCTCCTAGAGAGCTCAGAGCCAGACTTCAGGCACACAGGCAGGAAATGTGCAAGAACTCGGAGTAAGTAATAAGCACTTTGTACATTAACATATATTCTCACTTTTCCTTTGTCCCATTTTCCATATCCTCTTAATTTAAAAGTTTTTCATATAATGTTGCATGTATTTATGTAGATATCCTAATCTCTTCTGGATCGAGGAGAAGTTTACCAATTAACCTACCAGATATATAAACACTGAGGGGATAGCCAATATGGCCATGGTCCCAAGATATATGTAGGACAAAAGAGTATTTAGGTTTGAAGTTTCAAAATGAGTGGGTCATGAATTCCTCAAGCAAAAGCACTTTTAAATGTCCCCAGACTCTCAGGTAGGTGGAAAAAGAGCAGGAATGAGAGAGACTCATTGCTAGAAGTTAGGAAAACACAATATAGAAGATTTTTGCTACAAGAATCTTTAGACACCAGTATAAAACAACACAAAATATATATAAACAAAATAAATTACATATATATTTGAGGGAAAAGACTGGAAATACATACCTCTATTGCATTTTTCTAAGACTTTTCTCTGTTCAAGAACTTCCGAATTTAAAACATCTTTTTCTTGTTTAACTTTATTTACCTAAAAATGTG
The DNA here is from genome assembly GCF_964270905.1 of Leucopleurus acutus. NCBI lineage: Eukaryota > Metazoa > Chordata > Mammalia > Artiodactyla > Delphinidae > Leucopleurus > Leucopleurus acutus. Next base: position 13,818,863 of record NC_139156.1, on the reverse strand, counting down.
ATATTTTGAGGGGAGAAAACATCCAAAATTGTAAAACATGATATATGATGATGTGTGATACTTAAATTGCTATTCAACTTTCAACACGATGTTACATTAAAGCAGTAATTGGCTTCACTGTGCTAGGCTTCTATTAAAATGTTTTTAAAGCCTCAAAGTAACTATTTAATTTAGGATGTACATCTGGAACTTCTTTACATATTCCAAATAGTACTGGCATTGGTCCCTAAATATGGCAGTGTTCTAGCCGTCCAGTGTAAATGATTGACATTTTTAATGCAAAAATCCAATTAGACTGCACCCGGAAAATACTTGAATCATTTAATCAGAGAGCCAATATTCAATTTTGGTATTCATTTTAAACTCTGATGACATTTGGCTTAAGTAAAAACATACATAAATTTTTAAAATAAAAAAGACTTTGAACTTTGACTTTTGGCTTAAACAAAATACATATGAAAATCTCCCCCCACACAAAACTTAAATTTCTGAAATAATTTTTGGCATCTATCAATAGGAAAAGAGAATATCATAGTATAGTTTTAAAAAAAAGAATGTAAAGTTACATGTACCAAGTGGATAAATCTCAAAAGCATTATGTTGAATTAAAAAAGCAGGTTTATATAGTTTAAAACACTCAAAATACTAGGTATTGTAGTGAAAATGTAAATATATGCATTGAAATGATAAAAAACAAGTTCAGAATAATGGTTGTTTAAGGAAACAGTGCAGGGAGTGAGGAGAATGCAGTTAGGGAGAGATGCACACGGGTTTCAATACTATGCTAATGTTTTATGTATTAAACTACATAGTAGGCATATGGAGGTTCATTATTTTGTTTTTTACACTTTTCAGATGTCTGAAATAGTCATAATAAAAATGACTTCTGAAATGGCTTCCAATAACACCTCTAAGTGGGAGGGGAGAGAATCATCGATAAATAATTATAATTGAGGATTGGAATGCATCAAAATGTCTTTCTTTCTCTCCTATGGTTATACTCAAGAAACAAGCTAAGGTAATGGTCCCTGAAAGGGACCCTGAATCCATCAGCACTTCCATATGGTCTGTGAACTGGTTTCCTTTAGTATAAGCTATATTGTTGTTTTTGGTTTAAATTAGTAACCAGTATACAGTTCAACGCTTCTAGAATGTCATCATCTTTCTTCCCACTCACACTTACTGCCACAATAAGTAAAAGCAACTGGGGATGGGAGGTTGGTGGTCACTGCTTTCCAACGTTTTTCACATTATGGCCCTTAAGAATATGTGTATGGGAACTGGGGTAACTGAAAGAGGCTGCTCACTGAAGGGGTCAATACCCTGGCATACCTGTAAGCCATTTGAAGGATATCAAGGTGCTATACACATCAATTGGGAAGCCTTGGGCTACAGACTGTGAGAACCACTGATACAAGTTAAACCGAGACTGCAAAGGCAGATCCTTGAAGCCTCATGCAAAGAAGGCTAATTATGTGCTCCTGCTCTTAAAGACAATTCAAAAGGAAAAATAAAAAGATTCTCCAAATACCCACTTGAACCCATTCTACCATCTATCATATATGCCTGTGTTGGAGGTACAGAGGGGCATAGCCTTTCCCAGCTGAGTCAGCCATCCATCAGAGAAGCAAAATCATTCTTCACCAGCAGCAACAAAGTGTATGACTTAAATGCAGATATCACTGTCACAAATCTGCCTCACAGTGAAACACACGGGACAATAGGAAACACTTCAATGCTATTTTACTGTTTTATTTCTTGAGCTAGACAGTGGGTACATGAATGTTCATGATCTTATTTTCTATACCTTTTTGTATGTCTGAAATAGTGGGAACAAGAGAAGATTAAAATTGGTACATGGTTCTCATGTCAGAAATTAGCTTCCAACAGCAAGTTTTTGACTTAGCCTGTCCCCAAACACCTTAAAAGACTAAAGGTCTTGCCTTTCGGGCCTAAGATACATACTTCTTCAATTACTTCTACAAGTTTGCTCTTGAGATTTTCCAGTTCAATGGCTAATATCTTCTTTTCCTCCTGAACAGATACAATTTGATCTCGAAGTTCTGCATTTTTAAAGAAAAAAAAAAAAAAAGCCTTATTTTTAAAAGAAGAAACCAATCTTGTCAGAAGAATTGAAAATGCCAATCCATGTGCAGCTTATGGTCAAAGTTATTCCACAATTAAAAGGAAAATGAAGTAGCAAAAGACAATGGAAATATCACTTCTCCCCCCCTGCCCCGCCAAATATAGCTATGTTTCTAAAATTTTGTATCAGGCACGCTCACTATGTTAAATATACTAGATCATGTTTTCTCTGCAATATATCATACCTGTATTCTAGGAAACTATCTGGCATTTTAGAAGTAGAATTTTTTTAAGCTTTCAGCAAAACAAATTAAGGCACTGTACTAATTTCTTTTTTATTTTTTAATGGCCATGGGCTTTTGTCACAATGCAATACAAACAAACTGGGCAGCTAATAATTTGGAGATTTTGATTTAAAGAAAAAAATCCTGACTTGCTGCCAATTTACAGTCCTTAAACATTATTTGAACTGACTCAAAATAAGACCTATTTGAAAAAGGGTTAATTCTAATAATTTTCTCTCCAGGGTGTTGGTGTTTTGTTTCTTAATTTACTTCATATTTCATATTATTGAGATTTAATGAAAACTGTATTACTAGAGTGAAAATACTAGCAACTGTAAGTGCAAAAACTTCTGGTGTTAGATTAAAGTTACTTCTACCACTCAAATGTTAAAAAAAAACATGGATTAGCACAGAGTACTTAAATTTATACCCAGGCCCACACACTTTTGCCACTTAGCTTTTAAGTGCTTTTAATTTCTTACCCTTCTCCAAGGATACTTAGAAACCTGCTATGTGGTTATTTATTTATAAGTTAAATCAAACTTTTTACATGAACCCAGCTTAATTGAAGGGTTCTCAGAGACTTTTTTTTTTTTTTTTTGCAGTACGCGGGCCTCTCACTGTTGTGGCCTCTCCCGTTGCAGAGCACAGACTCCGGACGCGCAGGCTCAGTGGCCATGGCTCACGGGCCTAGCCACTCCACGGCATGTGGGATCTTCCCAGACCGGGGCACGAACCCGTGTCCCCTGCATCGGCAGGCGGACGGACTCTCAACCACTGCGCCACCAGGGAAGCCCTATCAGAGACTTACTTTAAAACCACTTTCTTCACTGGCTGGCTAATCTTAAAGAAGAACAAGAGACCATACCATTCAAGACCTAACAGAAGGGAGAAATACAAACAAAAGGAAAGCCTTTAAACTTTCTCTCCCTTCCTACCAGCATAAATATGATTTTGTCTTAAGTTAGGGGGTAGAAAGTCAGGTTAAGATGGCTTTCTTTTTACTTCCTTCTTTATACTTCTTGCTGAAGTTTTATCTACCAAACAAGCAAACAAGTATTACTCCTGACAGGTACAGTAAGTTAAAATGCTCCAATAGTTACTGAGCCCCAAAATGTTTTCCTACATCCTTAACAATATATAGGGGTGTGTGTGTGTGTGTATTTATTTATTAATAAAGTTAATGTGTATTTAATAGATGTAACATGTGATCTTGCCTTACAGCACTACTTGGGGACCACCGCAGTTGCTTAATACTACATACTGCTTTTAGCTCATTGCCTGAATCATATGGGAAGTTCTTGGAGGGCAGAGACTAAGCAATTTGGGGAGGTATCTTCCCCAAAGATTCCAACAGAGAAACAGACTAACAGGAGGTGTCAGCTAAATATACTTTTATTCATTCTTATTTTCATTTAACAAAAATATCTTAATACACAGTCCTATCCTTTAGAAGTTTATAGGCAAACTGACTGCTTCTGTCAAGACAATGCTTTCAAAAGTGCCTAATCCCAAACAAGAAAGTACTCATAAAGCTATACATCCATCATGCTTCTCAATCAGGCCACCCCCTGTGACAAATAGTCAGAATTCTTTCCAAAGTAGGAAACAGGCATCAATATTTTTTGAAATTATCATGTAATTCCAATGTGCAACCAGGGTTCAGAAGCATTATCCTAACAGGAGTCAAAAACATGCTCAATAATTAAGCCAGGGATCCTACCCTTGATTTGCTTCTGACACTGTACTGAGACACAAGTCTCGGCAGCACCCTCAGGGTCCATGGTTGAATCTTCATCATCAATGTTGATCTCTTCAGTTATTACATCTGGCCCCAGCTTGGCCATGTATAACATGCTGATTCTTTTCAATGCTTTATTTTCTTTATTTAACTAAGGCAAATATAAAGACAGTTATTTTAACAGCAGTCAAATGAGTGTCTTGCCACCTAGAGGGGTGGGATAGGGAGGGTGGGAGGGAGACGTAAGAGGGAAGAGATATGGGGATATATGTATACGTATAGCTGATTCACTTTGTTATAAAGCAGAAACTAACACACCATTGTAAAGCAATTATACTCCAATAAAGATGTTAAAAAAAATGAGTGTCTTGGATTTTTAAACAATAGACAAATTAAGTGTATTTTTGTCTTGCACATTCATCAACATTCACAGCATGAAGTAACAATTAGAAGAGTCATTAAATAAGGTTTTTTATACTTTTTAATATTAAACTTATTACTTTAAGTAAAACCTATGCCTTATAGCCAGCAGCATGTGAAAATGCTAGTTATAACTGATAAATACAAGAAGAATTAAGATGAAACACCAGTATAGATTAAATAAAATTTCAATTTATTCACAGTCATTAAAAGTCTTAATTTAAGACACTTTCTTTCAAGCAAATATTTTGTTTGATGCTGTGCTGTGATCATCTTTGAAATGTTTGTTTGCCTGGCACTCTCTGTTTTCTGGACACTGACACTCCTCTTCACTGTTCCAAATGATTTCTATGGGAAAAGCCAAGTTCTCCCAAAGCACAACCTACCACTTTGGCCATAGCTATAATAATTAGTCCAGGAATTAGGCACATAATCCAAGCTTGGTCAATTAGATCCCTTCTCTAGAAATTTGGAGACTGGAACAGAGAGATGAATTCCTTTCCATGTGTCTGGATATACAGTAGCTACTGGCAACCACGTTACACTACTGAATTGAGGAATAGAGAAAGGCAGTCCACAGCAAAGCCAAAATGGAGCCAATGTGTAGGAGAGACAGAGAAAAGCAACAGACACAGGGTTTGCCACAGGGCTCCAGTCCATTCCTAAAACGCTCCTAGCTCATGGATTCTATGGGATTCTCCAATATCCCTCTGAACAAATTCCTACTTTTCTTTCCTTTTCTTGCTTAAATTAGTTCAAAATGTGTTTCTATCTGTACATAGAGTTCTAATAATACACGATAGAAGAAAGTTCAAGATACGTTTCTATTATCTCTATCTAATTCACTGCAGATAAAGGAATCCTAACTCATTAATGTATTTGTTATCCCCTGATGTAAAAATGAGTTGGTTATCAATTATTGTTACCTTCTTCAGCTCCTGTGTTTATGTGCACATAAATGTTAGTACGAGGCACACACGAAGACTAAAGTTGATCCAAAGTCCACAGAAGGAAAATATGGTTTTGCTTACGTGTTCTCTTCACAAGACTAAAATATAAAAGGTCTTCTCTTATTTGAGTATAAAGTATTTCGTATATTGATTTCTCTAGTATAAAATATAAGATACAGAAATGTGTTTGCATTTACTAAGGGCCGTTGGCCATCAAGACAAGTTCTTAATTTAATAACTGACACTGGAAATAAACACAGACAGAAACAATTCACTGGAAAGCTAAATGCCCTTCACTGCTGTAAACCTTATGCCAGAATAAGATGTTTAGTATGGTATTTGTCTGGCTTTGGTCCTTCATTTGTGATCATGATTAGGACCCTTCAGGGTTTCTCTCAGGGAAAGTCCAGCCCATTTCAATTTGGGAGATCTGATTCTTACCCCAGTAATATGGAAACTAAATATACCCCGAGTAGCGTGGTCTGGAACACAAGAGCATTCCCTAGAGCATTCCCTGACCTCTCTGGGGAATCAGGAAGAATCACTTAGAAATGGCTATGAACCATTCCACAGATTTCCTGGGAAGGCTGGTGAGATCTATTCAAGGAATCAGACACAGACCTTTATTCCCAGTTCCCAGCCCATAGCTCCAGCTTCTAGCTCTCCATGTTATATTAGAGGATCAGGGATAAGATATAAGACCCATGATTTCCCAATCCCTCTTCCTTCAGATGGAAAATTCAAGTAAACATTGTTATGTGTTCTTTGAACCATGAATGCTAGAGCATGGCACTAGATGCTCAAGGCCCATCGTCAATTCTCAAATGATGACATCTTTTCTGAATGCAAGGAGAAAAGAACAATTTAAGAAAAACTCAAGTGAAAAAACTCAAGACTTAGTTTGTAATTCTGCCTCCTAATATTTAAACTAATGGTTCCCAACCCTGCACATTACCATCTGTAGAGTTTTTAAAAAAAAAAAAACTCCCAACATGCAGGCCCTCACCAGACCAAAATCTCTGGCAGTAGAGCCGAGCATAGCACGTTTTCAGGGCTTCCCAGGTGATTCTAATGTACACCAATACTACAGATAATTGACACAGAGGAATGCAGTACTTGAGTATGCATTTCTATAAAATTAGTATAGCAGAGTTAAGAATTCAGCTCTGCAATCAAATTCTGTCTCTGCCTCTAGGATAATCTAATCTTTCAGTGTCAGTTTTCTCATCAGCTAACTAAGGATAAAAATAGTCTCTATCCCATAATATGAAGATTAAATGAGATATATATATATAAAGTATTGTGACTGACATACAGTAAAAATTCAGCAAATATTAGCTATTAGTAACAAAAGAGGTTTAGTCTGTGTGTCTAATTTTCCTCTGGAAGTCATTTATCAGCTAGTTTTCTTCAACCAAGGTATTCATCTATACAAAGCTTCTTCCCCCAGGATTCTCATGAAAAACTGAAAATACTAATTTTTGCCATCTGGTGCTCCCCAGGCCACCATCGAAGTAATATTTAATAACCTAACAGTTAACAGTTCTGCCCTCAAAAGAGTTTTAATGCCTCTATCAAGCCAGGCACCAAAGTCTACCAGCTACTATTTGGCTGTAATACAATTACTCTATTCAACAAAGTTACTATCAGAAAAAAGCCAAACAAAATTGCAAACGTCTTCTCTAAAACAACATTTTCACATTCTGAAAGAAGAAATATAAGACTTATACACATTAAATCTTATAACCATACTAAGTGGAAATTTTTGAGAACTCTGAATTCACAAATTTGGGCTGAGAAATTTCACTGCAGTTATTATTCATCAAGTTATATAGGTTAACGGCATACTACTTGGGATTTAAAATCCTTATTAGTTACAAGGCAAAAATAAATCTTTCGTAACCCTACAGTAACAGAATCTTATACTATATTCAAATTTAAATAGGGTTTTTATATTGAGCACAGTTTAATGAATATTTAAAGATACAAAATAAGCAAATTAAACAGACTTGGATCATACGATTTAAATAACTGGTCTATAATTATCAGTTTAACTTTCACATTTTAGCAAAGGAAAGCATCCACACTTGCTTTTAAGGAAATAATGCAGTCAAATTGTATTTCTGACCCACCTCCTAGACAAATGGAAATAAAAACAAAAATAAACAAATGGGACCTAATGAAACTTAAAAGCTTTTGCACAGCAAAGGAAACCATAAACAAAGACAAAAAGACAACCCTCAGAATGGGAGAAAATATTTGCAAATGAAGCAACTGACAAAGGATTCATCTCCAAAATACATATGCAGCTCATACAGCTCAATATCAAAAACAAACAATCCAATCCAAAAATGGGCAGAAGACCTAAACAGACATTTCTCCAAAGAAGACATACACATTGCCAAAAAACACATGAAAGGATGCTCAACATCACTAATCATTAGAGAAATGCAAATCAAAACCACAATGAGGTATCACCTCACATCCATCAGAATGGCCATCATCAAAAAAAATCTACAAACAATAAATGCTGGAGAGGGTGTGGAGAAAAGGGAACCCTCTTGCACTGTTGGTGGGAATGTAAACTGATACAGCCACTTTGGAGAACAGTATGGATGTTCCTTAAACTAAAAATAGAACTAGCATATGACCCAGCAATCCCACTACTGGGCATATACCCTGAGAAAACCATAATTCAAAAAGAGTGATGTACTACAATGTTCATCGCAGCACTGTTTACAATAGCCAGGATATGGAAGCAACCTAAGCATCCATCAACAGATGAATGGATAAAGGAGATGTGGCACATATATACAATGGAATATTACTCAGCCATAAAAAGAAACGAAATTGAGTTATTTGTAGTGAGGTAGATGGACCTAGAGTCTGTCATACAAAGTGAAGTCAGAAAGAGAAAAACAAATACTGTATGCTAACACATATATATGGACTCGAAAAAAATAAAAAAGGTTCTCATGAACTTAGGGGCAGGACAGGAATAAAGACGCAGACACAGAGAATGGACTTGACAAGGGGAGGGGGAAGGGTAAACTGGGAAGAAATGAGAGAGTAGCATTAACATATATACAGTACCGCATGTAAAATAGATAGCTAGTGGGGAAGCAGCTGCATAGCACAGGGAGATCAGCTCCTGCTTTGTGACCACCTAGAGGGGTGGGATATGGAGGATGGGAGGGAGATGCAAGAGGGAAGGAATATGGGGATATATGTATACATATAGCTGATTCACTTTGTTATACAGCAGAAACTAACACAACATTGTAAAGCAATTCTACTCCAATAAAGATGTTAAAAGAAACTGTATCATAAGAAACATTCCATTTGTCATTAATTTGAGAGCAAACACTTTAGAAAAATAAGAATGTACAGAAACTCTGCTGCTTAGAAAATGAAAACTACTTCCAAAAATGACAATTAATACTTAAATCAGGATGTGCTACTTTCATTTATTGATCACACATATAACGAAGTCTCCAAACTTTGCATTCAAAGCTGTAGTATCTTCCACATCCAATGAGCATATCTACAGCATTTAATTGAATAGGGTATTTTTGGTTTGTTTTTTATTCTAAAGTTCCTGAGTTCACACCGTATCCTCAAAAACAAACGTAAGTCCATTTTCAAAACAGCTTCTTAAAGAATAGAAGACAAACTCTAAGTTAAGGATCCTATTGTCAATACTAAATTGTAAAAATGACCCTAGAGATTAGTAACACAGTTGTTCAGAAGCAGGGATGAATATAACAGTCACCTGGCAGCTTTTTCAACATTCACATGTCTGGGTCATACTCCCAGAATCAGTGGGTCTGAGGTATTCTTAAGAAATCAACTCTGGTCTACACTGACAATTATGACATGATAACTGCAGGTTAGAGAGGTGAATTCTCTTGCTCAAAATCAACTGTTAAATAAAAAAGGGGGGAATAGCAATAAAATAATTTTTTAAGGGGACCAATGATTAAAGTCATCATAAAGAAAGTCTGTCCCATTCTCACTTTAGTCCTAATTCTAGTTCATCCTGTCATTTAAGATGAGACAATGGCAGTCCAGGGAACAGAATTAACTTGGCCAAAGTCACATATGTCCAAAATTATACAATTAGGAATAAAACCTGTACATACTGCCTCCCAAACCACTGTTTTCCATAAACTGCCAGTCCTGAGAGGTAGTCAGTGCTCTCACTTTGGATGTCCTATTGCAACAGGAATACTTGTTAATAACAAGAGAAAAATACAGAAACTATCCTTAGCCACTACAAGATTCAGAACAACTAGTATGCTCTGAATACATTTTTTCTACTTGGTCCAAAAGTAAAGGAAATGAAAAGAGAATTCCAACAGTATTATCAACCAGTGAACTCTAGTGATATAGAGAATAGAAATGATATGAGAGCACCCATGTTATCGTTGCTTTTAAAGCAATGGCCTCTATTGCTATATATTCTTCAGACAAATAACAGA